>NC_052635.1:14258982-14558982 GCF_016161935.1 Mauremys reevesii | reverse complement strand
AGATTCTGCAACCTCCCTAGGCAATTTACTCCAGTGCTTAACCACCCTGACCATTAGGAAGTTTTTTCCTCATGTCCAACCTAAACCTCCCTTGCTGCAATTTAAGCCCATTGCTTCTTGTCCTGTCCTCAGAGGTTAAGAACAACAATTTTTTCCCTCCTCCTTGTAACAACCTTTTATGTACTTGGATTATTATTATTTAAGGTATATTAGAATGTTATGAATATAAAATATAATCAAACTCCCCTGGTTTCTATGAAACGACTGCAAATGATATCAGGCTAGACTACATGACTTTCAGAATCCAGATCTCTGAAATGTCCTATTTTACCTGCATTTCCTGTATGTAACCCCAGGAACTTTGTGTCCTCATGGTTCCAAGCAGCCAAATCCATCTTTACATAATGATCTATGGCTCAGGATGTGGGTCTTTTGTAGGTGTTAAAGTCCCACCACTCTACTGAGGCTGCTGTTATCGGATTTGAAGATTAATAATTTATTCCCAGAGGAGTCATGAAATAGACATTTATTACATTAGAGATTTGATTAAAGGAGTTTCTTGTTCTTAACTAATTACAGGTATTTCTGATTCAGTAATTAACCAAAAGTTTACCACTCATTTATCTTGGCACTTATACAGCACTGGCTCCCACCTTGCAGAGTTGGCGTAGGTAGTGTTACCCTGAAGAGCTTCAGCAGCACAGTTACAGCACTGCAAATGTGCCATAGGAACATTTCAAGTGTAGCCAAGCTCTGAGCCTCCCATCACCTCTAAGCAGTCAGAATATTATTATCATCTTCATCCTCATTTTTAAGGGAAAACTGAGGCACAAAGGGCCAGATATTTTACAGGTATATAGGCACCTTGTGGTATTATCTAAAGCACCTAGGCACCTAATTGCCATTAAAATGCTTTTGAAATTCCCACTTAAGTGCCTAAATATCTTTATAAACTAGGCCTGACATGACCTATTAAGATAACACTGTGACTGTGCTGGAGATGAGAATTGAACCCAGAATCCATGATCCCCAATACACTGCACTCTTTACAAGATGAGTATTTTTTCCCTGCTTGTGACTCAGATAGTTAAGGTCACTGAATGTCCATAAACACATTAGTTATGGCCTGCAGCTAGGAAAAAAATGCAACATGCATCACTCAAAGTTATTGCTGGGAGGCTGTCTGCAATCCTGTCATGTGTCTGGATCACTCTGCGCCAGCTAGCTCATCACATGGCTTGCTATTCATTCTTCACCTGCAGAAATTAATAAAGAAATTGAAAACTTCAGCCAGTTACAAACTTGCTCAATAAAAGAAAACAGATAGGTGTTTTCTCTCTGTTTAAGACAAGACTTGTAGATCTAGGGTGCTTTCTGAAGGGCAAGAAGGGGGCGCATTTAACTCTGGTGTTAACAGACACAACTCTTTGAAACTCCATAGAGTTACAGCCACTCACAGCAATGGCCACCTCAGGCCTGGAGAGCTGCTCTCTGAAACGTATGCTCTCATGCCACAGCTGAATTAACTGGGGTTAGAGGCTGCTGCTCTGATAATGATACATGGGGATAGATTCTCAAAGGGACTTAGGTGTTTTGATACTGAGCTTGACAGCACCTAGCTTGTAGGGACCTAGAAAATCACTGTGATCCCCAAAGCCTGGGTTAGGCACCTCAGCTCCCTCTCCAATGAATGAGGAGAGATAGCTGCCTCAGAGCGGGATTCACATGAGCCAGCATGCTAGGCAGGGAGCCATCTAACTTATCCGATGGGAGATGCCAAGGAGGGGGTAGGGGGTGCCTCTGGATCAAGTGAAGTCCACCCTCTATCTGAGGGGAGAAAGGAGTAGAGGAGGAACCTCCCACCTCTGGGGTGGGTGTCCCAGCTAGAGGCCTATGGGATATCCTGCTGTGGGTTTCCCTCCATCTCTCTTGTTGAAGCTGTTTCACAGGCAGGTTTTGTACTTGGAACAGCTCAGCCATGCCCCTGCTGCCACTAGCAGTGCTGCTACGGCTATACTGGTCTTTATACTCCCGCTAGGGGAACCACACTCTCAACTCAGGCGGCAGATCCACCCAAAGAGAATAACTTAGTCCAGGTGAAATCATGCACCAATAGGCCTTAATGGGGCTAGGATTTCACTCAGGATTCCCAGATGATACGTTCATAGACACATTAGAAACAGAGAGAGAGATTGGCTAGATGATAGATATATTTATTCATTTACATTTATAATTGCAAATGACTTTTACAATAGTTAAAACATCTGCTTGTATACATAACTGTTTAAACTATGCAATATGGTATAACAATGCAGGAGAAGAGAATGGTCCAGCAGGGAGGTGTTCAGGTATCATGGGTGTAGTACAAGATCCTGGATGGACTGAGAGAAAGAGGATAGTCACTGTCTATGAAAGGATAGTGGATAGATTAGAGTGGCAGACAATAGACTGGCAGACAATTGAATAGATACAAGGCCAGATTTTTAAAGACATTCAGGAGCTCATGGGCTTTTCAAATGCACCTAGGCATCTAATACTAAGGGCTTGTCTTCACTATGGGGCTAAATTGGCGGTGCTGTGATTGATGTAGCAGTGTTGATTTAGTGGGTCTGGTGAAGATGCGATAAGTTTCTGGGAGAGCGCTCTCGTATCCACTTCGGTACACCATCTCAATGAGAGGCGGAAGCTATGCCGACGAGAGAGCCTCTTCCACCAACATAGCGCGGGGTAGACACTTCGGTAAGTCGATGTAAACTATGTCGACTTAAGTTATACAAGTTACGTAAGATACATCAAGTTACCCTGTAGTGTGGACAAGGCCTAATTAAAATCAATGACTTTTAGGCAGCAAAGTGCTTTTGAAAATCCTGCTATTTGCCTAAATATCTTTAAAGATATGTCCCTTCGACACTACAGAAAACAGGTTAGAAAGTCAGTGTGTGCATGTGTGTGTGGGGGGGGATATTTGCTTGGTGATAGATAGATAGATAGATACATAGATAGATAGATAGATAGATAGATAGATAGATAGATTTTTTTAATGCCAGATAATCATTATGATCATCTAGTCTGGCTCCCTGCATATGAGAGAGAGAGAGAGAGAGAGAGAGAGAGAGAGAGCACATAGTAAAATTAGTTAAGTTAAAAGGAATGAAACATATTGACTTAGAGGAATACTTATTTAACATCACATGCACACGTACTCCCTGCCATACTCAGCTTCACCTTCCCCTCTATTACCAGCCCCCTTTAGAAATGCTCCCAGCCTTGGGCAGCGGCACACACCTTCCCATCACTGCTTTCCTCAGAGCTTCTTTAACCTCCTTGTTCCTCAGGCAGTATATAATGGGGTTGAGCATGGGCGTCACCACCGTATAGAACATGGACACCAGCTTGTTGAAGTTCACCGAGTCGTTGGAGTATCTGGAGGTCGGCCGCACATACATGAACATCAGGGTGCCATAGAAGATGGCCACCACGGCCAAATGGGAGCCACAGGTGGAGAAAGCTTTCCAGCGCCCCGGGGCTGAAGGGATTTTCAGGATCGTCACGATGATGAGAATGTACGAGACCACGATCAGGAGGAAGGAGCTTACAATGACGCTGGTGGCCACAATGAAATTAACTGTCTCGGCCTCGTGGGGGTCCCTGCAGGAGAGTTTCAGCAAGGGTAGGGCATCGCAGAAGAAATGGTTGATCTCGTTAGGCCCACAGAATGGCAGCTTGCAGAGGGAGACCAGAGGTGGAACATTGACAACAAAGGCACCTACCCAAGAGCATATGGCCAGCTGAACACAAACCCTGTTGTTCATGAGGCTCGAGTAGCGCAGCGGGTTGCAGATGGCTAAGTAGCGATCATAGGCCATGATGGCCAGGATGAAGCACTCGGCAGTACCCAAGGTGATAAGAAAGTACAGCTGGGTGATGCAGCCGGCATATGAGATGGACCTGTCTGTGGCCAGGAAGACCTGCAGCATTTTGGGAACGATGTTGGAGGTGTACCAGATCTCCAGGAAGGAGAAGTTGCTGAGGAAGAAGTACATGGGGGTGTGGAGGCGGAGGTCAAGACGTACTATCGTGATGATGACAATATGTCCAGACAAGGTCATGAGGTAAATGATCAAGCCCACAAAAAAGAGCAAGAGCTGCAGCTTCTGGAGGCTTGGGAAGCCCAGGATGATGAAGTGGGTTACTAGTGTTGTGTTCCAAACCCCCATAGCTACATAGTGTCAGATCTGTGGGGTTAATACAAAGAAAAATACACAATGGCTTATTAGAATTAAACACATGATTAATTAAAGTGGCAGGAAGGTGGGGTGGAGAGAGAGAGAGTAGTAATAGTAGTAGTAGTAGGAAGACAGCCTGAGACATAAGCCCTTGTATTAGAGGCCTGGTATGAGGCAGGACCTGCTTACAGAATTTGGCAAGAACAGGTTTGATATTGCAGAACTACATATTTCTAAGAAGTGCTAAGCACAGAGTACTTACGCTAACACATTCCAATATTAAGTGGTACGGGAACATTCTGATATCAAGGATGGTACAGAAACATTCCCCAAGGATAACAGGAACACACTGACCCCTCCTAAAAGACAAGGTCAGGATAACAGTATGTAATACAAATGTTTTAATTGAACCCACATGTATAAGGTGATGAGTAATAACTAACCAGGTCAGGGGGCAGTAACTAATCTGATTGTTTTGTCCAGCCGAGGAGGGAATGGAAAGTCCCTCCATTCACTGAGCTGTGTCCATTGTCACTGCCATACATGTCTTAGTATCCTCGTACAGTCTGCCAGGTGCTATTACCATGCTTTGGCAACAATAAACCTGGCCTGGTGCTTTTGTACGTTAATGGATCTTGTGGTCATTGGGCAGTTTGCTCGACATCTGCTGTGCCGGCTGTCTGCGCAGAGCTGGGGCAGCACACAAAAAACACACAACACACAGCCAAACATCTAATAGCAGAGAGAGAGAGAAAGAAGCAGGGTGGGGGGCATGCATAGAGATAGATAGATAGATAGATAGATAGATAGATAGATAGATAGATAGATAGATAGATAGATAGATAGATTTGAAGCATTACACTCTTTCAGTAGGTAATGGAAAGAATGGATATCACTCTGTCCAGTCAAAACCAATCAACACATCTGATTCTTTATAATGAGTACCTAGATAGACAGATTGCTGCGAACTTAATTTCGTCTAAGACTAGAATCAGGCTTTTATCCACAACAGTGGTGATGTCATTCACTTCAGCGACTTCAGTGAAGCTATTCCTGATTTATAGCAGTGTAAATAAGGGCAGATTCATGTGCTCTGAATGACTGGTAGCAATTATATGAAGAATAATTCTGAATAACAAATCTACTCAAGAACACAGTTATCTGCTTGCAAAATAGGTTAAATTCTCTAAGGCATAAACTCTGCACTCAGGTATATCAGGTAAATCTGGAGGAATGTTATCAATTTCAGTGGAATTACTCCAGCTTTACATTGGTTTGACTGTGGCTAGAATCTGATCCTACATCTTTCCCTGAAGTCTAGATTCTTTCTCTCACAGTACGTTTGCCCTGGAGTAACCCATTGATTGCAGCTACACTATTCACAGGTGTAGGTACTACAGCAATGTGACTGAGTGTTGAACCTCTTCAGCTGTATGCCCCTGTAATTCCATTGAAATCCCCAGTGCAAAACTGCAATAGTGGAGCGCTGGATCAAGTCCTTTGTGACAAGTAGGGATTCGGAACGTTTGTATTTGGAGATTTCATTTTCAGACACTTCTAATTTATGGGAAAGCACAGTAAGTATCTTTTTGTCATATCTTCTAACATTACATCCAACCATCTACAGTTCAGTTCTGCTTAGACTCTGCAAAGGGGAAGAAAAGCGTGAATAAAATCATGATCAGGAATGCAGGAATGCTTCATGGGATTGATTCTCATTTTAATTACCCTGGTTTACTTTGGGACTGTCGAAGGAACCTCTCAATGAGATTTAGGTGCTTAACTCACTGAAACGGCTTCAAAAATTGCAACCTTCATTGACTAAAGGCATTTTTTTAAAAGTATTTAGGTGCCTAGTGGGATTTTTAAAAAGCACCTTGGTGCCTAGCACCTGTCCTAGATGCCTTTGAAAATTAGGTCCCTAAATATCTTTTAAAAAGTTGCCATAAGTCTTTACAGAGAGATAAAACATACATTGCACCATAGTTTAGATTAAACGGAACTAGAAATATCAAAAAGCAGAGTTGCCAATTTAAGTACCCAGGCACACCTTTTGCATGTGTTGTGCAGATTTCCTTTGAGGATGAGGACCGATGGGTTGAAAACGGAGTGATCCCTTTGTGAAAAGTGTTCACCCACAGGCGATGTGGTGTTTTTGTCTTTTATCATTTTCCTGTGTGAGTTCATGCAAGAGCCTAGCAATTACTTGGTTTCACCCACACAGTTTTTATTGGGGCATTTGATGCACTAGAGGAGAACACCACATGGATATTGAAAGATGTGTCATGTGGGGTGTTGAGCCTAGGAACCTAAATTCAGAACTCTGCTTCACACTAAAGGGCATGGGCTGAACAGAGACACTGGCTTTATGGCTCGTTACAACAATTTGTAGCACACCTCACTGCCTGCAAACCATTAACTGCCCTCTTCGGTTCAAGTGGTCTCTTAAAGCTTGTGTGAACTCCTTATGTTTAACTATCTGTCCCACCTTGTATTCAGCTTGGACACTCTCGTTACCTTCTCCAGACCTGAGGAAGAACTCTGTAAAGCTCGAAAGCATGTCCTTTTCACCAAGAGAAGTTGGTTCAATAAAGGATATTACCCCACCCACCTTCTGTCTCTCTAGAAGTTCTTTGACTCTCTCCAATAATCAATATTCTTTAAAGCCTGGTCTACACAAAATTATAGGGCTACTATAGGTATGTTGATTAGAGGTCTATTTTTTAACTGATACAGTCATAGCTGTACAGCCCACAATATGGGTGCAGCTATACCAGAATAATGGTGATTTATACCAGTAAATCTTATTCCCCTTCCTGTGTGGCAATATCAGGTATATATAGAATATATACAATAATGGTGTAAGCGCATTTATACTGCTATAACTGCATCCACACTTGGAGTTGAACTGCTTTAATTATACCACTGTAGACAAAGTCTAAATTTCCCTTTCAAAACTGTCCATTTACTTCAATGGCCATTGGATTGGACAAAAGAAGAAGAGATCTAGGAAATGAGGTCCAGTGAACACTTACGCTTTCCACAATTTCTAAAGATCAGCTATCTTGCTGCAGTGTTGTCTGTCTCCCAAAGATGCACCTAAATAATAATAATAATAATAATAATAATAATAATAATAATAATTCAAAGACAATGAGGAGTTTTAACATCAAGAAGCATGTAATAACATCAGGAATTGATCAGAAAGGTTAGGAAAAAGTCTCGCATTCTCGCAATGGTGAACTTCAGAGAGAAACAATGGACATCACTTTGAACTATAGTATTCAGGCATAATTTAAGTGAAGCAACTTTTGTGAATAGAGAAGGTCGATGTTTCCTATTTAAATCAAAAGGAAACTGTCCCTTGTATTCAATGCTGTTTCACTGGATTAAAAAAAATGATGTTTTTAGAAAATGTTGTCAAGTGAATACTTACTTTTTTGAAAATTTAACAGATCAGATATTTTGAGGCAGTGTTTTATGCTTCATGAAGATGCACCTATAAAAACAGTTCAGAGCAAGGAATTTCTTCAAGAAACATGTAATATCAGTTACAAATCAGATAGGTTAGGGGGGGAAACCATGTATCCACATGATGTTGAATTTCAGAGCTAATTAAACAGGAGGCTTAAGAGATGATTACAGACCTTGCTACACTTAATTTGAAGTGACAGAAATGGGGAGCATATAATACTTTTTCTTCTAACTTCCCCTTGGGTCCCTCGTTCCTAAAGCACCATCGGATCATCATAGGAGGATCTAACAGTTAATTAGCTGTCCAATCAATGGAGAACACAGAGGGGCGGATTCTGAGCTCAGTTGCTCTGTAAAGACCCAGTCCAGTGTCTGCTGGAGCCAAAGCTCGTCCATCCATCTAAATCAATGGGTGTTGGAACAGCCCTAAAATCAAGAATAGCTGTGCTAGTCTCACTCACTTACTCCAGATTTATGCAAGTGTGCAAAGGCTCACTACAGGTGGGTGGGTGGCATCTAAGGGCCAGATTTTCCTCTAACTTACAGTGATTCAATACCACTACTGACCCCAGTGGAGCAACTCCTGATTTACAATGGGGTGAGTGAAAGGAGAATGAGAGACATCATGGTATCCTCCTACTAGATTTCTGCCTCCTGGACTGACTTGTGGACCTTTTCCCCAGTCAAACAAGCCAGCCAAGAGTAGGAAACCTGTGAAGAGACTGGTGGGATGTCATCTCAGCTACCCTGATACTTTCACTGGGTTTAGAGCCTTCTCTTCCCCCAGTATGATGCATGAGATAATGGGAATGAAGGCAGAGAAGAGAACTGTCCTTGTGTGAAGGGGCATGTTAGTGGATGTGGGCATGGAGACATTCCATCCAATAAACTTACCAATACAGTACGGCTTAGTTCCAATGTATGTTTTATGTTCCTAAAAGCTTATGTTTCAGGGTTTCAGCCAGCCACCTGCAGGGGTCAGGAATGATTCTTTTTCCTGCAATGTAATCTGGGAGAAGATTTTTTATTTTTAGTCTCCTTCCTTTGAAGCATCAGTGATGGCCACGGCTGGAGATGGGACATTGGATGGAGAAAGCCATGGCTCTGAGATCGCACCGAACATTCTCTCGCTCAGGAGCTGGGCTGGCTGGTTCTTGTTCACATGCTCAGGGTCTAACTTTTGGCTCTTGACACAGTCCCACATGATATTCTCATAAGTAAGCTGGAGAAAGGTGGTCTTGTGGGAACTACCATTAAATGGATAGATAATTGGTTAAAAAACTGTAAACAAAAAGAAGCTATTAATGGAATTGTGTCAGATTGGAGGGAGGTCTCAAGTGGGATTCCACAGGGATCTGTTCTGGGTCCAGTGTTGTTTACCATCTTTATTAATGACCATGTCGTAGGAATAGAGACTATACTGATCAAATCTGCATAGGACACAAAGCTGGTGGAGACGGTGAAAACACTTTGGAGGATAGAGCTAAAATTCAGAGGGATCTTGGTAAATTGTAGAATTGGACTCTAGACAACAAAAGAAATTTAACAAAGACAAATGTATGGTACTGCACTCAGGGAAGAAAACACCAAATGCCCAAATACAGACTGGGGGGTAACTGGCTTGGCAGCAGCACTGCAGAGAAGAATCTAGGAGCTGTGGTGGATCACAACCACAAAATGAGTCAGCAATGTGATGCTGTTCCAAAAAAAGCAAATGCAATTTTGGCTTGCATTAACAGAGTCATAGCATGCAAATTATGGGAGGTGATAGTATCGCTCTGCTTGGTGCTTGCTAGGCCTCAACTAGAGTACTCTGTCCAGTTTTGTTCACGAATGTATAGAAAGGATGTAGAGAAACTGAAAAGATCCAGAGGCGAGTGACAAAGATGATCAAAGGGATGGAATTCAAGCTCTATGAGCAAAGGCTGATTGAACTGTATGTTTAGTTTGGAAATAGGAGAATAAGGGGAGATATGATAGCAGTCTTCAAATACTTGAAAGGCTGCCATAAAAAGATGGAGAAAAAGTGTTCTCTCTTGCTAGAGAGGACAAGACAAGGGGCAATATGTTCAAACTACAGCACAGCAGATTTAGATTAAATCTCAGGAAAAAATTCCTAACTGTAAGAACAGTAGGACAATAGAACAGAGGCCTCGAGAGGTCCTGGAAGCTGCTTCACGGAAGGTTTTCAAAAGGAAGCTGGGCAGCCACCTGTCTTGGATGGTTTAGACACAACAAATCCTGCAATTTGATTTTGTGGCTATGTCTACACTGCAATAAAAGACTTGTGACAAGTCCGCGGTTGGCCCGGGTCAGCTGGCTCAGTCTCTCGGAGCTCAGGCTGTGGGACAATAAAATAGCAGTGTAGCCGTTTGGACGGGGGATGGAGCCAGGGCTGTGAGACCCCCATGAGTGGGGAGGGGAAAGGGGCAGATACACTATATATGGAACAATATGGGGAAGCAAATGGGAAAAGAGGGGAAGAGGCAGCTATACTGTATAATGGGCATGACAAGCAGCAGAAGGTGAGGGGTGGGGAAGGGGCGGCTATACTGTATAATGGGCACTAGGGGCAGCAGAGGGTGGGGTGGGGAAGAGGCAGCTGTACTGTATACTGGGCACTCGGGGGCAGCAGTGGGTAGGGGTGGGGAAGGGGCGGCTATACTGTATAATGGACACTAGGGGCAGCAGAGGGTGGGGTGGGGAAGGCGGCTATACTGTATAATGGGCACTAGGGGCAGCAGAGGTGGGGGTGGGGAAGGCGGCTATACTGTATAATGGGCACTGGGGCAGCAGATGGTGGGGTGGGGAAGGCGGCTATACTGTATAATGGGCACTAGGGGCAGCAGAGGTGGGGTGGGGAAGGGCGGCTATACTGTATAATGGGAACTAGGGGCAGCAGAGGGTGGGGGTGGGGAAGGGCGGCTATACTGTATAATGGGCACTAGGGGCAGCAGAGGGTGGGGGTGGGGAAGGCGGCTATACTGTATAATGGGCACTAGGGGCAGCAGAGGTGGGGGTGGGGAAGGGCGGCTATACTGTATAATGGGCACTAGGGGCAGCAGAGGTGGGGGGTGGGGAAGGCGGCTATACTGTATAATGGGAACTAGGGGCAGCAGAGGGTGGGGGCTGGGAAGGGGCTGCTATACTGTATAATGGGCACTAGGGGCAGCCGAGGTGGGGTGGGGAAGGGCGGCTATACTGTATAATGGGCACTAGGGGCAGCAGAGGGTGGGGGTGGGGAAGGGGCAGCTATACTGTATAATGGGCACTAGGGGCAGCAGAGGGTGGGGTGGGGAATGGGTGGCTGTACTGTATAATGGGCACTAGGGGGCAGCAGAGGGTGGGGTGGGGAAGGGGCAGCTATACTGTATATTGGGCACTCGGGGCAGCAGTGGGTGGGGTGGGGAATGGGTGGCTGTACTGTATAATGGGCACTAGGGGGCAGCAGAGGGTGGGGGCGGGGAAGGGGCGGCTATACTGTATAATGGGCACTAGGGGCAGCAGAGGGTGGGGGTGGGGAAGGGGTGGCTGTACTGTATAATGGGCACTAGGGGCAGCAGAGGGTTGGGGTGGGGGAGGGGCGGCTGTACTGTATAATGGATACTGGGGCAGCAGAGAGTGGGGGTGAGGGAAGGAATGGTTATACTGTATAATGGACACCTGGGGGAGGCAAAAGAGGGTGGAGGTGCTCCTCTAATTTCACATTGCAATATTTCCCTAAGAACAGTATTATTATAGTTTCATTATTTCAGTATTACTGTCCATGTCTTCCACCACTTCTCTTTGGTCAAAATGATTCTATTCAGTTCAATGGAGCTACACCAGACTCCATTAGCCAGCTCAGTATGATTAACATCTAATTAATGCCCAGGAGCCTTTGGGTCTGTAAGTCTCTGGAGCTGGTCGTATATTTTCACATCAGCCACCTGCAGAGGCTACTTATCCCTTGAGCGCCTCACTTTCCTTTGGGAGGCAGGTGGAGATGGGGGGGGGGCAGTCAAGGGATGGTCATAAATGGTGTCAAGGGATTGAATTCTTCCGTTCCTGCCATTGTTAGCATGAAGCAGTGTAAATCCCTGTTGGCTGAGGCAATGACCATCCTCAGAACAGTTAAGAAGAGTAATTAATATCAAGAGAATTAATTATTCTAACAACATAGCTGAGCTGTTTCCCCTGCATTTGTGAGTGTGGCCAGGGCAAGAGACATTCCTGGACCTGGCATTGTCCCTGGTCATCCGTCCACTGTTCATATGGGCCCTGGTGCTGAGGCCTCATTGACTTCAATGGGAGCTGCAGCTGTTCTTCTGGAGAAGAAAGGCATGAATAATTCCCTGGGGGGAGCAGAATCTTTCCCTTCCCACAGTACTCCCAGGGTGTTTCATGTAGAACAACAAAGATGATGCAATGTTCTTTAGCTGTCGCCACTCAACATTTCCCTGCCAAGTTGTTGCTGTACTTTGTATCTCTAAAAACCAGCAGATAATCCCCTCCCTGCTCTTCTGGGTTTATTTGGAATCCAGAGATCATGTATGTTTGTCTCTGAAATTCACATGACCGTATCTGTACTTGCTTCACCCTAAACACTACAGTCACATCTCACTGGTCTGATTAATATTGTCTTGGGTTCCCATCACACAGGCAGTGGCAGGTCCAGGCTCCAGTGCTCCAAGCGCATGCCTGGGGCGGCAAGCCGCGGGGTCCACCCTGCTGGTCCCTGCGAGGGCGGCAGTCAGGCAGTCTTCGGTGGCTTGCCTGCGGGAGGTCCGCTGGCCCTGCGGATTTGGCGGCAAGTCAGTGGCAGGTACGCCGAAGCCACGAGACCAGCGGACCTCCTGCAGGCAAGCTGCCGAAGGCAGCCTGCCTGCCGTGCTTGGGGCAGCAAAAAAGCTAGATCCACCCCTGCACACAGGACCACAAAGCACTTTAGCAATGCATCAAACTGAATGTGAAATAGAAATGTACTTGGTGGTCTCTGGAACTGAGCCCTGAAATGCAGCCACCTCTTATGGGCAAAGGTAGGATTGCCAATTTGGGTTGGACATATTCCTGGAGGTTTCACCCAATGACAAGATCTTTAATTAAAGATTAATCTTTAATTCCTGGAGACTCCAGGACAATGCTGGAGGGTTGTCAACCCTAGGCAAACCAATACAACACTGTTAAATAGATGATTAAAGCAGAAAGGTGAGAACACCTGATGCAAAGTGGGAACTCTGCCTACTTCTATACTGAACATCTGTGGCTGGCCCAGCTCAGCTGACTCAGGCTTGCGGAGCTTAGATTATGGAGCTGTAAAATTTCTGTGTAGACATTCAGGTTCTGGCATGTCTACACATCGAGAGGATCCCAGAGCCCAGGCTCCAGCCCCAGCCCATACATCTACACCACAGTTTTTAGCCCCACAAGCCAAGCACTGGGAGCCTGAGTCAGCTGACCCAGGCCAGCTGTGGCTGTTCTGCAGGGCTTTTATTCCAGTGTAGACATATCATTGTCGCCCCCTGCTGGAAGAAACTATTACAAAATGCTGCCAGTAGCCAGTGCACACCGCTACACCTGTGAACAGCACAAGAGAAAACTTGGTGGCAATAGATGATTTTGCATTATTGTATCGTAGCTAAGCCATATAACTTCCACCAGAAATAACACTGTGACAGCATGGACCAGCATGTTCCAAACTGAACCCTCCACCCCCATTTCCTACAGAGCTCCACTGCCTGGAATGGTGCTGGGATGCTGACTTCAGCAGGCCCCAAGAGAGGGGAATGCCCCCAACTGATAGCAGTCTTCATCTACCTGAAAGGAGGTTCCAAAGATGATGGACCTTGGCTGTTCTCAGTGGTGATAATTGACAGAACAAGAAGCAATGGTCTCAAGTTGCAGTGGGGGAGGTTTAGATTGGATATTAGGAAACACTATTTCACTAAGAAAGTGGTGAAGCACTGGAATGGGTTACCAAGGGAGGTGGTGGAATCTCCATCCTTAGAGGTTTTTAAGGCCCGGCTTGACAAAGCCCTGGCTGGGATGATATAGTTGGGGATTGGTCCTGCTTTGAGCAGGGGTTGGTCTAGATGACCTCCTGAGGTCCCTTCCAACCCTGATATTCTAGGATTCTATGCTTTATTTACACACATACACCAGTTCTGGAACAGAGGTGGGGAAGCAGCATGCAGGGCCATTCCTTCTCCCAGGAATCTGGGTCCAAGAGCAATATCCAATTCCCAGGGAGCAACTCCACCTCAAGAACTGACTTTGTGCCCAATGCACAAAGCAAACTCTCCTGCTCATGCAGTTCTTTCTCTCCTAAAGTTGCCTTCATGCCAAACCTTGCATTCCCAACCTTGTCTTCCCAAGAGCCAAAATTTGCACACACGCTAAGGAGAAGAAATTGGAAGACTATGGTGATGCCTGACATAAAATTTGATGATGATGATGATGATGGTAGCCCCTAGGAGCCAGGACCCCGATCTAGTAGATGCTGTATAAAAACAGAAGCAAAAATCTCAAAGAGCTTTCTGTCCAATGTGTAGGTGGTAGAATCAAACCACCTTGTTTATGTTATTTAAGCTTCCATATACAAAGCGTTAGGGATTGTGTCTCCAGGGATGCTGATGATCTGAAAAAGATGCACTCCCTATAAATAGCTCAGATGACAATAGAATATCAATTCCTATGTTAAAGTGTTGCCATTTGTTTCTGAACACTGCTGAGAACATGTTGCAAAAATTTTGTACTGTCTCCTTTTACATTTCTGTCCACCTCTCCCCACCAGAGGAGGTCACCTAGATATTCCTTCATTACCAGTTCCTAAAGAGTTTTCATTTCTTTCCCAGGGCAGATTGCGAAGCACAGCACCGGGTTCAAGTTGTCTATCTTGAAGCAGTTGTGGAATGTGAATATGTAAGTACTGCTGCATCCCTATGAAGAAATTTAAGATCCTTGAACTGTGGTCCTCACCCAGCTAAAATGCTTTTGGGGACTTTTCCTTGGTAAGGGATACAGCATCAGGTCTTGAGTGAAGTAGAGTGGGGCAGTGGGGTGGAGGAGGTAGGGGTAGTCACTTAAGAAGACCAGAATGAAGGTGACTTATTTAGGCTTGGGGGAATTCAATTTTTATTTTTATATAACTGTGATGAGAAATACTGATGTTTATTTTTAAGCATTCCCTCCCCCTCACCCCATTTTTACTGATTTAAATTTTCACAGTTGTGGGAAGTTAGGGTGGGTCAGATAATCACTGAATGTCAGTAGAAGCTGAGTGTGACAGGGTGGATCACAGAAACCCCCTTTGGGACTGCCACCTGATGTGCTTTGACTACCTCTGAGCCTGTTTTCCCTGCCAGCTTAGGACTTTACTGCCCTGCCTGGTTTGAGCTAGATATGGTTGCCTGTCTCAAACCCAGCCCCAGGACTGAACCATGTCCCCTAAAAGCTGCAGACTTAACTGAAAACAGCTTAAGAAGTGTTCCTCTCTCCAACACTCAGATGCCCAGCTCCCAGAGGGGTCCAAACCCTAAATAAATCTGTTTTACCCTGTATAGAGCTTATACAGGGTAATCACATAAATTGTTCACCCTCTATAACACTGATAGAGAGAGATGCACAGCTGTTTGCCCCCCCCCCCAGGTATTAATACATACTCTGGGTTAATTAATAAATAAAAAGAGATTGTACTAAATACAAAAATTAGGATTTAAGTGGTTCCAAGTAATAACAGACAAAACAAAGTGAATTACTAAGCAAAATAAAATAAAACACGCAAGTCTACACCTAATACAGCCACACAATGATTACAGATGAACTCTCACCCTCAGAGATGTTCCAGTAAGCTTATTTTACAAACTAGCCTCCTCCTAGTCTGGGTCCAGCAATCACTCACACCCCCATGGTTACTGTTCTTTGTTCCAGTTTCTTTAAGGTATCCTTTGGGGTGGAAAGGCTATCTCTTGAGCCAGCTGAAGACAAAATGGAGGAGTCTCCAGGGGTTTAAATAGACTTTCTCTTGTGGGTGGCGACCCCCTCCTCTCTCCTATGCAAAATCCAGCTCCAAGAAGGAGTTTTGGAGTCACATGGGCAAGTCACATGTCCATGCATGACTCAATTTTTACAGGCAGCAGCCATTGCCCACATACTATCTTGAATATCTCCAGGAAGACTTCTTATGTTGACTGGAGTCTTCCAAGATCCATTGTCAGTTAAGTGTTTCTTAATTTGCACATTCCTTTCTCAAGAAGCTGACCAAATGCTTTACTAAGGCTACTTAAACTCAAACAAGTACACAGCCAATATTCATAACTACAAATACAAAAATTACACATGCATGCAAATAGGATGAATATATTCAATAGATCATAACCTTTACAGAGATATGTTACATGACATATGTAGCATAAAACATAATCCAGTTATGTCATATTTTCTTTCATACGCATATTTCCATAAAGCATTATTGGGGTGCAGCGTCACACTGAGATTCAAAAAGTTAAAAATTTATAATCATTAAAACACAAATTGTCAACATCACATGTCAAAATGTATTTAAAGATTTAAATCAAAATCTGCTAAGTTCTCAAGCAGCATTTTATTTTTTTACTTTTCCTGTCTGTAAATTTTTATTATTATAGATGGAAATATTTTTGTTGGTTTGTGTTCATACAGTAAGATTGATGTTTACCAAAAAATTCTAATTCTTCCCAGCCTAGCTACATTGGAGTAGTTCTCAAACTGTGCTCCATGGAGACTTTCATTTCGGTCCATACAATGAAACCTTGTGATAAATAAGTTGTGTTTGGAAGGCCTGGTTTAGCAGAATTAGATTATAACCCACTAGTTTCTCCTCCCCTCACAGAGCTGGTGATGGAACCCAGGAGTCCTGATTCCCAGCCCCCCTCCCTCCCCTGGCTCTAACCCACCAGACCCCACTCCCCTCCCAGAGCTGGGAAGAGAACCAGAAATCCTGGCTCCCACTCACCCCCACCCGACTCAACCCTATTCCCTTCCCAGACCTGGAACAATATTAACAACTCTACCACATTTACACCGGCCACTCTCTTCATTTCTCCTGCAGGTGACATAGTCAGAGTAAGATGGAATGGGCAAACCAGTCCATTGTGACTGAATTCATCACCGCTGGGTTCCCCAGCCTGAATAAGATCAGGGTCCCGGTTTTCTTGCTGGTCTTGCTCATGTACACGGTGACCATGATGGGAAACATGGTCATTATCTTTCTCACCAGGACTGATCCCAGCCTCCGCACCCCCATGTACTACTTCCTGGGCAACTTCTCCTTCCTGGAGATCTGGTACACCTCGGTCACAGTGCCCAAGATGCTGGCTGACCTGTTGGTGGAAAGGAAGGTGATTTCCTTCAATGGCTGCATCTCCCAGCTTTATTTCTTCCTAGCCCTGGGTGCCACTGAGTGTCTCCTCTTGGCAGTCATGGCTTATGACCGCTACTTGGCTATATGCTGCCCCTTGAGGTACACAGCTCTCATGACTGGCACGGTGTGCATCCAGCTCACCACCTGGTCCTGGATCACCAGCTTCCTCCTGCCCTTGGTGCCAGTGATCCTCATCTCCCAGCTCCGTTTCTGCGGCCCCAACGTGGTGGATCACTTCTTCTGCGACATCTTGCCCGTGCTGAGGCTGGCCTGTGCCAACACCCACCTCAACGAGATGCTCAGCTTCTTCCTCTGCTCCTCAGTCATCCTGTGCTCCTTCGTGTTGACCATGGCCTCCTATGGCAGCATTATCACCACCATCCTCAGCATCCCCTCAGCCGCTGGACGCAAGAAAGCTTTCTCCACCTGCGCCTCGCACCTGACGGTGGTGGCTGTCTTCTATGGCTCAGTGACCTTCATGTACGCCCGGCCCACAAGGGAATTCTCCTTCCAGCTGGACAAGATGGTCGCAGTCTTCTACTGCGTTGTCACCCCGCTTCTCAACCCCATCATATACAGCCTCAGGAACCAGGAGGTGAAGGAGGCCCTGAGAAAAGCCCTGTGTGGCAAAGGGAGAGCCCTAAAATGACACCGACAGAGGCAGAAAAGGCTGAACCAAATATGGGGAAATTGCCGAGCCTGCCAGTAAGGAGTGGAGGGTATGTCTGCTTTGTATGGGGAGTCCATCATGGTTTGCTGGTCTGACTGCAGACCCACCCCCCAAACTGGGTGTTCCAAAGGAGCCTAAGGGAATTAGGAGAGTAGCTTCAATGGAATTTTGGTACTTAACTCCCTTCTGCTCCATGGAAATTCCCAACCTTCTTGCCTGGATTGAAATGTTTGTTCAGGCAGTATGACAGCACTGCCTTGCACTAGTCCTGCCTCAGCATGACAGGGTGGTCTAGACAACTTCTTGAGGGTCCTTTCAACCTTTCATCGCTGTGATCCTACAAAGCAAAGAGCGGAAGGCTAGTCCGGTGGCCTGGGCACTAGGATATGATGTAAAGGGGTTGGCTTCAAGTTCCTGCTGCTGGTGACTAACGGGAGTTAGGGACATAGGTGAAAATGCCACTGAGTGCCTAAATACCTTTACAAATCTGCCCTTTGGGGGGCCTCACTTCCCTACCTCCTAGGGATGTTGCGAGGATAAATATGTTAAAGATTACAAGGCACTCAGGTATACTGTAATGGGGGCCAAATAAGTACGTTAGCCAGATATAACTATATTGCAATAACCCTCTTGTTATTTTTAACATCTAGTTCTATTGTCCTTTTCTATTTCTGCATATATATATGCATATATGGTCTACAATATATATAACCCATCCCAGGTGGGCTGTTAATAAAGTTTGTCTCTACATTTGTTTTGTCTCTTCATTTGTTTTCCCCTTTGTTCTGGTGGTGATTAGTTTAAAATATCTGTAGCAACCCAGGCTGGAACTTTCAAAGGGACTCTAGATCCCATTGACAGTAAATAGGAGTTGGGGGTGGAGGCTGGATTCACAAACTAACTTTTAGGCACCTAGAAAATCACTGGGCTTCGCAAAGCCTGAATGAGGGTTGAATGGAGGGAGATAGTTTCAGGTTGAAATGAATCAATATTTTTTTCCCCAAGATTTTTACATTTGGCCATGTAATGATTCACTCGGCTCTAAGTGAGGGCTCTGGAAACTGGCTGTCTCAAGAAAGAGAAGGACTATAACAATGGTTCTTTATTTTCAAGTGGGAGATTTTCAAAGGTCTTTAAACTTCCTTTTTTTTTTTTAAATTCCAGCCTGGAATTCCTGGCCTCTATTAGTTGAGCGAAAGCAGGTCTCCTTTAGCTACCAGCAGATCCCTTATTCTCTTCTGGGTCCAGCCCACAGAAGGAGACATACCGCAATTATGAACATATGACACAGTCCTGGCAGTTATGAAAAAGGCTAATATAAATATGGGGTGTATTAACAGAAGTGTCATACATAATCCACGGGAGGGAACTTTCTTGCTCTACTCAGCACTAGTGAGGCCTCAGCTGGAGTCCTGTGTCCTGTTCTGGGTGCTGCACTTAAGGGAAGATGTGGATAAATTGGAGAGAGTCCAGAGGAGCGCAGCAAAAATGAGCAAAGGTTTAGAAAGCCTGACCTGTGAGGAAAGGATAAAACAACTAGGCATGTTTAGTGCTGAGAAAAGAAAACTGAGGGGAGACCTGAGAACAGTTTGCAAATATGCTAAGGGCTGTTCTAAAGAGGACAGAGATCCAGGGTTCTCCATGTCCACTGAAGGCAGGACAAAACCCAATGGGCTGGATCTTCAGCAAGGGAAAGTTAGGTTGATATTAGTGAAAACTTTCTAACTCTCATGGAAGTTAAGCCCCCAGATTCTGGTGTGCTGACACAGGAAGGGTTAATGCTGTGCACTGCCTCTCCATGGGGCCATCTGGGGCAAGGCAGGCTCCTGGACGGTCTGCCTGGAACTAGGGGTTAGCTTCACAAAGGGACCTAGGCATGGGGATGCTGAGAATCACCCCAACTAACTTCTAGGTGCCTAGAAAATCACTGGGATTCCCCAGAGGAGCTTGATCTGGCAGGCGAGCTCAGAGCATGCTTATAGGATTGGGCCTCACAGGTGAATAAGGTAGAGGAACCCCTATATTATCCTGTCACTCTGGGGCCCAGGCAGCTGGATGCCTGGCGAGGGACTGCAGTTCACATGTCCAGAGGCAGAAACATAGGTGCTGAGGGAACTTTCACTGCAAAAATTCAGATGCTAAGGGTACGTCTACACTACAAGACTATTTCGAATCTACTTAAGTCGAATTTGTGGAATCGACCTTATGAAGTCGAATTTGTGTATCCACACTAAGGACACTAATTCGACTTTGTGAGTCCACACTAACGGGGCCAGCATCGACTTTGGAAGCGTTGCACTGTGGGAAGCTATCCCACAGTTCCCGCAGTCCCCGCTGCCCATTTGAATTCTGGGATTTCCCCACAATGCATGCTGGGGGGAAAAATGTGTCGAGGGTGGTTTTGGGTAACTGTCGTCATTGAACCGTCAATCATGCCCTCCCTCCATGAAAGCGCCGGCGGGAAATCTGTTCGCGCCCTTCTCTGGTCGGTTACAGCGCGGACGCCACAGCACTGCGAGCATGGTGCCCGCTGCGATCATCGCTGCACTTATGGCCGTTGTCAACTCCTCTCACCTTATCGTCCACCTCTTCCACAGTCAGATGCTGAGAAATCGGGCGAGGAGGCTCCGGCAGCGCGGTGAGGAGAGTGGCGCAGACCTCTCACAAAGCATGGTACGCCGCGCAGTAGAGATCATGGTGGCAATGGGTCAAGTTCATGGTGTGGAACGGCGATTCTGGGCCCGGGAAACAAGCACGGACTGGTGGGACCGCATAGTGCTGCAGGTCTGGGATGAAACACAGTGGCTGCGAAACTTCAGGATGCGTAAGGGCACTTTCCTTGTACTCTGTGACTTGCTGGCCCCTGCCCTGAAGCGCCAGGACACCCGGATGCGAGCAGCCCTGACTGTGCAGAAGCGAGTGGCCATAGCCCTCTGGAAACTTGCAACGCCAGACAGCTACCGGTCAGTAGCAAACCACTTTGGCGTGGGCAAATCTACCGTGGGGGTTGCTGTGATTCAAGTAGCCCACGCAATCGTTGAGCAACTGCTCTCAAAGTTAGTGACTCTAGGAAACGTCCAGGTCGTCAGAGATGGCTTCGGCACGATGGGATTCCCAAACTGCGGTGGGGCTATAGATGGGACTCACATCCCTATCCTGAGACCAGCCCACCAGGCCAGCCAGTACATTAACCGAAAGGGCTACTTTTCTATGGTGCTGCAAGCACTGGTGGACCATAGGGGACATTTTACCAACATCTACGTCGGGTGGCCGGGCAAGGTTCATGACGCGCGTGTGTTCAGGAACTCTGGTCTGTTTAGACGCCTCCAGGCAGGAAGTTTCTTCCCGGACCACAAAATAACAGTTGGGGATGTGCAGATGCCTACAGTGATCCTCGGGGACCCAGCCTACCCGCTAATGCCCTGGCTCATGAAGCCCTACACAGGTGCCTTGGACAGTGAGAAGGAACTCTTCAACTACCGGCTGAGCAAGTGCAGAATGGTCGTGGAGTGTGCTTTCGGACGTCTCAAGGGGAGATGGCGGAGCTTACTCACTCGCTCGGACCTCAGCGAAATAAATATCCCCGTTGTTATTGCAGCTTGCTGTGTGCTCCACAATCTCTGTGAGAGCAAGGGGGAGATCTGTATGGCGGGATGGGAGGTTGAGGCAAATCGCCTGGCTGCTGATTACGCTCAGCCAGACACCCGTGCCATTAGAAGATCCCAGCAGGAAGCGCTGTGCATCCGGGAGGCTTTGAAAGCTAGGTTCCTCGGAGAGCAGGGTAACCTATGACTGTCCACTTGATTTACAGAGAAGCTGAACCTGAGCCTGTTTCGGTGACTGTTGACTTCGATCTGCGGTTACATACCCCGTTCTCCGGGTTTTCCCCCTTCCAACACACGTTTTAAAATAAAGTTAATGGAACACAGATTATTAACAAAGTTTTCTTTAATTATGAATTCCTGTTCTACGGTTGAAACATGGACGCAGACTGTGGTGGGTACGGTGTGCACAGATGTACAGACCGCTTCTACACTAGAGGAATGACAGACTCCTGCTCCTACAGCGGTCTCTGGGGGGAGGACGGTTGCGGGTGGGTGTGCAGGAAGGGGGGTGGGTTTGCAGGAAGGGGTGAGGGGTGCCGTCTTTGGGACGGAGTTTGGATGCAGGCTCTGGGCTGGGGGTTTGGGCGTAGGAAGGGGTGAGGGGTGTGTGAGTATGTGTCCGTAGATGAGGGCTCTTGCTGGGACTCAGGGCATCGGAGAGGGTCATGGCTAGGGTGGAAGGGCATGGTAAAGCCAGCCTGCCTTGCCATTTTTTGGATGGCAGGCGCTAGGACCCTGGGGTGGCATACACCTCACAGACTGACCCGGGGCAGCATACACCTCCCAGACTGACCCTGGTGCCTAGTGACTGCGGTCTGTGTGTGTCCTGCTGTTGATCCTGCCCCCAAGTCTGTACCCTGGTAATGGAGGCTATCCTATGCAATTAAAAAAACCCTCCCCCCCCTTCACACAAAGTCTTATGACAAGAAAAACGGGACGGAAACAGTGAATAACAACAAACTACTTTTAATACTCAACTACACAGTGGGGGGATGAAACTTGGATTTGGGACTGGGTGATCCAGGAAGGAAAGCACTTCTCAAAATTTATGGCATCAGAGCTGTGTGGTACATGAGCGCTCTGCTGGGGTGCAGTGACAGTTTGCACGGCCCCTAGCGCCCCTCCTTCTTGTGATTTTGGGTGAGGGGGGACAGGACTTTGTGGCGGGGGATTGCAGTTGCAGATACAGTGCGGGGGGGGGCTCTCTCCTCCTGCCTGCGGTCCTGCAGAACATCTACAAGGCGCCGGAGCATGTCTGTTTGCTCCCTCATTAGCCCAAGCAGGGTTTGAGTCGCCTGCTGGTCTTCCTGCCGCCACCTGTTCTCCCGTTCAATGTGTGAGCGCTGGTGCTGACATAGGGTCTCCCTCCACTGTCTCTGCTCGGCCGCCTCGGCTCTGGAGTAGGCCATCAGTTCCGAGAACATGTCGTCCCTAGTCTTTTTCTTTCGCCGCCTAATCTGCGCCAGCCTCTGTGAGGGGGATGGCGGGGCAGTTCGTGAAAGAGCCGCAGCTGTGTGATGGGAAAAAGGAAGTGATTTCCTTGAAAAGATACATGTTTGCGAACACTGAACACAATCTACTCAGTTTCTGTGAACAAGACCATACAGGGCACCTAGTCTCACGAGCTCTCAGGACAAGTTTGAGATTTCGGAATACGCTCTCAGTGGCTGCGGTCTTGCACCGGAGATCGGACAAGCGGGGCGGTACAGCTGAATCCGTTTATCTACCAGGCCTGGTAAGCCCTAGACTATAGGCTGCTTAACAGTTAATGGATAGCTGTGCCCTCCCGCAGAAGGCAATCAGGTAAGCATAAAGTCTGACCCCGTTCCAGCCCCTCGTGGCTGTGCCCGGGAAAGATCACTGTATGCTTTTCCTGTGCGGCCTCCAGCACGTGGCTGTTAAACGAAGGTCTTTGCTATGCAAAGTAAAACTCAAGCATTCACAGTAGTAACAGTACACTAATTGCCCTACTTAGATGCAGCAGTCGCCGAATGACATTACCCTGAGGCGGGTCACTCGGGCAGAGAGAGAGAGGATGCTGAGAGACTCCCTGCACAGATCAGGACTGTATGCAGCCATGCTGGTCGAGGCAATGATTCCTTTCTACTTGAGGATGGCCTGGCGCGGAAGAGTGTGCTTCAATGGAGCACCACAAAAGGCACCTCTCCCCAGGAACCTCCTGCGGAGGCTTTTCGAGTACCTCTACGAGAGCTTCGTGGAACTGTCCCAAGAGGATTTCTGTTCAATCCCTATATGTGTGGACCTTCTTTTTATATAGTTTTATATGGACAACTTTTTAGCTAGTTTTTATATAGTATATATTCCTGTTGTTTAATAAAGAAATGTTTCCATGTTTATAACACTTACCGACTGATCCTTCTCCTGATTCTGAGTCCATGTTAACGGCCGGGGACGGTTGGTAGGGGATCTCTGTGAGGGTGATGAAGAGATCCTGGCTGTCGGGGAAAGCGGTATTGTAAGCGCTGTCGCCTGCGCCGTCCTCCACAAACCCTTCCTCATCTTCCCCATCGGCGAACAACGCCAAGGAACTGCCCGTCGACAGTATGCCATCCTCAGAGTCCACTGTCACTGGTGGGGCAGTGGCGGCAGACCCACCTAGAATGGCATGCAGTGCCTCGTAGAAGCGGCATGTCTGGGGCTGGGCTCCGGAGCGTCCGTATGCCGCTCTGACTTTTTGGTAGCCTTGTCTGAGGTCGTTGATTTTCACGCGGCACTGCGTTGTATCCCGGCTGTATCCTCTGAGTGCCATGGCTTTGGAGACCTTCTCGTAGGTCTTTGCATTCTGTTTGTTGGAGCGCAGCTCCGAAAGCACAGATTCATCGCCCCACACAGTGATCAGATCCAGGACTTCCCGGTCTGTCCATGCTGGGGACCTCTTTCTACTCTGGGATTGCATGGACTCCTCTGCTGGAGAGCTCTGCATCGTTGCAGGTGCTGCTGAGCTCGCCCCGATGTCCAACCAGGAATTGAGATTCAAAATGGCCAGACAGGAAAAGGAATTCAAATTTTCCCGGGTCGTTTCCTGTGTGGCTGGTCAGAGAATCCAAGCTTGGACTGCTGTCCAGAGCGTCAACAGAGTGGTGCAGTGTGTGATAGCTCCCGGAGCTAGTAAGTTCGATTTGCATCCACACCTAGCCTAATTCGACATAGCCATGTCGAATTTAGCGCTACTCCCCTCGTCGGAGTGGAGTACCGAATTCGAACTAAAGAGCCCTCTAGGTCGAATTAAATGGCTTCCTGGTGTGGACGGGTGCACGGTTAATTCGAATTAACGCTGCTAAATTCAAATTAAAGTCCTAGTGTAGACCAGGACTAAGTGAGTTTAGGATCCTACAGATTTCAAGGGTAGCTGAGTGGGGGATTTGTGAATCCCAGTGGGGCTTGCTTATGGGATTTAGGCACCTCTCATGGTAGTGAGGTGCCTAATTCCTTTTGTGGTGCTATCCCTTGGTGCCTAATTCCCTTAGGCCCCTTTGACCATGACAGACTGTTTCTTTCTGGGCCAGATTTTCTCCAGCTGTAAATTATTTCAGTGGACCAATGTCAGTTTACATCAACTGAGGATCTACCTATCTACCCTCCCAACTTTCTCACCAAGATATTTTACACCAGCTTCCTTTCTGTCCCATCACCTAATCTGGCTACCGTCTGTGTAAGAGCCTTCTTCCATACCAACCTTCACGCCATCCCAGCCAGTGTCCTCCCATCCCACTCCCCAATTCCTTCCTCCCCCTCACTCCCACTCCTTCCTCTGTAGCCCCCACCTTACAGAACTGTGCCTCTAGATTCATACACCCTCCATCTGTTCATCCAGTAGTGGCCTACTCCCCCTTCTCCCCAATATCTCCTTTTCTCCAATTCCTGCCCTCTGATACTCTTTTCCTGTTTCTCATTGCCTAGTTAACTCTGTGTATGGGGGAGTTCCAGAATGGAGCCTTCAGTTTCCATTGCTACACTGATCCCACCTGAAAACGTGTTCCCTCCCTAGGACTCTGGCCTTAGCCTCCTCTACAAATAGGAACAAAGAGTGAGGCCACTCTTACGGAATAGAAGGCTGTATTCTGCAAGGCACAGACTCTGCAGAGGATTTGGGGTCTTCGTGAACAAGGCACTCAACATGAGCACCCAGCATGGTGGCGTGGCTAAAATGGTCAAGGAGATGCTTGGATGTAGAACAAGGGGAGAAGAGAACAGGAATAATGAACTGATAGCACTTCTATACACACCAGCAGTGAGACCAGGACTGGAATACTGCGTCCTGTTTTCATGTCCACTTTAAAAAAGGATCTAGAAAAAGACTGGAGAGAGTACAGAGCTGAGTCATCGAAATGATTTGAGGGCTGGAAAAGAAAAAACTAAGAGAATTAGAGTTCAATCTCTTTCACTTTCTAAAATGAAGATCCAGAAGTTACTTGATTGAAGTGCATGCCTACCTGCATGGGAAGAGACTACTGAGTATTTAAGGGTTGTTTAATCCAACAGAGAAAGGATTAATAAGAACCAATGGCTGGAAGTTAAAGCCAAACAAATTCAAATTAGAAATAAGGCCCACATTTTTCTCTGTGAGGGTGGTTAAAGGCTGGAACAAACTCCCAAGGGAAGTGGTGGATCTCCATCTCCTGAAGTCTTCAGCTCCAGAATGTATGCATTCAGTCAAACCCAAATGAATGGGCTCAATATAGGAGTAACCTGGTGAAATTCTGTGCACTGTGATATGCAAGGGGTCAGACTAGTCTCTTCTGGCCTTAAAATCTATGAATGCTGTTATTCATCAGTGAGTTGCATAACCCATGTTTAACGCTGTAAAGCATTTTGCCATATAATACACCATTCAAAGATGGTCTACTGGACCATCTCCTGTGGAATCCCATGGGTCTGGCTGAGAGGTCTCAGCCAGGCAAGACTGAACCCAGCTATGTATGAAACATACTTTACTAAATAAAGTTCATTTTGTTGTCAGATAGTTGCAACTAACCAATCATGATGCAAATTGCCTCCCATTAATTGTATTGGTTCGTTCACTCTGGAACCTACTGCCTACTCCATTGTCCCTCTCTGCCAGAGAGAGAAAGAGAGAGAGAGATGCCATTGTACTGAACAGCCATACAGATGTCACACTAGTAACATGATTAAAGATTACCCCTAGGCGGAAAGGTTACAGAATCAATGTCTAACAGTGCTTCATAGCTGGTGAATGTCAGAGATTTCATTGAGGCTACCACTAATTTTCACTAGCTAGGAAGCTGGCCCATTGATACTAATGATGTGACACCAATGTACCCCAGTTGGGGTTCTGGCACCATTTACTCCAATGGAGCTACAGCTTATGGGATCTGGTTTCACTGATTTACACCAGTTTAGAATCTGGTTCATTAACGTCAATGGAGTTTTGCTGTTTTACACCAGCTTGGGATCTGGTTCACTGCTTATTTTCTTGTCTCTACCCAGTTTTCAGATGAAGAATCTATGATTCTTTAGGGAGCTAGTCCCAAAGCTTACTCAAGAGCATAGATATACTCAGCATTCTGTCAACACAGTAGTCCTTTGAAAAGAGAGGAGGGAGGCTTCCTTGTTCCTACTTGAAGGTAGGTTAAGCATTTCTACCTTCCACACACAGCAGGTTCACTGGAATTTGCTCTGCTGACCTGTTCCTCCTTTCCTTGCATCTCATGTGCTCATTGACATCTGTGCAAAGTGGGTGGAAAACAACACCAAGTGAGAATTCTACCCTCATTTCAGCCACAGGAAGCATTTTATGATCTCTTTGCAAAGATGTACATGACACTGCACGGCAGAAAGTAATGAAGAATCATTGGCCGTATTCTTCTTTTAATTGCACTGAAGTAATCCCGGAGTAGTTCCATTAAAGTCAGTACATCAGATCCGACGTAAATCAACATAGCTTTATTTATGTCAATGGAGTTAAGTTGACTTAAACTAGATGAGGATCTGGCCCAAAAGATTTACTCCAGATTTAGGAGGTCATACCTACAGAATGAAGGACTGTATCCTGGAAATTATGACCTCCGAAAAGTATTCAGGGTCATAGTGGACAAGCCACTCAACATGAGCTCCCAGTGTGATGTTGTGGCAAAAAGGGCTAATGCAATCTTTGGAAGTACAAGCCGGGGAGTAGGAGCAGGAAGGTGATTTTACCTCTGCGTATGGCATTGGAAAGACCGATACTGGAATACTGCATCCAGTTCTCATGTCCACATTTTTAAAAGGCTGCTGAAAAAGTGGAAAGGGAACAGAAAGGAGCCACAAAAATGTGTGAGGGCTGGAGAACATGCCTGACTGACAATGAGAGACTTAAAGTGCTTGATCTAATTAGCTTATTGAAAAGATGGTTGAGCAGTGAATTGATATGGTGTGCGCTTTTATGGGCGGGGGGAATACAGGGTACTAAAGCCTCATTAATCTACCAAGGAAAGGTACAACAAGAACCGATGGCTATAAACCAAATGTAGACAAATTACAATTAGAAATTAGGAACAATTTTGAGAGCAGTTTCTTAACCACTGGAACAATCTACCCAGGGAAGAGGTGGATTCTCCACTTCTTGATTTCTTCAGGTTCCTTTATGGAAGCCATGCTTTAGTCAAACCCAAGTTTTTAGATTCAGTAGAGTTGTAACTGGGTGATATTTAATGGCCTATGATATACAGGAAATCAGACCAGGACCCTTCTGACATTAAACTCTTTGAATCCATGAGCTTACACTGAGATCAGATTCTAGCCTTAAATGTTTTAAGAAACAGGATTTACTCTGGAATTACTCTAGTGTCACTAAGAGTGGAATGCTGCCCAGAATAAGAGTCAGACCTTGGGACTAGATCCTAAACCGGTGTAAAAACGCCTAGTGCCACTAACTTCACTATACCAATTTACAGCAGATGAATGAACATCTGACCCAACCAGCTGAGGATCTGACCCATTAAGTCTAACGTCTATTTTTACTCATCTCTTTCATAGCAGTGAAATATTTATACATAGTGGGCCAGATTTTAAAAGGTCTAAAGATGCATATAGATGCCCAGTGAGATTGTCAAAAACACCTAAACAGATTAGGCACCTAACTCCCAATGAAATCAAATGACAGTTACGCATCTTATCTGCTTGGGATTTTTAGAAATCCCACTAGGGCTCTATCTGTATCTTTAGGGGCCAACCTACCTTTGGAAATCTGGCTGTATCGACATATGTTACACAGTGGTGAAATATATAGTACCTAGAAAATTGCTCTGAACTCCAGTTAAGAAACAGAAGTAACATAAAGGAACCAATACAGGTGGAATTACAGGCCTGAGCTATTGGAAAAGATCCTTAGCTGGTGTAAATTGCAATAGTTCCATTGACCTCAGTGCAATAATGCTGAGTTACACCAGCTAATGGCCCAATATGGGAAAATGTTGAAAGACACAAATGAATTAGTTGCCCAACTCTCCTTGAACATTGATGGGAGTTGGAGGACTAGCTTCCCATGGTACCTTTGGAAATTCTCTTTGCTCGAATCACGGTAGCGCTTTGAATCTCCCACCAAAAGGAGAGCTCTGTCCTAGGCATTGCACTGATCCAGGATAAAAGACAGTTCCTCTGTCAATGATTTTCATTGAATCATAGAAATATAGGCTTGCAAGAGAGAGGTAATCAAGTCCAGCCTCCTGCATTGAGGCAGGACCAAGTAAATCTAGATCATCCCTGATTGGTGTTTGTCTAGCCTGCTTCCTCCAATGACAAGGATTACACAACCTCCCTTGGAAGCCTTAGCTTTTATGATCTACTTCCTGAACTACATGGGCAAAGCTCAGACATAGGCCCCTAATGCTCAAGCTAAGGCTGGGAAATTCAGTGGGATTTGGTGGTTTCACTCTCTTAGGCTCCTTTGAAAAATCACAGCCTGTAGTGTTAAGGTGGGAGCAGCAGCAGACTCATAAAGCTTTTATGTGAACTAGCCACTAGAGAAGGATGAAGTTGCATGGGTTACAGCAACATCCACGTAACCCGAGTACACCCCGTACCTGTAGTAGGATGTATTGATTTTATAAGTAAGGAAATATAATTAGCAACTACCTCTCTCTCAGTTACAAGAACAAACAACCTACTTTGCACATTGTATATAATCAATAAATACACAGGCATCATCCATCTTAGATACAGTACACACAGAAGGCATGTGAAAGAGCAACTAATTGGTATGAATGGTCCAGGGACTGGGATATTCTAGTCTGGCCCTTGCTGTAGAATACATATTGAGTGCAGTGGTCACATGGCACGGGTTACTGAAAGAGCAGAGAATCAAGCAATGATGAGTTATTTCCTTCTGTATCTGTCATTTGTTCATGCTAAACATTTTACAGCCATAGCAACTAAACAGAAAAGGCGAGCATGAGAAACCGATTCAGTGCTCGACTTTCATCTGATTTTTGGTGCTTATTGTTCACTTTCATGCATTTTCTTCTTCCTCTTGTCCATAATTTACCTACAGATGCCATATAAAAAAGAAGAACTGAATGAAAGCCAAACCGTTCTCACCGAATTCACATTTGTGGCTTTCTCCTACCTCCAGGAGCTTCAGGTTCTTCTGTTTCTGGTGTTTCTATTGATCTACCTCCTCACCATCATGGGGAACATAGTCATTATTCTACTGATAAAACTCAGTCCTTCCCTCCACACCCCCATGTATTTCTTCCTGGTGAATTTGTCCTTCTTGGAAATGTGTTACACAACCAGTGTGGTCCCACAAATGTTGGTGCACCTCCTTGTAGAGCACAAAAGAATCTCCATCGTGGGTTGTGCAGCCCAGATGTATGTCTTCACCATCCTGGGCCTCACAGAATGCTGTCTCCTGGCGACCATGGCTTATGACCGCTATGTTGCCATATGCCATCCCTTGCAATACACGCTGATCATGAGCAGCAGGGTCTGTGTCTGCCTGGCTGCTGCCTCTTGGGTCACTGGTTTTCTGGTGGAAGTAGCACAAACCACTTGGATCTTCACTTTGCCCTTCTGTGGCCCTCAACAAATTCACCACTTCTTTGCGATATCCTGCCCGTGGTGAAGCTGGCCTGTGCAGACACCTCCATGAATGAGATGGCGCTGTTTGGGTTGTCCATGCTGTTCATCATGGGGCCGTTCCTGCTGATTCTGGTCTCCTACGTCCGTATCATCTCCACCATCCTTAAGATGCCCTCAGCTGAGAGCTGTCACAAGGCCTTCTCCACCTGCTCTGCACATCTGATGGTGGTGTCATTATTTTTTGGAACAGCCCTTTTCACCTACTTGCAACCCAGGTCCAGCTATTCGCCAAACACCGATAAGATGATTTCCCTGATGTACACAGTCGTGACACCACTGTTAAACCCTGTAATATATACCCTGAGGAATAAAGAGGTGAAGGAAGCCTTGAAGAAGACATTAGCAAGAAACTTCTGTCCCTGGCCGAGGTAAAATCAAACCCTGATGTTCCTCACTGCTAAGAACATTTCTATTAGGCACCTTGTACATGCAAATCCACAGAATAATAATGGACCAAATATTATTATTATTATTATTATTATAGCACCTAGAAGCTTCAGCTGAGAGCAGAGCTTCATTGTTCTATCCACAGTACAAACACACAAATAGTAACAGGCAGTCTCTGCCCTAACACATTTACAGTCTAATGCTTTGATTTCAAAAGTGTCCTTTATAAATTAATCAATGTTGAGTCCAGTAGTGATAATTAGATCAAATCTGTCCTGTGTAACACAGACCATAGGATTTCATCTGATTAACCCTGTATTGAACCTGAAAAATTGTGTTTCAAAAGCATACAAAAAGGCATCCTGTCTGCCTTTCTATCCATAAAATTCATTCCCTCCCTTTACACCCCCATGTATTTCTTCCTGGTGAACCTGTCATTTTCAGAAATGTGTTACCTAACCATATGTATTTCTAAAACATCAAGAGATGGGGAATCCACTTCCCTTGGTAGTTTGTTCTGATCGTTAATCAACCTCCCTGTTTAAAATTTGTGCCTTATTTCTAATTTGAATTTGTCTGGCTTTAATTTCCAGCCACAGTTTCTTGTTATGCCTTTTCTCCATCAGATTAAAGAGACCTTCGTTACTCAGTATTTTCTCCCCATGAATGCGCTTGCAAATGGCAATCAAGTAACCTCTTGGTCTTGATTTTAGTAAACTAAACAGATTGAACTCCTTAAGTCTCTCTCCAAAAGAGATTTTTTTGCATCCCTCAAATCATTATTGTGGCTCTTCTCTGCACCCTCTCCAGTTAATGTGATTTTTAAGGAAACCTGTCTGAGTTAGGTGCCCAACTCTTGTTGACTTTGAATGGGAGCTGAGTGCTTAACTCCCTTAGGCTTCTTTGAAACATCCCAGCCTGGAGAGAGAAAGGAAGGGTGAAAGGAAGAGCATATTACTATTCCTTGTCCAGAGAAGGGAAATAGGGATAGAGCCCGAGATTTACAAGGACCCTGGAGGGATTTGGATGCTCAATTAATAGGAAGTGGGTGTCCAAATACCTTAAGCGAAACTCTCATCTAGCTAAATTCTAATGTGGATACTCTCAGCTCCATTCTCCCTTGCTTTGCTGCCTGTGTTGTCACTTGCATTTGTTCAAAGTGAGCACAAAGTGGAACTGAAAGCCTGGAATGGATGAGAGGAAGAATCTTCCCATTCTGGTACCATTTTAAGAACTACATGTCACTGATGTAAATTATCCCATTTGTGGATCATCGGCAGCAGGGACTGGACTAAAGACCTCTGGATCTGAAAACATGAGGCCCCATTGCCTGAGCAAAAATATTCCACTATTAGCTAAAAACCAGCAGCAGATTCATATACCTCGATGTGGTCCAGCCACTAGAGAAGGATTGAGGCAGGGAGGATGGAACAGATCCACACTGTAGAAGTGTAACTCACACAAACAGTGGATAATCAGGTCCCAAAGTCTAGTGGTTAGGGCAGTCACCTGAGAAATCCCCATTTAAATTCCTTCTCCCCCTCAGACAGATAGAGATTTTGAACTTGTGTCTCTCACATGAGTCTCCCAACCACTATGCTCAAATTTATGAAGGCGCTCCACCAGCCATTTCACATGGAGTTAGACCTGGGTTTCACATTCCAAGGTGCAATCCAGATCCATGAAGGGTTGTGTCACCCTCTGCCTAGCTACACTGGGTGCCTCACAATCCTGTGCTGTTGTAGCTCCCACCTGGGGTGCTCACAAACAGCCTAACAGCACCTTTAGTGTCTGGTGAAACTGCAGTCCTGGTCCAGCAACTCTGACGCCTGCAGTCTCTGAGCCACACTCCATTCACACTCTGACCTCCGCCAACCTGGATTACTACTTGCAGGTTGACCCCAACATACTCTCAGTCCTGAATTTTCCCATAAGTGTGTTCTGCATTGTTCAGCCCTCTCCTGGAAAGTTCAGGTATTAAAGATCCATTGCCTCTGTGAACGGTCAATATTCAGCAGTCTACTACTACAACGGGAATTACCAAACAGCTCAGTTTAAACACAGCACTTCAATTGTTTGGATAAAAGGAGAAAATAAATTAATTAACATAAAAGATATAATGGTTACAAGAGAAATAAAGATAAAACACTTTCTAGGAGCTTAAACTTAACAAGCTATACTTGGTTCAAGGTAAAATCCTTTCCACCAGTTCCCAGCAGCCTGGCTGACCAGATTCACAGGTCAGAATCTCCCTTGAAGTCGAAATGCTGGTTTCTTTATCTTCTTAGGTAAAAAAAGAGAGAGATAGAGAGACAGGGAGAGATGTCCTGGGGATTTTTTTTGTTTTTTTATTTTTACAGCCCAGTCACCCTTTGAAGTGGATTCTTCTAAGGATTACCCCTCAAAGCAAAGATTATTCAAATAGAAAGAAGGTGACATGCAGTCTGGTGTGAAGGTGGCTCCATATTCATAGAATCATACACTATAAGGTCAAAAGGGACCATTATGATGATCTAGTCTGACCTCTTGCACAATGCAGGCCACAGAATCTCACCCACCCAATACTGTATCAAACCTATGTCTGAGCTATTGAAGTCCTCAAATCATGGTTTAAAGACTTCAAGGTGCAGAGACTCTTCCAGCAAGTGACCCATGCCCCACGCTGCAGAGGATGGCGAAAAAAATCCCAGGGCCTCTGCCAATCTGCCCTGGAGGAAAATTCCTTCCCAACCACAAATATGCTGATCAGCTAAACCCTGAGCATGTGGGCAAGACTCACCAGCCAGACAACCAGGAAAGAAATCTCTGCAGTAACTCAGATCCCACCCCATCTAACACCCATCACAGGCCATTGGGCATATTTACTGCTAATAGTCAAAGACCAATTAATTTCCAAAATTAGGCTATCCCATCATACCATCCCCTCCATAAACGTATCAAGCTTAGTCTTGAAGCCAGATATGTCTTTTGCCCCCACTGATCCCCTTGGAAGGCTGTTCCAGAACTTCACTCCTCTGATGGTTAGAAACCTTTGTCTAATTTCAAGTCTAAACTTCCTGATGGCCAGTTTATATCCATTTGTTCTTGTGTCCACATTGGTACTAAGCTTAAATAATTCCTCTCCCTCACTGATATTTATCCCTCTGGTATATTTATAGAGAGCAATCATATCTCCCCTCAGCCTTCTTTTGGTTAGGCTAAACAAGCCAAGCTCTTTCAGTCTCCTTTCATAAGACAGGTTTTCCATTCCTCAGATCATCCTAGTAGCCCTTCTCTGTACCTGTTCCAGTTTGAATTCATCCTTCTTAAACATGGGAGACCAGAACTGCACACAGTATTCCAGATGAGGTCTCACCAGTGTCTTGCATAATGGTACTAACACCTCCTTATCTCTCCTGGAAATACCTCACCTGATGCATCCCAAGACCGTATTAGCTTTTTTCATGGCCATATCACACTGGTGGCTCATAGTCATCCTGTGATCAACCAATACTCCGAGGTCCTTCTCCTCCTTTGTTACTTCCAACTGATGTTTTCCCAATTTATAACTAAAATTCTTGTTATTAATCCCTAAATGCATGACCTTGCAATTTTCACTATTAAATTTTATCCTATTACTATTACTGCAGTTTACAAGGTCATCCAGATCTTCCTATATGATGTCCTGGTCCTTCTCTGTATTGGCAATACCTCCCAGCTTTGTGTCATCTGCAAACTTTATTAGCACATTCCCACTTTTTGTACCAAGGTCAGTAATAAAGAGATTAAATAAGACTGGTCCCAAAAACGATCCCTGAGGAACTCCACTAGTAACCTCCCTCCAGCCTGACAGTTTGCCTTTCAGCATGACCTTTAGTCTCCCCTTTAACCAGTTCCTTATCCACCTTTCAATTTTCATATTGATCCCCATCTGTAGCGGGGTGAGCACCTGCTCCAGCCCTGAAGGGGTTGGAAGAGCCCTGCAGAGGGCTGGGGCTGGGGAAGGGAGCAAAGCCCCGGCTAATTGGGTGAAGTGGCTGCAGCTGGGGCCATGCCCCAAACAGACTGACCGAGCCTTATGAGACGGCCAGGGCAGCCAGAGGCAGTAGTCTCTCCTCTAGCTGTGGATGGAGACAGGCCTGGCTGCTGGAAGATTGAGAGGTACCTGGGAGTGAGGCAGGGCTGGGGAAAAGCCAGAGGAGCAGGGGAGCTCCAGGCTGGCAACTCTCCAGGCTCCAGGGCCTGCTTCCAGGCCCATACTGGTACTGGGTAGTAGAAGAATGCAGCAGGTCAACCCCCCCTTGCCAGTGATGAGTGGCATACACTGCAGTCTGCCCCAGGGAACGGAGGCTAATTGGTGACTGGCAGTAGCCTTACACTGAGCAAGGTGGGTATAGGGGGGGGTGGTTTCCCAGGGAGGGGAGACCCTGAGACTGAGGGGTGTACTGCTATGGGGCAGCACCCCAGATAACGGAGCACCAGAGTCCAGGGAGGGACACGGGGGCCAGCAATTCACCTCAATGTCCTTAACTACTTTCTCCTTCAATTTTTTTCCCAAGACCTTGCATACTACAGGTATCAAACTAACAGGCCTGTAGTTGCCCAGATCACCGTTTTTCCCTTTCTTAAGGATAGGAATTATGTTAGCAATTCTCCAGTCATATGGTACAACCCCTGAGTTTACAGATTCATTAAAAATTCATGCTAATGGGCTTGCAATTTCATGTGCCAGTTCCTTTAATATTCTTGGATGAAGATTATCTGGGCCCCCTGATTTAGTCCCATTAAGCTGTTCGACTTTGGCTTCTACCTCGGATGTGGTAATATCTACCTGCATATCCTCATTCCCATTTGTCATCCTTCCATTATCCCTAAGTTCCTCATTAGCCTCATTAAAGACTGAGGCAAAGTATTTGTTTAGATATTGGGCCATGCCTAGATTATCCTTAACCTCTACTCCCTCCTCCGTGTTTAGTGGTCCAACTTCTTCTTTCTTTGTTTTCTTCTTCTTCTTTATATGGCTATAGAACCTTTTACAATTGGTTTTAATTCCCTTTGCAAGGTCCAACTCTACATGGCTTTTGGCCTTTCTCACTTTATCCCTACATGTTCTGACCTCAATAAGGTAGCTTTCCTTGCTGATCCCTCCCATCTTCCACTCCTTGTAGGCTTTCTGCTTTTTCTTAATCACCTCTCTGAGATGCTTGCTCATCCAGCTTGGCCTACAACTCCTAACTTTGAATTTTTTCTCCTTTCTTGGGATGCAGGCTTCTGATAGTTTCTGCAATTCTGACTTGAAGTAATTCTAGGCCTCCTCCACCTTTAGATCCACAAGTTCTTCAATCCAATCCACTTCTCTAATTAATTACCTTAATTCTTTAAAGGTAGCCCTTTGGAAATGAAAACCCTAGTCACAGATCTATTTTTGTTTATCCTTCCATTTAATTTAAACGGAATTAGCTCATGATCACTCGAACCAACGTTGTCCCCTACAACCATTTCTTCTTTGAGGTCTTTACTACTCACCAAAATCAAATCTAAAATGGCATCCCCTCTTGTTGGTTCAGCAACTACTTGGTGAAGGAATCCATCAGCTATCACATCTAAGAAAATCTGAGCCTTATGATATGATTATTACTAGCACTTGTCCTCCAGTCTATACCTGGGAAGTTAAAGTCTCCCATGATCACACAATTCCCGTTAGTATTTATTTCATTAAAAACATTAAAAAGGTCTCTTTCCATATCCAAATCAGATCCCGGCGGTCTATAGCACACACCAAGCACTATCCCAGGGGCGACTCTAATAGCTTTCTTCCCCAATGTGATTTTTGCCCAGACAGACTCTATCTTATCCATTCCATCCCTTCTTATTTCTTTACAGTCTACCTCATCATTGATATACAATGCTGCTCCACTCCCTTTGCCTTTATTTCTGTCTTTCCAAAACAGCACATACGCTTCAATACCTGTACTCCAGTCATGACTACTATTCCATCATGTTTCTGTTATCCCTATAATATCTGGTTTTACTTCCTGCACCAGTAACTCTAGTTCCTCCATTTTGTTACCTAGGCTCCTTGCACTGGTGTACAAACATCTTAATTCTTGCTGTTTGGCTTCGCTCACATTCTTTACCCGATTAGGCCCAGACATTCTGCCCCCAGTATTGCCTATTAGAATGGTATCTACACTACCCTTCCTCCGTATGTCCATTCTCCTACCCATGGCTGTATCCTTTCTTACTTCATTTTCTTTCCTCTCAATGTTAATATCTGGCATGGAGATTACCTGGACATCTCCCAACCATCTCCCCCCAATTCCTAGTTTAAAGCTCTCTTAATCAGTTGTGCCAGCCTCCATCCTAAAAGTCTATTTCCCTCCCTACTCAGGTGAAGTCCATCCTGAGAGAACAGTCCTCTGTCCATGAATGCCTCCCAGTGGCCATACATCCCAAAGCCCTCCTTATAGCACCAGTGCCTGAGCCATCTGTTGATCATCATAATCTTGTCACACCTTTGTTACCCCTCTCTAGGAACGGGCAGAATCCCACTGAAGATAACCTGAGCCTTGATTTCCTTAAGTGTTTTCCCCAGCCTGGCATAGTCTCCCTTGATATGTTCCAGCGAGAATCTAGCCGTATCATTAATTGCCACATGAAGGACAATCAGCGGATTCTTTCCCACTCCCATTAGGATCCTCTTCAGCCTCAGGTCCACCTCCCATATCTTAGCACCCATCAAACAGCACACCCTTCTGTTCTCTGGATCAGCTCTGGTTACAGGCCTGTCTATTTTTCTCAGTAAGGAGTCTCCAATCACGTAGACCTGCCTTTTCCTGGTGATGGTGCGATTCTCCAGTCTATCCCCTGTTCCCTCTGGCTGAAAGTCCTCTCGATTCCTATTCACCCTTGCAGTCCTTCTCAACCCATCCCATATCCTCCTGGGGCTCATAGTTGGTGCTGTTATCTCCATTGACTCTTCCCCTCTTCCTATAGGACTAGCTGCTTTTCTCTTCTTCCTTGGCCTCTCACCTTCAGCGACCACCTGCTGTCTCCTTCTTCATTTTCCAACCTCGCAAACCTGTTCCTGAGCTCTATTTCTCCTTCACTAGCCCGTCTTTTCCTCTGCCTGGTTCTCTTAGTCACATGCTTCCACTGTCCACTTTCCTCACCCAGCAGTCTCCTCTCAGAGTTCTTTGGTCCTGCTTCCATCTGCATGTCTGCGCTTTTCCCTTCAGTCTCTGCAGGGTTTTCCTCCATCATCCACTCGAACCCCCTTTTAAACTCAACCAGAGTTTCCACCTGCATCTCCAATCTTCTGATCTTTTCTTCCATCAGCTCTATCAGGCAGCACTTCATACAGATGAAACTTTTTTCATGTGCCTAAATACCTTAAAAAATCTGGCCCGTAGGCAAGTAAACCTGGGGGTTTCCAATGTGCATTACTTTACATTTATCATCATTGAATTTCATCTGACATTTTTGTTGCACAGCTCAACTTCAATGGAAATAAGCTAACATCCACCAGATGGAGATCTAGCCCCATATTTCCATAGGCCCATGTCCACAAAAGTTCCGAACCCCCAGGTTTAGTTGCCAGGGCCGGCTCCAGGCGCCAGCCGAGCAAGCTTGTGCTTGAGGCGGCAGATTCCAAGGGGCGGCATTCGCTGCTTCCGCCGCCCGCGCAGGTTTTTTTCTTTTTTCTTTTTGGTTCTCTGCTCCGGCCGCCCTGTAGGGGGCAGCAGTGCAGAGGAGAGGCGTGCCCTGCTGCGAGCAGTGCCAGGACTGTAGCAAGCATGGCAGGGCAGCCTGCGTCCTTCCCTGCCCGCCGACCCGAGTGGCGCAGAGCCCTCGCAGGCAGCGTGGCGAGCGCCCTGCTGAAGGAAGCCCTGGCTGCTCCCCTTCTCTCTCCCCCCCGCTGCTGCCCGGGGCACATCTGCAGGGCCGGGGGTCCCCCTGCACCCACGCTCAATCCGCCCTGCAGGTTTGTTCCCCCCTTCGCTGCTCTGGCCAGCCCGCAGGTTTGTTTGTTCCCCCAACTTCGCTGCTCCGGCCGGGCCACAGGTTTGTTTGTCGTCCCCACCCCCTCGCTGCTCCGGCCAGGCCGCAGGTTTGTTTGTCCCCCCTTCGCTGCTCCGGCCGGCCCGCAGGTTTGTTTGTCCCCCCCACTTCGCTGCTCCGGCCGGCCCGCAGGTTTGTTTGTTCCCCCTTCACTGCTCCGTCAGGCCCACAGGTTTGTTTGTCCCCCCCACTTCGCTGCTCCGGCCGGCCCACAGGTGTTTTTTTGCTTGGAGCGGCAAAAAAGCCAGAGCCGGCCCTGTTAGTTGCCTATGGGCCAGATTTTTTAAGGTATTTAGGCACCAAGGCCTAATCTGCTTGACACCAGGAGAAGGGTTCTCTGCTGTGGATCACAGAGATGGGTGCCTCCCTCCAGCCCCAATGTAGGCACCAAACAATTGTGAGTGGGCTGGGGCTCAGCTAGCAGCAACCTTGTGTGTCATCAGCGTCTTGGTGGAAATGGTTCAGACCACATGGATCTTCAACCTGTCCTTCTGTAGCTCCAACTGCATCCACCACGTCTTCTGCGACATCCCATCAGTGGTGAAGATGGCATGCAAGGACACCTCCAAGATCAAGATCATTTTCTTGGCCATGTCAGGGCTGTTCATCATGAGCCCTTTCCTGTTGATAATGCTGTCCCACATCTGCCTTATTGCCACCATCCTGAAGCTGCCATTGGCAGAGGGAAGGCGGAAAGTCCTCTCCACCTGCTCCTCCCACCTCATGGTGGTCACTTTATTCTATGGACCTGCCCTTATCACCTATCTGAGGCCCAAGTCCAGCTACAGCCTGGAGAGTGGCCAAATGATTTCCCTCATGTACACAATCATGACGCCAATGTTGAACCCTGTAATATACACACTGAGGAACAAAGAGGTGAAGGAAACCTTTAGGAAAATGGTAGAGAAAAGCATCTTTTCACATAGCTGGAGAAATTAGAGAAAGAAACGTAGAGTTAGTCAGAATGGGAAGAATGGGAGAAATCCACTAGCATTTTATTGATTCCCCCCACCCCCAGCTCTTATTTATTCATTGACCTGTTGCTATTTGCAGGGAGGAAATGACCTGTTCTGTAGGAAAACATGTAGGAAAAATTATGTTTAAAAATATCTACTTTTCTAATCTAAATGTTAAGGATTTTTGTTTACCAAACTTATGAAATTCAAAATCTTTTGACCAGATTGAAAGTTGATTGAAAAAGAAATGAGAGTATATAGTCAAAATGCTGTCTCCAAAATATATCTTCACAATTTGAAATGTTAGAGGAAAAAATATACATATGTGGTTGAAAATGAGAAGCGTTTCAGAACATCTCCGCTTTGTGTGTGGGTGTAAACCTCACAATTTTAATCAATATTCCAATAGTGTAAAAATTCCCACCAGTTCTATGGTGAAATCCATTAGGCTTTCTCTTTTCCTGCTCTGTCACTCTGGTGCAACATTTTTTGGCTATCTCTTGAAAGCATTTCCCCAGACCTCCCTCTGACCCAAGTCTCAGGACTTGTGAATGACTTTCTATCTAATATTCTGATAGAACTTTACAAGCCTAAATTATGTGTGCCACACAATGGCTCTGTGAGGTAGATCTTAATTTCCATCATGTTCTGTGCAGGTGCAGATGTCTATGCTAGCAGATCTGATTTTAGCCTCAGGATGTATATCATAGATTCCTTGATTTTAAAGCCATGGGAAACCATTATGGTCACCTAGTCTAACCCCTGCCTACAACAGGCCAGAGAATTTCATTCAGTCCTACATCAAGTATGCACCAAATATACTGTATATTAGATATATGAAATAATGACTATGTTAAATACTCTTCAAACTACTTGAGGGTCTGAGTATTACAATATTGCACTAAATAACTGTGTATACTGTACATATTTGTATGATAATTATCTGTGTATATTCTGATGTAGAGTGCTTGTCTACCTGTGTCCCCACCTACAGGTAACAAATACCACATTTAAAACCTCTGTACCTCGCTGAGCATTCATGTGTATTCCTAAAATGAATTCATAAGCAGCTTAAAATGTACGCCCACATGAACAAACTGACGTGAATTGCCTGTCAATATATGATTCTTTTTATTACTATGCATTGCAACAAGCAGGGCCGGCTCCAGGCACCAGCTCAGCAAGCAGGTGCTTGGGGTGGCCAAGGGGAAGGGGCGGCATGTCGGGCTCTTCGGCGGCAATTCGGTGCCGGGTCCCTCGGTCCCTCTTGGAGGGACCTGCCGCCGAAGAAGAAAGTGGTGCGGTGGAGCTGCCGCCGAAGTGCCACCGATCGTGATCACGGCTTTTTGGTTGTTTTTTTTGGCTGCTTGGGGTGGTAAAAACCCTGGAGCTGGCCCTGGCAACAAGCTAGGTGGAGGCAGAATTATTAGTCTATCTGAAATTCTAACTGAGGGTTTACTGTAAATATTTGTTTCCAAAGATACAAACACCAGGACTTACCATGTGGAACCAGAAGTAATCAGGCAGCAGCAACACATACACACCATGTGGAACCAGAAGTAATCAGGCAGCAGCAACACATACACACACACACACACACACACATGCACACACACACACACAGACACACACACAAGCAAGCAAATACTTTACTGCCTCAGGGCTTTAGAGGGGAGGGGAGGAGTAGGGCAACAGCCTCAGGGTGAGAGAGGTCAGGGCTCCAGGGAGGGAGGGAGGGAGCGTTCAGGGCTTTAGATTTGAGGGGACTGCTGGGGCTTGGGTCTTCAGCCCGCAGGTGGCGCCGGTGCTAGGGACTTTAACTATGAGGGGAGCGCTGGTTTTGGCCCCAGCGTCGTCCCCATAGCTAAAGCCCCGAGCCCCAGAGCTCCGCCCACCAGAAGCGGAGCGGTGAGAAGCCCCCAGCTCTGCTTCAGCCCCCTGGGTCCATTCCCAGCTTTGTTCCTACTGTTAACATTAAATGATACTTTGTCTTGAGAAATATGGTCACTGCATTCATTGCTGGTGGCCACAGCTCCTGCAGTCAGACCTGTTTGTGTGTACAGTGAAATCCACGTTTACTGACATTTACCAATAAAAATGTAGCTGTAATGTCTTTGTGTCTTCCGTGCAATGCACTCAACATTCTTTAGAATTTGCCATGCTCGTGTACAGAAAAGAGAGAGTAAGAAATGAACACAAAAATTAAAAACCCAGATACAGCATCATGTTCCCAAATGAATAAGAATTGAATCAATGCTCTTTGTGGGTTTATACTATCAGTTATTTGTAAATATTTGGATGATGATGGTGCTGCAGAAGAAGAAGATGAAGAAACTGAAGGCAGCAACAGGAAATAAAAAGGCGAATAATATTCATTCACATCCTATGTATCACGTATTTCAAAGCTTCTTTCACATCCTTGTTCCGCATTGTATAAATGATGGGGTTTAACATTGGTGTTAAGATGCTATATAATACGGAGATCAGTCTGGCGCTACTTGGTGAGTAACTTGAACTGGGTCTCAGGTAGGAGAAGATAGAGCTGCCATAATACAGAAGGACCACAGTCAGGTGGGATGAACAGGTGGAGTATGCCTTCCTCTTCCCCTTGGAAGAAGGCATCTTCAGTATGGTTGAGATAATGTAAGTGTATGATAGAAGAATGCAGGCAAAGGGGTCCAAGCTATGAAAAGGCCAATGCAGAACAACAGAAGTTTGTTGAGAGAGGTGTCCCCACATGACAGCTCCAGCAACGGTGGGATATCACAGTAGAAGTAATCAATACGGTTGTCTCCACAGAAGGGTAACCAGAAGGTGAAGACTGTGTGTATTGCAGAGTTAAGGAAGCCACTTACCCAGGAGGCAGCTGCCAGCTGGAGGCAAATGCTTTTGTTGACGATCAGTGTGTAGCATGCGGGTTACAGATGGCAACATAGCGGTCAAAGGCCATCACTGCCAGCAGGAGGCACTCGGTGCCCACGAAGGAGAAGAAGTAAAGTTGCAGCACACAGCCTGTGTAGGAGATGTTGCTCTTCTCTGAGAGGAGATGAACCAGCATCTGGGGGATGGTCGTGGTGGTATAACAGATGTCCAGAAAGGACAGGTTCCCAAGGAAGAAATACATGGGAGTGTGGAGTCTCTGGTCCACCAGCGCAAGGATGATGATGCAGGTGTTCCCAAATAGGGTGAAGAGGTAAGTGAACAAAAACCCACTGAAGAGTGATAGCCACATCTCCTGGAGGCTGGAAAATCCCAAGATGATGAACTCTTTCAACACAGTTTGATTTCTTCTCTCCATGCTTCAACATTCAATGGTGTTCCTGCCAAGAAATGGTAATAAAATTTTAACAGTAATCTTGTTATATGGTATACAAATGTTCTACTTGAAAACACGAATGTACCTGAGAAATGACTATTTTTGCAGGGGGAAGTCATTACAGAATATAGGTCACTCAGATACATTGGTGATGAAACTTGTATATTAATACCTGGAACTTATAGAGTGCATTCCATCCAATATTTTTTTCCAAAGATACAAACACCAGAGTTTCGGACTTACCGGTCAACTAGACACCATGTGGAACCAGAAGTAATCAGGCAGCAGCAGCAGCAACACACACACACACAAGCAAGCAAAGACTTTACTGTCTCAGGACTTTAGCCAGGGGGGAGGGGGTAGGACACATTATCCCCATTTTACCAATGGAAAAACTATGGCAAAAAGAGGTGACCTGATATAAACAAGCTCATAGAGCAGGCCCAGTGTTCCTTCCACTAGATCACACAGCTCTCCACTGCCTTTATCCAACTCAGTGACAATCCTTGCATAGGATTCAGTGGGCTTTGTATCAGGCCACTGGTAACTAAGTAGAGAGACAGGAAGAAAGAAAAAGCAATATACTAGATAGATAGATAGTGTGACATAGTGGGGATTTTCCCTTGTTATGTTGTATGTGAGCCTATGTGAGTCTTATTGTTTTGCATGAATGCTGTGTGTGCCTCAGTTTCCCTGTGTATTGCACCAATGTCTAGATGGTGGGAATAAGGGTGTGTGACTATTGGTTATGGGAGTGATCCAGCTGCCTGCACAGATGCTATGGCCACCCCTTGTTAACCTGAGACCCAGGAAGAGGATGTGACCAGGTGACTCTTGGCCTGGGAAGTGAGACAAAGGCCGGAGGAGGAGCAACGGGCAGGGCAGGGACCAAGCAGCTGGAAGCGAGACAGTCTTGGGTGGCTTGGGGCACATAGGAAGGACCAGAGCTCTGGCTCTGGGCTTCCCTCCCCCCATGATGGACTTGGCTGAAAGTCACTAATTTCTGTGCTAACAAGTTCTGTTCTACACTGTGTCCATGTTGACTAATAAACCTCCTGTTTTACTGGCTTGCTGATAGTCATGTCTGACTGCAGAGTTGGGGTGCAGGGCCCTCTGGCTTCCCCAGGAGCCCAGCCCAGGCAGATTCGCTGCAAGAAATGCACAGTGTGGAAGGGGATGCTGAATACTCTGAGGTCAGACCCAGGAAGGTTGAAGCTGTGTAAGTTTCTTGGCCTGGAGACAGTATGCTAGGAGGCAGGAGGCATGCTCCAGCAAAGTCCTGACTGGCTTTATATGGAGTAGTTCCAGAGCACAGCCCTGGTGACTCCATGATAGATAGATAGATAGATAGATAGATAGATAGATAGATGTGTATGGGTATAGCTAGATAGCTGGATTAAAAGTGCAGTGTACCATGTATGCTTGAGTAGGGTTTGTGTTTGTATATTTTTGTGTGATTGTATTATCACTGTGGGTGCAGTGTTTGTTGTGTAGGGTGCATGGAAAACTGTGTTTTATTTGACGATGTGTATACTTTGGTGTGTATCTGTTTACAAAATTTGCATTTCATTTTTTGTTGTTGTGCAACTGGTCACGCCACAAATTTCTATTTACGTTGTATAATTTTCATTTACACTGTACTAAATTATCAAGATACCTAGTGAAATTGAGAACAGAATTTAGTCCATTGTATCCACACACATGCACACACAAAATACATAAAAATACACATACACACACAACAAACCTAGAGAGTGACATCTACACAACACCCACATTCTCAGGGAAGTCCTTTCAGGCAAAGAATAAAAAATCCTGCTCAAACACATTCCCCATGCAGAGACTTAAATAAAACTACAGGTGTACAGAGATGTTCAAGTAGACAAATGTACAACAGAAAACCCAGCAGAGTCACAAATGGAGCCAAGACCATTGTAGCTGCATTTACACCAGCTATGGATCTGGTTCATCAAATTCAACAGAGCCACACTGATTTACCTCAGCTGGGGTTCTGCCCCGTTGTATTCCTTTACCCACTAGCAGACACCACTAGACTTAGTCATACATTATGGGTATGGCTGGTTGAAAGATATTCATTGACCTTTTAAAAAAAATAATGGAAAACTGGGTTTTCAAAAACAATGAAAAGGTTAATGGGAAGTTTCTGCTTTCCTGTAATTGTTTTTGATTTTTCACTGGGGGTGGGAGGAGTGGGGGACCTACAAATTTCCAGAAGCTTTACATCAGCCACCTTTCCTCCTGCTCCTCCTGCTCCTGCTCTGTGCCTGTTTCAGTGCTAGCCCGCCCCTTTCCCAGCCTGCACTGGTTCCTGCCTCAGCCAGCTGCCTGCTGATTCTGACACCCTGTCCCACACTTACCTCAGGAACATCGGCAGCTGCTGTGTCCGCTCCGGGCCACACCTGAGAAGCACTGAGACCCCGGTCACTTGGTCACAATGCCTGGAGGGAGAAGCTGAGCCCAGTCCAGAGGAACCAGAGCTGCAGGAGCCAGGGCCGCCCAGAGGTGGGGGCAGGTGGGGCAATTTGCCCCAGGCCCCACAGGGGCCCCCATGAGAGTTTTTCAGGGCCCCTGGAGCGGGGTCCTTCACTCGCTCCGGGGGCCCCGGAAAACTCTCATGGGGCCCGGGCCCCCGGAGCTTCTTCCGCTCTGGGTCTTCGGCAGCAATTCAGTGGCGGGGGGTCCCTCCGCCCCAGGACCTGCTGCTGAACTGCCCCAAAGACCCACGGCGGGGGGTCCTTCTGCCCTGGGACCCGCTGCCGAAGTGCCGGGTCTTCAGCAGCAATTCGGTGGTGGGGGCCTCCCGCTGCCGAAGACCCCAGGCCCCCTGAATCCTCTGGGCAGCCCTGGCAGGAGCCCCCACTGCCACATGAGTCATGGAGACACACAAAAAAGTCATGAAGAAATGGGAAAATCACCATCTCTCTGACTTCTTTCCTGCTGTGACAGCCTTGAAACCCTGTGAATAATGATTAAAGAGCACCCCCACATTTTAACCACTTCCCTACCTCATACAGTGCCATTCCATGAGTGAGAATGAAATCTCAGAGTGCCGAGAGGAAAAGCACTAGCCAAACCAACAACTAACAGCCCAGAGACATGGTTCATGCTGTCTAGTCAGAAACTTCTCTGCCAGCCAATGCGGTTAGATTTACCTCTCACATGTTGGAACACAGGTGGGCCAGTTCCTGTTCTTCTAGACAGCCAGGATTCTCTGGTGTGTCTGAGGGATTCTCAAATATGTGCGGAGACAAGAGACAACCCCATCGATGAAGATATTTTAGATGTCTTTGAAAATTACATTGCAAATATATAGTCAAGAGGCAGATCGATGAGACATTCATTAAGATGACTAACCTTGATAGCGAGACGTGATGCACAGTATCTTATATAAGACTGAGAGAAAAAGATGAGGGACAATTCTGTAGATTAGATCCATAAGAGTAAGTTAGAGTGAGTGATAAGATCTGAGACAGAGAGAAAAAATTCTGAAGACAATTTAGGTGTTGATGGCTCCAGAAAATGAACTTGGGGGCCATAACAGTAACATAGGAAAATGCCCCAGACTGTCTCGTACTTACCTTCCCACTTGTGATCCACTGCTTCGTTTCTGAAAATCATTAACCTGCAGCAGAGAAGCTTCTCTGCTAGAGAATCTCAGACATAGATCCTTTCTGTATTTTTCAGTGACCACTGGGATCAAATCTCCAGGGTTCTCTTTGACTATGGGTGCCCAGGAGAATTAGTAATTGCATTGTGTTTGTAAACATTTTGATCAATTAAATCAATTCAGCAACGCAGAAACAACCATTCCATTCAGAGATGGCCTAGTCCAGATTGCAAGGCCAATTGCACTTGTTGATCAAGGTGAAGGTTGATCAGTTCTCCAAGCATTTCCTGTAAACATATTCTTCAGCACTGTTAAACTGTATTTGTTGCACTAAAGATCTGAGCCCCTAGAGCCAGGACTATTTACCTAAACTTCTCAGGTACAAGTACATGTCATAAGGATGTATCATTTATATTTATAGATCTCAGGAAGAAATATAATTGATTGCTAGGCCAAAAGCTTTTAGCAATAACTGTCAGTGACATCAACAGCATAGCCCTTGGTGGAACTGGTGTGAAGTCTGACTAGGCTGTAATGGGACACTGTGTCCACTTCATCATGACCAAACCATCATGCTGGGAACTAATTGCCCTACTTTGTTGGCACTCTCAGGATGGAGCTGAGAACTCACTGGACCATGGGTAGTTCTTAACTCCCCTTTCAGCTTTATTCCCCCAAACTCTTTAACCAGCGAGCAAATATGAGCATTCAGGGAAGTATAACTATTAATAAGTACACTCTAATTAAGTATTAACCACACTTTGCACATAAGGTTAAAGCAAAAATATTAGTTGATAGATTTGAGATTCACACAAACAGACAAATATTTAGGCACACAGAGAGATAAACTCATCTCTATCTATCTATCTATCTGTCTATCTATATCATTTTATACTTCTACCCATCTCCATAGCATCTGAGCGCCTTTCCCATAAAATCAGTAGCAATAGAGAAGTACCTAGTTGACTTCAAAGTGTTGGATATTCCTCCCTTTTTGAGATACCAGCTCGTCTTGTGGAAGGTTTTCTTGGTTTTGGATTTTGGGAGAGAAGGAGTAAAGTCGAAGTAGGGGACACATAATCCTACATCATAGGGTAGAAGGGGGCATTGTGTGTCAGGTATGAGGATTGTGGAAGTGGGAAGGTGGAAAAGCTTTCCCAAAGGTTTTGCAGTGTTTCCTAAAGACGGAAAATGGATTCACCTCATCTTACCCTGGAAGCTCCTTCCACTACCAGATTCCCCCATCCAAGAATGCCTTCTCCTAAGTTCTCATGCATTTCATCCTCAGCTTTGTGATTTTGAATATTACCGGGCTCCTAGGTGCTACAATAATACTTAGAGAAAATTGAATGCATAGACACAATTTGAATCAGATACAAATCTACACACACAAGCACAATGGTGCATGCACAAACACAGACAAACAAACAAATGTCTACAGACCCACAAACAAGTATAATGGAATGCATAGACATGTCAACATACAAAGACATAAAGCTGTGATCTTCAAAAGACTCCAGACGAGTTGGGCATTCAGATCCCATAGATTTTCAGTTTGATTCAGGCACCAGGGTATTTGAAAATCCCAGTTTCAACCTACATGTGCAATCACACATACATCGACAAGCACACCGAAACTGACCCAGAAACACACTCAAATGGCCATACAGATATGAATATACAATCCCATAGGAATGTACAGTCAGAATCTCTTTCATGATCATGAATTGGTAAGGAACAAATTTGCTGGAAGTGACAAGTGAAAACTTCACTATTTTACAAAGCTAGAAATTAGAGCTATTATAACTCTATCTCTCTCTCCATTGTCTGGTTAATATATCATACCTGTTGCTTTGCCTGAGTGCTGTACTCCCTTGTGGGGAGAGAGTACAGAGGAGAGCAACAAAAATGATCAAAGGGTTAGAAAATCTGACATAGGAAGAACGGCTAAAGAAACTGGGCCTGTTTAGTCCTGAGAAAAGACAGCTTAAGAGGGACCTGATAACAGTCTTCAATATGTTAAGAGTTGATACAAAGAGGACAGGGATCAATTGTTCTCCATGTCCATTGAAGGCAGGACAAGAAATAATGGGCTTAATCTGCAGCAAGGGAGATTTAAGTTAGATATTAAGAAAAGCTTTCTAATAACATGGGTGGTTAAACTGTGGACTAGGTTTCCAAGGAGGCTGAGGAATCCCCATCAGTGGTGGGTTTTAAGAACAGGTTGGACAAACGCCTGTCAGGGCTGGGCTGGGTTTCCTCGGTCCTGCCTCAGTGCTGGGCACTGGACTTGATGACTACTTGAGGTCTCTCTCAGCCCCACATTTCTATGAATCTCTGACAGCTACAACTGGGATGATTTAGTTGGGTTTGGTCCTGCTTTGAGCAGGGGGTTGGGACTAGATGACCTCCTGAGGTCCCTTCCAACCCTGAGATTCTATGAACTGTCTAAATGACTCCTCATTCCCACCAACAGTATTTTCTGTTAAAAAAAAACAAAAACAAAAAGAAAACACCTGGGATATTCACTGACACAAACTTTATGAACGCATAGTTATGGTTGTACGGGGCCGGTGATATATCCGGCCTTTGTGCTTTAGCAATTTTGTGATTGTCACCTTCACTGAGACCTTTGCTTTTGATTGTAACCTCCTTGTTGGTTTAGGACACCCAGGTGCTAGTGAAAACAAGTCCAGTGCTGACAGCATCAGTCTTTTCTGAAAACTGCTGCCCATGCTAGGGAGCAAGATGCCTTGTAAAGCGCTAAGAGGGAGAAATCCATGACTGGCCATCAACGTGGACTAAAAATTCTGTCCTGGAACAATAGGGTTTCTACTGGCAGGCCCGCTGACATTCATTGACTCTCAATGCAGAAGCAAACAGGGGTAAGATCCAGAGCTGGGAAATTCCCCCGGCCCAAGCACATGGAAACAGGATGTGCCAGAGAGACTGTGCTTACCTATGGATGCTGACCAGAACCAGGTCTGCTGGGGTGGCGAGATCAGACTGACGGGGATGCATCAAGGATGTAGTTTTCCTAAGATGTGTAACTCTGGTGTTGTGTTGTAAAGAGTAAAGTGTATGCATCTCTCGCTTTCCTGCTGCATTGTTCCAAAAGGGTGTGTCTGGACTCCAGGTGAGGGGGAAGGTCTATACGTAACTGGATGACGGGAGAAATTAGACCATTGTTTTGTTGTCTAAGCCAGTTGGACTGCAGACTCCCACTGCCCAAGTAGGGTGTCAGAGACTCACAGACTCATAGACTTTAAGGTCATAAGGGACTCTGATGACCCTCTAATCTGACCTCTTGGCCATGTGCTATGGCTGGCAGTTGGATGCTGTGAGCTTCAAAGGAAGGTTTGAAAGCTAGAAGCATCTGGTAATTGGCTGAGCCTTAATCAGTGGATGGGGCATTCACACAGGCCAGGGCTTTATAAAGCCGCGCACAAGTGACCAGGCAGCTTTCCGAACAGGGGCTGCTAACAAGGAATTTCACAAGGGAGTTTGGAAGGGGAGTGGGAAGGAAGCGGAGGTCCCTTGTTGGTTCTATCTGTGCCCCTTTAGTCCCCTTAAAACCTATAAACTAAACTCCTTTCAAAACGTCTTGCTTTAAACAACCCTTACATTAACTAAGAGGCAATGCAGGCAGAAGCCCAGCAGCAGAGTGGGGGCTATCCAGTTTATTGCGCTGAGTGTTGCATGTATGATTACCTGCCCTGTGGGTGGGTGGCATATGAGTGCAGTCGGTGCAAGGAGCTCCTGGCCCTCAAAGACCACATACGGACTTTGGAGGCCAGGGTGGTGGAACTGGAGGAGCTAAGAGAGGCAGAGAGGTATGTTGATGAGGCTTTCCGGAAAACTGTAGAATTTTCCCACCTCCAGTCAGACAGCCCCTGCTCTGTTGAGGAGGATGAAAGGCCCAGGGAAGCAGAGCAGTCAATGGGAGCAGAGGGATACCTTCCCATAGTTGGGACCCTCCTTCCAGCTGGTGCTGGTTGCCTCTCGCACTGAGGTTACCTCTCCGGGGAGGAGCTCCAGTTGCTAGGAAAAGGCAGGTGTTAGTAATGGGAGATTCGATCATTAGAAACGTAGATAGCTGTGTTTGTGATGACTGGGAGAACCGTATGGTGACTTGCATGCCTGGTGCAAAGGTTGCGGATCTCTCGAGGCATCTAGACGGACTTATGTGTAGTGCTGGGGAGGAGCCAGTGGTTGTGGTACATGTAGGTACCAATGACATAGGGAAGGGTAGGAGAGATGTCCTGGAAGCCAAATTTAGGCTGCTAGGGAAAAGACTGAAATCCAGGACCTCTATGGTGGCATTCTCAGAAATGCTCCCAGTTTCACGTGCAGGGCCAGGTAGACAGGCAGAGCTTCAGAGTCTCAATGTGTGGATGAGACGATGGTGTAGAGAGTAGGGGTTTACGTTCATTAGGAACTGGGAAACTTTTGGGATGGGGGGACCCTATACAGGAGAGATGGGCTCCACCTAAACCAAAGTGGAACCAGACTGCTGGCACTAAACATTAAAAAGGTTGTAGAGCAGTTTTTAAACTAGGAGATGGGGGAAAGCCCACTGCTGCAGAGGAGCATGTGGATCGGACACAGACTTCTCTTAGGGAAAGTCTAATGATAGAGAATCTCCAGGTTATAGTCAGGAGCAGAGGATGGAAGAGGATAATGTAAGGACCAGATCAGATGATAAACAGTCACATAAAAAGAATCTGACACATCAGAAAAGGGCAGACAAATAAACAGGGACAAATTTTTAAAGTGCTTGTACACAAATGCTAGAAGTCTAAATAATAAGATGGGTGAACTAGAGTGCCTCGTGATAAAGGAGGATATTGATATAATAGGCATCACAGAAACCTGGTGGACTGAGAGCAACCAATGGGACAAAATCATTCCGGGGTACAAAATATATCGGAAGGACAGAACAGGTCGTGCAGGGGGAGGAGTGGCACTATATGTGAAAGAAAGTGTAGATTCAAATGAAGTAAAAATCTTAACTGAATCCACATGTTCCATAGAATCTCTCTGGATAGAAATTTCATGCTCTAATAAGAATATAACATTAGGGATCTATTATCAACCACCTGACCAGGACAGTAATAGTGACGATGAAATGCTAAGGGAAATTAGAGAGGCTATCAAAATTAAGAACCCAATAATAGTGGGGGATTTCATTTATCCCCATATTGACTGGGAACATTTCACTTCAGGACAAAATGCAGAGATAAAATTTCTCGATACTTTAAATGACTGCTTCATGGAGCAGCTGGTACGGGAACCCACAAGGGGAGAGGCAACTCTCGATTTAATCCTGAGTGGAGCACAGGAGCTGGTCCAAGAGGTAACTATAGCAGGACCACTTGGAAATAGTGACCATAATACAATAGCATTCAACATCCCTGTGTTGGGAAGAACATCTCAACAGCCCGACACTGTGGCATTTAATTTCAAAAGGGGAACTATGCAGAAATGAGGGGGTTAGTTAAACAGAAGTTAAAAGGTACAGTGACTAAAGTGAAATCCCTGCAAGCTGCATGGGCGCTATTTAAAGACACCATAAAAGAGGCCCAATTTCAATGTATACCCCAAATTAAGAAACACAGTAAAATAACTAAAAAAGAGCCACTGTGGCTTAACAACCATGTAAAAGAAGCAGTGAGAGATAAAAAGACTTCCTTTAAAAAGTGGAAGTCAAATCCTAGTGAGGCAAATAGAAAGGAGCATAATCACTGCCAAATTAAGTGCAAGAGTATAATAAGAAAAGCCAAAGAGGAGTTTGAAGAACTGGTAGCCAAAAACTCCAAAGGTAATAAGAAAATGTTTTTTAAGTACATCAGAAGCAGGAAGCCTGTTAAACAACCAGTGGGGCCCCTTGATGATCGAGATACAAATGGAGCGCTTAAAGATGATATAGTAATTGCGGAGAAACTAAATGGATTCTTTGCTTCAGTCTTCACAGCTGAGGATGTTAGGGAGATTCCCAAACCTGAGCTGGCTTTTGTAGGTGACAAATCTGAGGAACTGTCACAGATTGAAGTGTCACTAGAGGAGGTTTTGGAATTAATTGATAAACTCAACATTAACAAGTCACCGGGACCAGATGGCATTCACCCAAGAGTTCTGAAAGAACTCAATTGTGAAGTTGCAGAACTATTAACTAAGATTTGTAACCTGTCCTTTAAATCGGCTTCGGTACCCAATGACTGGAAGTTAGCTAATGTAACACCAATATTTACAATGGGCTCTAGAGGTGATCCCGGCAATTACAGACCGGTAAGTCTAACGTCGGTACCGGGCAAATTAGTCGAAAAAATAGTTAAGAATAAAATTGTCAGACACATAGAAAAATATAAACTGTTGAGCAATAGTCAACAGGGTTTCTGTAAAGGGAAATTGTGTCTTACTAATCTATTAGAGTTCTTTGAAGGTGTCAACAAACATGTGGACAAGGGGGATCCAGTGGACTTAGTATACTTAGATTTCCAGAAAGCCTTTGACAAGGTCCCTCACCAAAGGCTGTTACTTAAATTAAGCTGTCATGGGATAAAAGGGAAGGTCATTTTATGGATTGAGAACTGGTTAAAAGATAGGGAACAAAGGGTAGGAATTAATGGTAAATTCTCAGAATGGAGAGGGGTAACTAGTGGTGTTCCCCAAGGGTCAGTCCTAGGACCAATCCTATTGAATTTATTCATAAATGATCTGGAGAAAGGGGTAAAAAGTGAGGTGGCAAAGTTTGCAGATGATACTAAACTGCTCAAGATAGTTAAGACCAAAGCAGACTGTGAAGAACATCAAAAAGATTTCACAAAACTAAGTGATTGGGCAACAAAATGTCAAATGAAATTTAATGTGGATCAATGTAAAGTAATGCACATTGGAAAAAATAACCCCAACTATACATACAATATGATAGGGGCTAATTCAGCTACGAGAAGTCAGGAAAAAGATTTTAGAGTCATTGTGGATAGTTCTCTGAAGATGTCCACGCAGTGTGCAGAGGTGGTCAAAAAAGCAAACAGGATGCTAGGAATCATTAAAAAGAGGATAGAGAATAAGACTGAGAATATATTATTGCCCTTATATAAATCCATGGTACACCCACATCTCGAATACTGTGTACAGATGTGGTCTCCTCACCTCAAAAAAGATATACTGGCACTAGAAAAGGTTCCGAAAAGGGCAACTAAAATGATTAGGGGTTTGGAGAGGGTCCCATATGAGGAAAGATTAAAGAGGCTAGGACTCTTCAGCTTGGAAAAGAGGAGACTAAGGGGGGATATGATAGAGGTATATAAAATCATAAGTGATGTGGAGAAAGTGGATAAGGAAAAGTTATTTACTTATTCTCATAATACAAGAACTAGGGGTCACCAAATGAAATTAATAGGCAGTAGGTTTAAAACAAATGAAAGGAAGTTCTTCTTCACGCAGCGCACAGTCAACTTGTGGAACTCCTTACCTGAGGAGGTTGTGAAGGCTAGGACTATAGCAGCGTTTAAAAGAGAACTGGATAAATTCATGGTAGTTAAGTCCATAAATGGCTATTAGCCAGGATGGGTAAGGAATGGTGTCCCTAGCCTCTGTTTGTCAGAGGATGGAGATGGATGGCAGGAGAGAGATCACTTGATCATTGCCTGTTAGATTGACTCCCTCTGGGGCACCTGGCATTGGCCACTGTCGGTAGAGAGGATGCTGGGCTAGATGGACTGACCCGGTACGGCCATTCTTATTTTCTTATGTTGCAGGCCATAGAATGGGATCATGCACAGGGTCTGCACCTGGCAGTATGCCTGAGAGTGACCCAGAGCTAGGGACAGTGATCAGTCACTATCTAGACCCAGAGGGGTTAGAATCACATGGGAACCACAATTTGGGTCTGAGTACAACAGATTGGTGCGTGCCCAGAGGAGGGACAGAGCCAGGTAGTCACAGCACCCATTGAAATGTAAGAATCAATTCACACTTCAGAGGTATTGTGTCAGGCCCTCTGCAAACTCAGACAGACCTTGCCACAACGGTTTCACTCAGGTCATCTTTGCAAGGTTGTCTTTGCAACCACAACCTCTGGAGACTTTGGGCTAGATTCACAAGAGCGATTTAGGTTCCTAAAGCAGCATTTAAACACCATTGACATTCATGAAAACCTGGCTACCTTGCCCTATAGGTGCCTAATCTCCCCAGGTACTTAAGTTTCCACCAGTAAAGTCCCAGAGATGCCTAATTTTTTGCCAGTGGACTTGTGCAAAGCCACCAAAGTACTGACACCACTGAGCAGCTCAGTAGCTGACTCACACCACCTCCCCAGTAGGATTTACAAACTTGGTGTTCCCTCACATGTCTGAATTCTAGGGGTCTAATCTGGGAGGTGTGCTCAGAGGTCTCCCTCTCTCAATCTCTCTCTTGTTGAAGTTGTTCTACTCGGTCTACCTACTTAAATCTTCATTGGAGCAGGGAGTGGAACACAGGTCTCCCAGGAGAACATTCTAGCAGGTAGCAGCTAGTATTATAGAGTCTTAGAGTGGGAATAACTCTATAGACAAGTGTCTAATGCATTCTCCTGAGAGAGCCAGGTTTTACTCTCAGTTTCACAGAAGATTTGGAAAGGTCTACAGTACAGCCGCACAGCTACAGTGCTGCAGCTGTGCTGCTGTAACATAGACACTTTCTTCTTTAGCGGAAAGAGTTTAGACACTGATGTAGTTAATCCACCTCTCTGAGAAGTGGTAGAATTCTTCCATCAGCCTAGCGATTTTCCCAATGGGGGCTTTGGTCGGCTTAAATATATCACTGCCTGGAGTGAATTTTTCACACCGCTGAGCAACATGGCTAAATCTAGGTGTTCACTGGGCTGTTAATTTGGGGCAGAAAGTGGGACAGCTTCAACAAGAGGGATGGAGAGGCACCCACCCCTGAATTCCATAGTAGTGATCAGGACCCTTTCCTAAGAGGTGGTGGGCCTGGAGCCAAATTGGTGCTGCGCATCAGGCAAAGGGTGGCTTTGAAGCCAGATCTCACCTACCCTGAGTAACTGCTCAAATTGCTCAGTGCTTGGCTGGTGGCTCCCCGTTCAGCTTGTTGGCTTTTGTGCAGTCCTGTTTTCTCCCCATATATTGTATAGGGAGCCTAGGGTCCAGATCCACCAATGGATCTAGGTGCTAACTGCCAGTGTAGGGTCCTAAATCCCCTGAACCCTGTAGGTGCCTAAACTCACTAAGGATGGAGAAGACCCCCCCGTTCAAGTCCCTCCCCCTGCCTGACAACAAGAGGTCATTTGAACAGAGCTCCGCCACCTCTCAGGTGAGCGCTGGAACCACTGGGCAATGGAAGAGTCTGATGTGGGATCCCTCTCCTGGGGAAGCTGTTCCACTGTGAAATATTCATTGTGGGAAAAACACAGAGAAGCAAACCTAAGAATGACTCTGCAAAGCCTATGGGTTGGAGCTCTCGCCTGGCACACCCAGGGTTCACTCTCTCTGCTCCAATACCCCTGTTTAAATTAGTTAGCCACAGTGCAGGAGCTTCAAGAGAAGAGACTGAGGTGACCATGCCTCAGAATATCCCACAGCCCATTGGCTGTGGCATTTAAATGAGAGGTGGAAGGTCACTGATCAAATCCCTTCTCCACTTCATGTGCGGGGGGAGGGGTCTTGAACCAGAGGTTTCCACATCCCAGGTGAGTACCCGAACTGCTGGGCTAAAAGTGAAGAGGGAGCTCTTCTTGCCCCCTCCAAAATGATATCGGTGCCTAACACGAAGGGACGGTTGGCAGCTGAGAATCTCAAGCAGAGGAGGTACCGCCCTGCCAATGGGACTTAGGAATCTGTCTGCAAAGAGGGGCTGGGGAAATGATGACTTTGCTTTAGGTCCGCTCAAGATTTAATATGGTGACAAGCAACACAAAACAATGACAGATTGATTCTCATCGTAGTGCAATGTCAGATAATTCCAGTGATGTCAGAGGACTCACACCAATGTATGTGACTGAAAAATTATGCCCAGTGTGGCCGTATGAGCATCAGACTCAATATTAGATACTAGTGCATGGTCCCTCTACCAGGATTGGTTCAAAAAGGAACTTTTTGTGAAAAAGGGTGACAACATGTAACTATGGCATTGAGGTTGAAGTTTTAATTACATGACCTTCATCATAATTCAGATTCCCAAAGCAAATGTAACTCTATGACCTTGCTAAGGAGCAGCAGAAGCAAATATGGTATTTCATGAGCACGGAGAAATTTCTACACATTTTTTATTCCCCCTCACACACAAAAAAAAGAAAGGAAAACAAAAGAAAAGAAGTGTTATATAAGTGTTCATTATTTTAAATGTCAAATTAATGTAGATTTGATGGGTAGACACAGAGCTAGATGATACAGAGCAATTTAATTAGAATACTGACTTTCAAAAGGGTCCATTTCCCACTCATTTTATTTCTTTATTATATTTATCACTGGAAATTACAGTTGCCTTTCAATCAAATATAGGTCCCAGAGGTTGCATTGCCATCTGTCTTGGATGGTTTAGACACAACAAATTCTGCATCTTGGCAGGGGGTAGACTAGGTGATCCTTGCAGTTCTTTCTACACCTGTGGTTCTATGATTCTAGCCACCTTCTGGGTCTTTGAAAATGTCCTGCTAGATTCAAAGAAAAAGTCATACACAGAGAGAGTTGAGAATAAGTATTTCTCCCATTGACATTGATCTGAGTATGAATTTCCATTGTCAATGACAGATATCAATGATCAATAGGGATTTGGGCTGGCATTTTCAAAATGGACTAAGGGTGTATGGTGCTCAAACCCTATTGTACATCCATGAAAGTAGGGTGCCTCCCTGTCTGTGAAAATCCCCTCATTTTCCATGTGGACGTCAGTGAAAATTCAGTAGCTAAACCCTTTAGGTTGCTAAGAAAACAAAAGTCTATGAAGTCAATGGGGGTTTTACTTGATTAAATTCAAGAATGGTCTCAGGAGTTGCATCTTATGGTATGACAATTGTAATCATAGAAACATAAGGCTGGAAGGGACATCCAGAAGTCAATAAGTCCAGCCCCTGCACTGAGGCAGGAGCAAGTAAAACTAGACCATCCCTGATAGGTGTTTGTCCAATCTGTTCTTGAAATCCTCCAAAGAGGGTGATTCCACAACCTCCTTTGGAAGCCAATTCCAGAGTTTAAGTACTTTATTTTCTGAAGACAAAACATGCCCAGTTGTTTTCACCTTTCTACATAGTTTAGGCTTTATAAACCTTTGATCATTTTTATTGTTCTCCTCTGGATTCTCCCATTTGTCCACATCTTTCCTGAAGCAAGACTGTAATAAAATACATTCAGATATTGAATGTGAACTTGGGAAGAGAAAAAAAAACTTAACCGAGATGATGTGACTGATGACCCAGATATTGTTGTTTTCGCCCCCTGAAATGGGTAGATCAGAAACTGACTTATCTGAGTGGTTGTTTTCCACGATGGCTTCCTTACCAGCTCACTTTACAACCTCCTTTGATTTGACTTTATTCATTCAGTTGGGTGGCACTATGAGCTTGAAAAGGGAAACCAAGTCAGATACGACATTTCTAAACAATGACACAGACATTTTCCCCTTTGTGACACCCCCCAAGTTGAGACATTTCCATGTGGCTCAATGACCAGGAAAATAAACTATTTTTTATGAAAACAAAGAAATCCTACTCCTGGCCAAGAGTTTCCTCAGAACCTCCCTAACTTCTTTGTTCCTCAGGCTGTATATTATGGGGTTGAATGTCGGAGTGATGATCGTATAGAAGAGGGAAATTGCTCGATCAATGTCCACAGAGCCATTGGAACTGGGTCTCATGTAGGTGACAAAGGTGCTGCCATAGAACAAGGTGACTGTGATCAGGTGTGAAGAGCAGGTGGAGAAGGCTTTGCGTCTCCCTTCACCTGAGCGCATCTTCAGGATTGTGCGGATGATGCTGGCATAGGAGGCGATGATCAAGAGGAAGGGGATGACTATGACTACCACAGTGAGGAAGGCAAGAATGGCCTTGATGAGGATGTGTCAGTGCTTACCAATCGAAGTATTGGGAGGACGTCACAGAAGAAATGGTTGATTTTATTTGACCTGCAGAAGGGTAAGGTGAAGATGGCCACCGTTTGCTCAAATGCCACCACGCTGCCGGCAATCCACACTGCAGCTGCCAAGCTAAGGGTGACTTTTCTGTTCATGATGAGTGAGTAACGCATGGGGTTGCATATGGCTACGTACCGGTCATAGGACATAATGGCCAGCAGGCCACACTCCGTGCTGCCAAAGAAAATGAAGAAGTACATCTGGACTACACAGCCTAGGAAAGAGATAGTCTGCCGCTCTGACAGCAGGTTGGTCAAGGTCTTAGGGATTATGACCGAGGTGTAGCAGATCTCCAAGACTGACAAGTTCCTGAGGAAGAAATACATGGGGGTGTGGAGGGCCAGGTCAGCCACCGTGACAGCGATTATAAGGCCATTTCCAATCAGGGAGATGAGGTAGATGAGTAAGACGAGGACGAAGAGAAGGGACTGCAGATCCTGGAGGTCTGAGAAGCCCAGAAAGATAAACTCTGTCACTGCAGTTAGGTTTCTCTCCATAGCTCTCTCCTGTGGAGGTCACATAGGTATTTAGATACCTCAGAGTCTTGCATGGTATCACATAGATAGAACATAAGAACATAAGAACGGCCGTACCGGGTCAGACCAAAGGTCCATCTAGCCCAGTATCTGTCTACAACAGTGGCCAATGCCAGGTGCCCCAGAGGGAGTGAACCTAACAGGCAATGATCAAGTGATCTCTCTCCTGCCATTCATCTCCATCCTCTGACGAACAGAGGCTAGGGACACCATTCTTACCCATCCTGGCTAATAGCCATTTATGGACTTAGCCACCATGAATTTATCCAGTTCCCTTTTAAACATTGTTATAGTCCTAGCCTTCACAACCTCCTCAGGTAAGGAGTTCCACAAGTTGACTGTGTGGTGCGTGAAGAAGAGCTTCCTTTTATTTGTTTTAAACCTGCTGCCTATTAATTTCATTTGGTGACCCCCTAGTTCTTGTATTATGAGAATAAGTAAATAACTTTTCCTTATCCACTTTCTCAACATCACTCATGATTTTATATACCTCTATCATATCCCCCCTTAGTCTTCTCTTTTCCAAGCTGAAGAGTCCTAGCCTCTTTAATCTTTCCTCCTATGGGACCCTCTCCAAACCCCTAATCATTTTAGTTGCCCTAAATAGATAGATAGATAGATAGATAGATAGATAGATAGATAGATAGATAGATTCACAGTTAAACAGTGAGCTTCACCCCCTCCCCTCTCTCATCTCTCTGAATACACAGAGATCAGTTGTTCTGTTTCTTGGATCTTATTCATCTCTGGTTGACATCTTGTGAGTTTTCTTCTCCTGCCTGTTCTACACTAAAAAATGGGACCAACCAAGACATGTCACTCAGGGGTGTGAAAACTCCACACCATATCGCAATGTATCTTAGCTGATCTAGCCAGCTGTGTGGACGGCACTGGGTGGACAAAAGAGCTCTTCCAACGACCGAGTGGCTGTCTCAGAGTGATCGATTACCAATGCAGATGTAAGGACCCCGGCCATAGCTTCAGCGAGTGGCTACACTGAAGCACTGCATCGGTGCAGCTGTGCTGCTGGAATGTGATAAGTGTAGAAACACACACTGAGAGTAGGACCCGCACACACTGTCTTGTGCACCTAGTTCCCACCACCCTGCAGGGCTGGCTGGGGCAGGCAGTTCAGGCAGACGGTGTTTTCTTTTCCTTACATTCTCCTAGCAAACCCAGCGCCACCCGTGTGTCTGTCCAGCTCTGAATCTGGCTCCCAAGCTGACGCACCCTGTTGAAACTGATTTGGGTGCTTCCCACAAGAATGTGCAGGAGCCATTGAAGCCACGGTCTCTGGCCCTGTCTCTTCATGGTACTGAAGCAGAAGCTGCTGGGTAGCTCTTTTGCGAGGATCCCCTCTCTCTGCGTAACTCAATGCACATAAAAACCTGCAGTTCTGAGCATCAGATCCTTCATCCACTGATTTGTGCTGACAGAGCTCATGTTGCAGGATTAAAAACATCAGTGTAGAAGTTCCCACTCTGCTTGGGGCTGGGATCAAAAGCCCAGAATTCCTGGGAGGGTACAGACCAATAATGTCTGTATTGTCCTATTCCCCAACTTAGCGCAAGCTCCGCATTCCCAGTCATAAGTTCCGGGCTCTGAGACACGGTGCCAGGGGTATTATTTGCTGGGTAGCTGTACCTCTGTGGCTCGGTGGGTGGACAGGGCCTCAGGGTGAAACATCTGATCCATTGTGGGGTACAGACACACCTCACCCGTGGCACAGCTAGGCACACTATTAATAATTAAGGCTGCAGATTTGTCATGGCATTTTCTATCCAGAATCACAGGATGGCAGTCTCGATAAATTTGCTAACAGCCAGGGATTTAGTGGCAGCTTTAGGAGGTGGCATCATCCACCCGGAGCAGTGCCTGGCACCCCAGCCCTGTGCAGAGGGGAAGTCTGCATCAGCCGGCCCTGCCTCCTGCTCCTGAACTGTGCCTGTTTCTAAGCTAGCCAGCCCCTTTCCCAGCCTGCATTGGCTCCTGCCTCAGCCGGCTGCCTGCTGAGTCTAACACCCTGTCCCACACTTACCTCAGGAACATCGGCAGCTGCTGTGTCTGCTCCGGAGGGGCAGTCGGCCCACACCTGAGAGGTGCTGCGACCCCGCACACTTGGTCACAATGCCTGGAGTCAGGAGCTGAGCCCAGTCCAGAGGGACCAGAGCTGCAGGAGCCCCCACTGCCGCATGAGTCACAGAGACACACAAAAAAGTCACAAAGAAATGGGAAAATCACTGGATCACTGACTTCTTTCCTGCTGTGACAGCCTTGCAGCCCTGAGAATAATGATTAAAGAGCACCCCCACATTAGTCCCCACTTCGCTACCTCATACAGTGCCATTCCGTGAGTGAGAATGAGAACTCAGAGTGCTGAGAGGAAAAGCATTAGCCAAACCAACAACTAACAGCCCAGAGTTACCTTGATAGCGTGACATGATGCATAGTATCTTATATAAGACCGAGAGAAAGAGATGAGGGACAATTCTCTAAATTAGATCCATAAGAGTAAGTTAGAGTGAGTGAAGTTAGAAAGAGAGAGAGAGAGAGAGAGAGAGAGAGAGAGAGAGAGAGAGAGAGAGAGAGAGAGAAACAATTCTGGAGACAATTTAGGTGTTGATGGCTCCAGAAAATGAACTTGGGGGCCATAATAGTAAAATAGGAAAATGCCCCAGACTGTCTCATACTTACCTTCCCACTTGTGATCCACTGCTTCGTTTCTGAAACCCATTAACCTACAGCAGAGAAGCGTCTCTGCTAGAGAATCTCAGACATAGATCCTTTCTGTATTGTTCAGTGACCACTGGGATCAAATCTCCAGGGTTCTCTTTGACTATGGGTGCCCAGGAGAATTAGTCATTGCATTCTGTTTGTAAACACTTTGATCAATGAAATCAACTCAGTAACTCAGAAACAATCATTCAGTTCAGAGATGGCCTAGTCCAGATTGCAAGGCCAATTGTACTTGTTGATCAAGGTGAAGAATATTGGTTTACTGTCAGTTCTCCAAGCATTTCCTGTAAACATATTCTTCAGCACTGTTAAGCTGTATTTGTTGCACTAAAGATCTGAGCCCCTAGAGCCTGGACTATTTACCTAAACTTCTCAGGTACAAGTACATGTCATAAGGATGTATCATTTATATTTATAGATCTCAGGAAGAAATATAATTGATTGCTAGGCCAAAAGCATTTAGCAATAACTGTCAGTGACATCAACAGCATAGCCCTTGGTGGAACTGGTGTGAGGTCTGACTAGACTGTAATGGGACACTGTGTCCATTTCATCATGACCAAACCATCATGCTGGGAACTAATTGCCCAGCTTGTTGGCACTCTCAGGATGGAGCTGAGAACTCACTGGACCGTGGGTAGTTCTTAACTCCCCTCTCAGCCCTAGAGTGACTCCTTAAGGACAGAGTTGAGGCAGATTGGCAGGGAGTCGGTGTAGGGAAATTCACAGAGCCCTTTTCATGCTGTATGTGACCTCCAGAAAGCCAAGGACAGCATCCTACAGAGATATCAGCTCTTTCTACCATGAATTTCTAAATCTCCACTTCAGATCTGTCCCCTGGCAAGAGTGACTGCAGTTTGTTACCACCTGATGGCTCTTCGGTGTCTCATGTGAAACGCATACACTGGGTCTCAGACCAGCTCCCAATGGACAAGTCTCCATGTCTAAAATGTATTCACCAATGGCCTTGGAACTCATTTGAACACCTCTTGGTCCATTCATGTCACTGGCCAAGAGCTAGTGGCAAACTTCAATCCAGTGCCATTCCCACTGAGTGTGACTTTCAGTGTGAACTGGACAATCGTTCGAATATCCCAGCCTAAACCTGCAAAGGCCTTGACTGGTGCACAGGCCTTGAGTGTACTTGATGCTGAAGGGTCATGGACCTTGAGGCAGCCTGGGACACCCGGATGCAGGCTCCCCAAAGCCGGGCTGAGGCAGATTGGTGAGACAGTGTGTTGGAACTGTCACTACTTCAGCTTTCGCCCAATCTCTTTGATGAGCCACAGGAGAAATTCAGTCCTCATGTGCAGAGCTGTGCTTGTTGGATTAGGGTTTTCTTTACCTCCCTCTGAGACATTGGATCTTGGCAATTGACAAAGTTATGACACTGACAGGAATGGTCTCACCTTTTAGAGACAGTCTTTTCTTGCCTGTGATTTTTGCCAGTTTTGATTATTAAGTAGAACTGGTATAAGAATAATGAAAACACTCTGATTTATAAACTTGTTTGTGAATGACATAGTAAGGACACTTCTCCAATCATTGGAAAAAAGCCTGTTTCAAGAAGATTGACTGTTTAGAGCAGGTAACTGAGCATCAGCTTTTCTGGATGCAATTCCTCGCTCGGAGAGAGGAGTGGGTGTAGCAGTTAAAGTGTGCGGGGTGGGTGGGAGTCTAGATTCTGGGCTAAAAGGGGACATCGGGGAGCTGGTTTGGCGTACATATGAATATTGTAATCTCTCTCCTCCTTCCTGTGGAGATCAACTATCTTCTTTAATTGACAGCTTTTCAGGGAAGGGATCCTATTGTCAAATAAACCCTTGTTATGGCCATATCAATAGAGCTCCTGTCCTGATTGGAGCCTATGAGCATTGATCTCACTCCCTCCATGGTTGTAGACTTGGATTTCCAAAGGAGACTCGTGGAGTTAGGCACCCAAATTGAATTCAAAGCCTACAGGAGTTGGGTGACTGACAATCTCAGCCTTCATTATTTTTGCCATATGGTCAAGGTCTACAACAATGACTGTGAGTGACCACAGATGGGTGGACAGAGTCTGTGATTGCTTCCATTTCCCTGAAGAAGGGTTCAGCTTTGAACAAACAGAGAAGCACTGGGCAAAGGGATGAGTATTCTGAGACACGATGCCATTAATATACGAAGGCGAAGATTTGGAGTCAACCAACTCTCATTGACCTTAAGCACCATTTGAGAGTCTACCTCAATTAGGAGTCTTTGAAACTCCAAGTGGGGTGTCAATGTCGTTATGGAATACATCTTTTGCACACCTAAACAAATTTCTTCACACCCTGGCTGTCAAACTTTTGACACCCCAAATGTCAAAATCAGTTCTTGCCCCCTTAGGGATGGTTGGCTGGGGGGAAGTGCTAAGAGACTGGTTAGGGGTAGCACTATGGAGGACATTATTTCGGTACTGACCCACTGAGCATCTGCTCTGGAGCACAAGCAGGCCTTTCTGTGGTAGTTCCTCCTCTCCCCCTGACCAATCAACACTGAGATGTGTTCAGAAATCAAGTCCTATGAGGTCCTGAGTTGTCAATGAGCATGTACAACACCTTTGGTTTCATTCCAATCAGAATTGCCCCTCCGAAGATTTCACTTTGTTTTCTCATTTTGCCCCAAGTTATGTCACCCAGCCAGAGATATTGGCCACCCACTGTGACAGTATGAACCCCTATGTTCACCCTTTTACAGGACTCTTCTGTACAAAGTATGTCTTGTGAGGAATCATTTGGAAAATCATACATTGCTGAGCATTATTGTCCATATGGCACTATTGTATGTAGAGTTATAAGATGCATCCATATAACAATGCTAAAACACATTCTAAGGCTAGGGAATAAGTCCAGACAGATCCTCAGAGGCAAAAGGAAGGCTTGAGACTCAGCCAGGTGTCACCTAGGACTATCACCTGTTTAAGTGGCCATTCATCAGGCAGGAAAAAGGATGTGGGGTGAAAATCCACATTTTGACAAGGAGATAATTGTGGTTCCTGTCAAAAAGCAGACTTGCTGGTGCCTGAACCCCAGCATGAGATGGTTCTCAAAAAAGAAAAGAAATAATAAAAGGTGGAAAGGACACTCCAAATGACTCCTTCTCCCTTCCTCTCTGCCCATGGCATCCATGACATCTTATGAACCGAGAAGTGGGGGTGAGGGGCCCTTGCTGGAGGGTACCTAGCCAGTAGGAATGCAAAAGCATATGGTGAGAAAACCATTGTTTTGAATGCTTTTAACTTGTGAAGTTAGATGTTATTTGCATTTTACCTTTTTTTTTCTTTGTAACCAAATCTGATTTTGTGCCACATTGCTTGAAATCATTTAAAATGTATCTTTTGTGGTTAATAAACTTGTTTTCTTGTTTTATCTACACCAGTGTGTTTGGATTAAGGCATTTGGTAAACTCCATTTTGGATAACAAGGCTTGTGCATATCATTTATTATTAATAAATGATGGACATTGCATGAGCTTTTATTATCCAGATTGCACCCTGGGGAATGTCACACCCACTCTCCACCCTTTCATTCTGGAAGAGCTTGATTTTGCAAACATTAGCTTTTGAAGCTAGTCTTGCTGACATGAGATTTCTCATTGACTGCATTGTGACCACTTATACAAGCACAGATTTCTCCTCAGAATGGGAGCTGTGCAGAATCCCACTCCAAAGACCATATTCCCTGCTGGTGGACACTGGCAGAGCTGTGGTGATTTCAAGGGAAAACTGGCAGAGCTGTGGTGATTTCTAGTTGGCATCATCTGAAGATCTGACCCCTGGAGATTGGCTCTATTTTGGTTTAACCTTAGAGCCTTACTCCAGGCTGTCTAAATTCTTGTGACGGGCACCAATTTACTGAGAGCTTTCCACAGGGCCTCCTTCACCGCGTTGTTTCTCAAGCTGTATATCAGGGGGTTAACCAGGGGAGTCAAGATGGTGTAGAAGCCAGAGAACACTTTGTTCAGGGATCTCAGCCTGTTGGTGTCTGGGAGCATGTACACAATGATTAGGGATCCATAGTAAATTGTCACCACGCTGAGGTGGGAGGAGCAGGTGGAAAAGGCCTTTTGCCTCCCGGTGGTGGAGGGGATTCGCAGGATGGCAGCAATGATATGAATATAGGATGCCAAGGTCAATAGAAATGGGGGCAGGGTGAATATGGAGGAAGATATGAAAGCAGTAACTTCCAGAAGGTGAGTGTCACTGCAGGAGAGTTTTACTATGGGGGCGAAATCACAAAAGAAATAGTCGATTCCATTGGAGTCACAGAAAGTCAACTGTGACAACAACACTGTCAATGTGGCAATCGCTAGGGAGCCACTTACCCAAGAGCCAATCGCCAGCTGGAGGCAGAACCTCTCATTCATACGGGTGGTGTAGTACAGGGGTTTGCAGATTGCTAAATACCGATCATACGACATTGCAGACAAGAGAAAACATTCAGTAGCTGCTAAGCATCCAAAGAAATAAAATTGTACAAAACAAGCAGTAACAGAAATAGTCTTGTTGCCAGTCAGGAAACTTGACAGCAACCTGGGCAGTATTACTGAGGTGTAGCAGATCTCCAAGCAGGACAAGTTTCCCAAGAAAAAGTACATGGGGGTGTGAAGGTTCTGAACAGATACAACTAGTGCCAGGATGAGGATGTTCCCAACTATGGTCACGATGTAGATCACTAGAAAGAGGAGGAAGAGAAGAGTCTGCAGCTCCGGGAGATTTCCAAATCCCAGGAGGATGAATTCTGTGATGGATGTTTGATTTCCCTCTTCTGTGTCTGCCATGGATTGTGCCTACATGAAATTGGAACTAGAATTGAAGGGAAATAAATGTATATGTTAAGAGATGTTCAATATGTTTATTCCATACACCCATTTCCCCCTCTGATAATCACAAATTCAACATCTTATGATACCACCCAAAAATTAAGGCAGACAAAACCAGTTGTCACTTAAAAATATATAAAACTAGGAGGATACAACATCCTGAAACTTTGGTTCTATTCATTCCCCCAAACCCTTTAACCAGGGAGCAAACATGACCATTCAGGAAGATATAACTATTAATAAGTACACTACAATTAAGTATTAACCATACTTTGCACATGGGGTTAAAACAAGTATATTAGTTGTTCAATTTGAGATTCACATAAATAGACAAATATTTAGGCACACAAAGAGAACATCTCTCTCTCTCTCTCTCTCTCTCTCTCTCTCTCTCTCCTTCCACCCATCTCCATAGCATCTGAGCGCCTTTCCCATAAAATCAGTAGTAATAGAGAAGTACCAAGTTGACTTCAAAGTGTTTGGACATTCCTCCTTTTTTGAGATACCAGCTCATCTCATGGAAGGTTTTCTTGGTTTTGGATTTTGGGAGAGGAGGAATAAAGTTGAAATAGGTGTCACAGAATCCTACATCAGAGGCCAGGAGGGAGCATTGTGTTGCAGGTATGAGGATCATTCCTGTTTAAGTGGAAAAGCTTTCCCAAAGGTTTTACAGTGTTTCCTAAAGACAGAAAATGGATTCACCTCATCTGACTCTGAATGCACCTAATCTCCTCTGGAAGCTCCTTCCATTACCAGATCCCCATCCAAGAATGCCTTCTCCCCAGTTCTCATGCATTTCATCCTTAGCTTTATGATTTTGGATATTACCGGGCTCCTAGGTGCTACAATAATACTTAGAGAAAATTGAATGCAGAGACACAATTTGAATCAGATACAAATCTACACACACAAGCACAATGGTGCATGCACAAACAGACAAACAAATGTCTACAGACCCACAAACAAGTATAACAGAATATATAGACATGTCAACATACAAAGATATAAAGCTGTGATCTTCAAAAGAGTCCAGAGGAGTTAGACATTCAAATCCTATAGATTTTCAGTTTGATTTGGGCACCTAAATCTCTTAGGGGTATTTGAAAATCCCAGTTTCAACCTACAAGGACAATCACACACACATCGACAGGCACACCCAAACTGACACATTAGCACACTCAAGTGGCCATACATATATGAATATACAATCAAATAGGAATGTACAGTTAGAATCTCTTTCATGGTCATGAAAACACAAGAGAGAAAATGGTATTCTTTGGTACGGAATGAATTTGCTGGAAGTGGCTGTGAAAACTTCACTATTTTACAAAGCTAGAAATTAGAGCTATTGTAACTCTCCCTTATCTGGTTGATATATCATACCTGTTGTTTTGCTTGAGTGCTGTACTCCCTTGATCATTCTGAGCTCTTATATTTATAATGAAGACTGTTTGTGTTCAAATTTTTACTAACTTATGTTCATTTCAACCATGAAAACTCCTAACTCATCTTCCCAGAAATGAATTGTCACTATCTTGCATGGATCTCCAAGTGCTGCAGAACAATTGTTTATACAGCTTCTGGTGACCATTGGGAAAATATTCTCAGAGAGACTCTGCTGAGGTGTTGCCAGGCAACCCAAACTCCCCTGACAAACAAGAGATGATGAGCTCATTCTTTCAACAAAAGAATCGCAGGCTCTATCTGACTGAGCGAAGGATTGGTATATCGTAGACCGGTGGAGTGCAGGGTTGAAAATGTGAAGAGTGAACTTGTCTCTCAATTAAGCTGTGAAGACCCATGGTCCCCTTTCCATTACATTGCAAGGATGGTGTCATGGTGCATTGCTCCCTTGACGAAAAATCACATCACAGGCATTGGGCAGCCATTGCCAAGAGGGTATCCCATAGTTATTTTACATATCTATCTATAGATCTATGTAATCAGGATAATATCTGAGTTTGTCCCAATATCTCTTCTCTCTCCCTCTCTTCCTACTCCTCCTCTCTCCCTACCTTTCTCCTCTCATCTTTTTTTTCTGGATGTTTCCAAACTGCTATGAGCTTCCTTCTCTCTCTTCCTCTCCCAGGATCCTGTGTGTCTCCTCCTTTGCCATCCCACCAGCCTCCTCTAGGCCTGAATCTACCACTGGGATCCATGAGTGACTCCTGTCAAAATCACAGGAGTTCTTGGCATTTCCGTGGCATTAAGATTTGAATGAAAAGAGAGCAGTTTTTCTACTGTTTGCTCGACACCTCCTACACAGGCCAACACGTGAGAGTCAAAGACAGGGAGGGTTCCTCCAAGCAGTCTTTCAAAAGGAATTATTTTGGGGAATTTCTCTGGCCTGTGTGACACAGGGGGGTCAGACCAGATGATCATAATGGTCCCTTCTGACCTTGGAGTCTATGAGCCGTCACAGTGCCTCTCTGCAGACAGGTTGAAAAAAGCACCTATTCAATACGAGGTTTCCAGGAGAGAAATGTATGTCCACCTGGATGTTGCTGGTTAAAAAGTGCATCTGCTGCTATTAAGTCATTATTGGAGTCTGACCTTCAGTCTCAAACCATCCCTCATTCTAGAGCCATATAACAGACTCATTGGAGCAGACAAGTGGATTATGGGTTGCCCACCTTCCACCGGTCTATAAAGTCATGAACTTGCTCTCTCTCTCTCTCTCTCTGGCCCAATGGCTATTTAAGTATTTATCCAATGTGGAAAGGCTTCAGCAGGAGAGACTGGGGAACCTCATATCAGAATATCCCCCAGCCCAGTGGTAATAGCACTATTCCTAGAAATTGCAGATCCCTGTTCAAGTCCCTTTACTCCTAATGCAGAGGTGGGAACTGAAGCTGTGTCTTTCACCTCCTAGGTGAGTGCTCCAAATGACTGAGTAAAGAGTTATGAAGGAGGTGAGAGTGCTCACAGCTGAGCATCCCAAGCAGAGATGAGAACCTTGATGGTATCTCCCATTGGCTTGCCTAGACAAGGAACCCCTGAGTGCACAGACTTTTGTGAATCCCATTTTTATGTGCCTACCTTACCCCATTCACTGTACGGGAGACTGGGTGATTGAACTGAGGCTTTCAGAATCCCAGTGAATTTCTCGGCACCTAAAAAGTTACCTGCCACAATGCTCCAAAGTTGCTCCTGAAATACAAATAATGACTATGAAACACACAACAGTTATATAGGTAGGAAGAGCTGATATCTCTGGAGGATGTCGTCCTTGGATTTCTGTAGGTCACATATAGCATGGCAATGGCTCTCTGAATTTCCCTACACTCACTCCCTGCCAGTGTGCCTCAACTCTGTCCTTAAGAAGCCACTCTAGGGGTGAGAGGGGTTTTAAGACCTACCCGTAGTCCAGTGAGTTCTCATCTCTGTCCTGAGAGTGCCAACAAGGTGGGCAATTAGTTCCCAGTGTGCTGGTGTGGTTATGATGACATGGACATGGTGTTCCATTACTGACACCACCCCAGCTCCACTATGATGTGTGCTGTTGCTGTCACTGACAGTTATTGCTAAAAGCTTTTGGCCTGGACATCAGAGTCAAGAAAGAGAGACAGACGGTCAGGAGCTGTAGCGGAAAAGCTGTAATTTGGTGCTCATAGAGAACGGAAACCTCCAAGGCTGAGTAACGTCTACCTAGTGACTGTCAGGAAAGGCCGACTGTAGGAAAGACAATGGGTTTATAGGTATTTTAAATCTACTTTTCTAAGCTTTGGGCACTGTATGGACAAATACTCCTGCTTCTGCTCGCTGAAAACTTTTCCTGACCTCAGGCCTCCAAAGGGGAACTCCAGACAGGTCCAAGGACATCTGGACCAACCAAGTATCCCAGCTGGTGCCCAGGGAAGAGTAATCAAAAGACACAGTCAGAGAGTGGTAGGATTGCGGGCTCCCCACCCCAGAGAGAAGTGGAGGCATGAGCCGGCCATGTGAAAGGGATGCACTAAAGGGACTGGAGAAGGGTCTCAGGTAAGTTTTAAAGTCTGGGCTGTATTTTATTACAGCCACATTTTAGGAAAGATGTGGGCAAACAGGAGGGAGTCCAGAGTAGAGCAACAAAAATGATGAAAAGTTTAGAAAGTCTGACCTATGAGAAAAGCGGAAAAAACTGGACAAGTTTAGTCCTGAGAAAGGAAGACTGGGGGAGAACTTGATGAGTCTTCAAACACATTGTTATAAAGAGGACAGGGATCAATTGTTCTTCATGCCCACAGAAGGTAGGACAAGAAACAATGGGCTTAATCTGCAGCAAGGGAGATTCAAGTGAGATATTAGGAAAAACTCTCTAACTCTCAGGGTAGTTAAGCTCTGGAACAGGCTTCCAAGGGAGGTCGTAGAATCTCCGTCATTGGAGGTTTTTCAGAACAGGTTGCACAAGCCCCTGCCAGGAATGGTCTAGTTTTACTTGGTCCTGCCTCAGCACAGTGGCTGGACTTGATGACTTCTTGGAGTCCCTTCCAGCCTGACATTTCAATGATTGTAATTGTCATCCCATAAGGCCAAGCTCCTGGTGTTCTTCTGCAATTTACTGAGGTGAAATTCCTATTGACTTCATAGGCTTGGATTTTCTAAACCACCTAAAGGGTTTAGCTACTGATATTCCACTGACTTTCACAGGAATAAGAGGGGGAGATTTTCAGAAGCAGAAATAGGAGTTAGGCACCACACTTTCATGGATGTACAGTAGGATTTAGGCACCTAATTCCCTTAGGCCATTTTGACAATACCAAACCGAACCGTTATTGGTATTTGTCATTGATATTGAAAATTCGTCCTCAGATCAACGTCAATGGGAATAATACTCTCAGTTCTCTCTGTGTATGACTTTTTCTTTGAGTCTAGAGGGGACATTGTCAAAGAAACAAAGGTAGTTTCGGGACTTACCTTTGATTGAAAAGCAACCATAATTTCCAATGAAAAATATAATAAAGCATTAAAGTGAGTGGGAGATGGACCCTTTGAAAGTTCTCATTCCTATTATATTAATCTGTATCATCTAAATCTGTGTCTACTGTGATAGACCCAGGCCGGTTGGGTACAGCAGAATAGCAGAAGGCAGATATACTGGCCACTGGATTAACAGTTTTCTGTCCCCTGACTGACCAGAGCAGGGGCTGCTCCAGGCTAATGAGAACACCTGACTCTAATTAACCTGCAAAGAGTCAGGTGAGGCCATTCAGTTAATGTGACCACCTGACTCTAATTAAGGCCCTGCTGTTACTATAAAAAGGGCTCACTCCAGTCAGGCAGGGGAGTCAGGGAGCCAGAGGAGAGGAAGTGCGGCTGGTTACTGAAGACACCCTCAAACCATCGTTAAAGGAGCCCTAAGGTAAGGGTGAAGAACGGAAAAGCAGGAGAGCTGCAGGGAAGTGGCCCAGGGAAATGTAGCAACTCTGGCAGTGAAAGGTTGGCTGCCAACAACTGCTACCATTAGGGTCCCTGGGCTGGAACCCGGAGTAGAGGGCAGGCCCGGGTTCCCCCCAACCCACCACTACAGGAACATCTCCTGGGAGGGGAAGTCAGGCCCCTGTCAGGACAGGAGGCTGAACAGAGACTGTGGGAGTTCTCTCACCAACCTCCTTGCAGGCCTATGATGAAAAGGGCTCAGTAGACTGTAACCCTGGCCCTAGAGAGAAAAGGGATATGTGGAGGGTCACAGTGAGCCACTGAGGCTAGCATAAACTGCCTAGAAGCGCAGGACCCACAGGAGCAAGGTCAGAGCTCTGCCACACTACCCATCAAAACTACATTAATTTGTCATTGAAAATAATTATCACTTATACAACACTTCTTTTCTTTCATTTTCTGTTATTTTTTTGAAGGGTGCAGGAGTAAAAAATGTGTAGAAATTTCTCTGAGGTGATGAAATACAATATTTGATTCTGCTTCTCCTTTGCAAGGTCACAGAGTTACATTTGCTTTGGAAATCGAAAGTATGATGAATATCCTGATTTTCTGAAATTAAAACTTCAACCTCAATGTCATAGTTACATGTTGTCACCTTTTTTACAAAAAGCACCTTTCTGAACCAGCCCTGGTAGAGGGAACAAGCCCTAGTATCTAACATTGATACATCATATGGTCACACTGGACATAATTCTTTGGTCACTTATGTTGGTGTGAGTCCTCTGACATCACTGGAATTATCCGAGATTTGCACTGCAATGAGTATCAATCCTTTCTTTGTTTTGTGTTGTCTGTCACCATAATAATTCTTGACCATGTTTAACCTAACAGAAAGACATCATTTCCTGAACTGCAGAGGTGCTGAAAGCTCTCCAGGAGGGCACAGACAGACCTCTCAATTGTCCTCCAGAGACTCCTCTTTAATTCTGGAGACTAAGGGCTAGGCTCCCAAGGGAGAATAAGGGGTTTCAAGACTCAGGGTCTCATTGCCTCCGTTTCAGATGCTCTTCTGCCTGGTGGAGCCCACACCCACAAATTAGGAACTCAGGAATAGACTCACAAAACAACTTGGGTATGGTGAGGCTGAGTGTCACCATGCCCAGCTTTTAGGAAGCTGGAGAATCACTGGGGCTCACAAAGCATGAGTGCCTTATCTCCCTATGCAATGAGTGAGAGACGGGCACTACGAATGTGACTCACAAAAGGCAGCCTGCTAGGTGAGGAGAGGCCACAGGGAGGTGACCAGGAGAGGGGTGTCCTCTTTTGCAGACAAGTTCCTAATCCCATTGGCAGGGAGGCACCTCCCTCTGCTTGAGATTCTCCGCTGCCAACCATCTCTTGGTGTTAGGCACCTACATCATTTTCATAGAATCATAGAATCTCAGGGTTGGAAGGGACCTCAGGAGGTCATCTAGTCCAACCCCTTGCTCAAAGCAGGAACCAAACCCAACTAAATCATCCCAGCCAGGGCTTTGTCAAGCCTGACCTTAAAAACCTCTAAGGAAGGAGATTCCACTACCTCCCTAGGTAACCCATTCCAGTTCTTCACCACCCTACTAGTGAAAAAGGTTTTCCTAATATCCAACCTAAACCTCCCCCTCTGCAACTTGAGACCATTACTCCTTGTTCTGTCATCTTCTACCACTGAGAACAGTCTAGATCCATCCTCTTTGGAACCCCCTTTCAGGTAGTTGAAAGCAGCTATCAAATCCCCCCTCATTCTTCTCTTCTGCAGGCTAAACAATCCCAGTTCCCTCAGCCTCTCCTCATAAGTCATGTGCTCCAGCCCCTTAATCATTTTTGTTGCCCTCCGCTGGACTCTCTCCAATTTATCCACATCCTTTTGGAGGGGACAAATCACAATCCCTGCTAACATTTAGCCCAGTGGTTAGCCTACTCACTTGAGATGTGGGAGGCTCCTAGTTCAAGTCCCCCCACCTCCACAATCCCTGAGTGGGAGGACGGATTTGAACAGATCTATTAGATTCATAGACTGTAAGGCCAGAAGGGATCATCGAGATCATCTCATGTGTCCTTCTGCACATTGCAGGCTGCAGAATCTCACCCACCTACTGCTCTAATACACCCCACACCTCTGGATGAGTTTACGACCTCCTCACTGTGATGGGCTGGAACACAGAACCCCCTTTGGGACTGCCGTCTGATGTGCCTAGACTATCTCTGAGCCTGTTTTCCCTGCCAGCTTGGGACTTCAGTCCCTTGCCTTGTTTGAGTCAGACACACTTGCCTGCTGCAAACACAGATCCAAGTCTGAACCACATCCCCCACAAGCTGCAGGCTTAACTGAAAACAGCTTAAGAAGTGCTCCTGTCTTCAGCACTCAGATACCCAGCTCCCAATGGGGTCCAAACCCCAAATAAATCCATTTTATGCTGTATAAAGCTTATACAGGGTAAACTCATAAATTGTTCACCCTCTATAACACTGATAGAGAGATATGCACAGCTGTTTGCTCCCCCAGGTATTAATTACTTACTCTGGGTTAATTATTAAGTAGAAACTGATTTTATTAAATACAAAAAGTAGGATTTAAGTGGTTCCAAGTAATAACTGAAAGAACAAAGTAAGTTACCAAGCAAAATAAAATAAAACACGCAAGTTTAAGCCTAATACAGTAAGAAAACTGATTACAGATAAAATCTCACCCTCAGAGATGTTTCAGTTAGCTTCTATCACAGACTGGACACCTTCCTAGTCTGGGCCCAATCCTTTCCCCTAGTACAGTCCTTGTTCCAGCTCAGGTGGTAGCTAGGGGATTTCTCATGACTGCAGCCCCCTTTGTTCTGTTCCACCCCCTTACACATATTTTGCACAAGGCGGGAATGCTTTGTCCCTCTCTGGGTTCCCACCCTTCCTTCTAAATGGAAAAGCTCCAAGTTAAAGATGCATTCCAGTGAGGTGACATGATCACATGCCACTGTAAGACTTCCTTAACCACTTGCCAGCACACACCTCTACAGGAAGACTTAAAAGTAAACAGAGCCATTTACAACCAATTGTCCTGGTTAAGAGGAGCCATTAAGATTCCAAGCCACCATGAATGGCCCACACTTTGCATAATTACAATAGGACCTCAGAGTTATAGTTCATATTTCTAGTTTCAGATACAAGAATGATACATACATACAAACAGGATAACCACACTCAGTAGATTATAATCTTTGTAATGATACCTTACAAGAGACCTTTTGCATGAAGCATATTCCAGTTACATTATAGTCACATTTATTAGCATATTTTCATAGAATCATATGCAGTGCAATGGCACACTCACATAATGATTTACAGAGAGTTATAGAGAGAATATAAGTTATAGAGAGAATCCACCTTTTACTCTAGTTTAAACCTGCAACTGGTCCATACCCTAAGATGCAGAGAAATGTGACCCTCTCCCTCCCCAAAAAAGTCTCTGCCAATCTGACCTGGGGGGAAATTCCTTCCCATCCCCAAATATGGCTATCAGTTTGACCCTGAGCATGTGGGTGAGACCTACCAGCCAAAGAATACTTTGTAGTAACTTAGAGCCCACCCCATCTAGAGTCCCATCACCGGCTGTTGGGCAGATTTTCTACTAACAGGCTCAGATATGCCACATGCCATTGTAGGCAGTCCCAACAGACCATACCCTCCATAAACTTAACAAGCTCAGTCTTGAGGCCAGTTAGGATTTCTGCCCCCACTGCTCCTCGTGGGAGGCGATTACAGAACTTCACACTCTGATGGTTAGAATCGTCTAGCTATCAGCTGAGTGCTCTGCGTTATTCTGGTGCAGGGCTCCCTCTGTCTCACTAGGTGAAATCCTCCACTGTGGAGAGATAATTTTAAAAGGAATTGGAGCAGGAAAATCAGAATATTTTGGCAAAATCAAAATTTTCCTATGGAAGATTAAAGTTTTCCAGAAACTTTATTTTCCATCGATAAATATTTTGATGAAAAATTCCCAATCAGCAGTAGACACAGTATCTGGGATTATAGACCTTCTTAAACAGGGGGGGGTGAAAATCTAGCATGATTGAAATCAATGGCAAAACTCCTATTGACATCAGTGATTTCACCCTTTGTGGCTGTTGTAGAAATCAGCTTCTACCAGAAGTACAAACAGATAAGTTCCCACACATCTTGAGTTCCAGCCTTGTCTGCATTGTTGTTTACCAGGCGTCACACCATTCTCTGGAACTGTATACTATCTACAGAGCTGACCAGTGTTGGAATAACATTGTTTTGCATTCATCAAATACTTCTGCCCCCTTTTGAATAAAAAAGTATCTAGTTATATTTTGGGACCCTGGAGACGTTACAGATGGAAGTATTTTCCTTGATGAAATTTTGTTTATTTACAAGGAATTTACAAAGTCTTAAATCTCTGAACAGCAGGAGAAAACAAGAACAAACAAAAGAGGCACATTCTTAGCTTACAGCCACAAACCTCTTTAGTCAACACCAACCCAAAAACTTTCTCTTTCTAGCTTTTCCCAGGGTCTCAACAGGCTCACGGGCTACTGCTTGGCTTTTTTGATTTTTTGCCTCTGCCTCTTTTTCTGTTCCTGTATGTTATCAGCTTCTGTGTGTTCTGCCTTCCCCACCCCCGCCCCAGACTCTTCCCCCTCCACACACAGACACACTCACAAAAAAAAAAACCCACAAACAATACTCAGTAACAGCCCTCCATCCACTCAGTCCAAACTCCTGTGCAGGATCACAACCTACTTTTGCCCTAGGTGAGAGGCTTTTGCTTAACTCATCCTAACTGAAGGTTGCTTCCCACCCAACCCCAGTGAGGTTTGTGATTGATGTAATTCCTGGTACCACTCCATGTAATGAAGCCACCCGGGTAAAATTCTTCCTTAGACCCTAAATAATCCTGAGGTTGTCACTGATTTCCTCAGTGCCTCTTTCACCATGTTGTTCCGTAGGGTGTATATGATGGGGTTCAGCAGTGGGGTCAGGACACAGTAGAAGAGTGACACCACCTTGTCCATGTTAGAGGACTCCATCACAGGTGGCCGGGCATACATAGAAAGTGCTGAGCCATAGAATATGCCTGTGACCGCAATGTGGGCACCACAGGTGGTCAGAGCTTTCTGGAGCCCACTCTCTGAAGGCATCCGCCATGCTGTCCGTATGACGCAGCTGTAGGAACCGATGGTGAGGAGGAAGGAGGTCCCGGCTACGGTACATGTCAGGGTGAAGCACACGAGCTTGCTAAGATGCGTGTCTGAGCAGGAGAGCTTGGCCAGGGGGACAAAGTCACAAAAGAAGTGGTCAATCTCGTTGGGACCACAGAACGACAGCCTGGACACGAACACGGTGAGAACAGAGGAAGCCAAGAAGCCAGACATCCAAGCGACCACTGACAGCTTGAGGCACAAGATGTTGCACATGATAGTGGAGTAGCACAAGGGGTGGCAGATGGCCAAGTAGCGGTCATACGCCATCACTGCTAGAAGGAAGAACTCAGTGGAACCCATGGAGAAGAAGAAAAACATCTGGGCTATGCATCCACGGACAGAGATTGATCTGTTTCCTGGCAGAAGCCCAGCCAGCAACTTGGGCACCGTCACTGAGGTGTACCAGATCTCCAGGAAGGAGAGGTTGCTGAGTAACACGTACATAGGGCAGTGGAGGCTTGGACAACTCCTGACTATGACAATGATGGAAGTGTTGGTGGCAATGGTCAGGAGGTAGATGATCAGGAACATCACAAAGAGGATCCACTGTAGCTCTGGGGATGCAGAGAAACCCATAAGAATGAACTCAGTCACTTCAGTTTGGTTAGCCCCTTCCATGGGGCTTGCAACTGTTTGAGCCACAGGAGAAAAAATGTATATGTTAATATGAGGATTTCCAGAACAGAGCCAAATCCTGAAAGGCACTGAGATAGATAGATAGATAGATCTGGAAGGGACCTTGAGAGGTCATCTAGTCCAGTCCCCTGCACTCAAGGCAGGACTAAGTATTATCAAGACCATCCCTGACAGGTGTTTATCCAACCTGCTCTTAAAAATCCCCAATGATGGAGATTCCCCAACCTCCCTAGGCAATTTATTCCAGTGCTTCACCACTCCAACAGTTATGAAGTTTTTCCTAATGTCCAACCTAAACCACCCTTGCTTAAATTTAAACCCATTGCTTCTTGTTCTATCCTCAGAGGTTAAGAAGAATAGAGGGAACATATGGTGATAGATAGATAGATAGATAGATAGATAGATAGATAGATAGATAGATAAAGAGTGTGAGCACTCTAAACTGCTTTGTTTTTTGGCAATTAAAACATGTGGAGCTATACCTATCTCAGAGAACTGGAAGGAACCTTGAAAGGTCATTGAATCCAGTCCCCTAAATTCACAGCAAGACCAAGTACTGTCCTTGACAGATTTTTGCCCCAGATCCCTCAGTGGCCCCCTCAGTGGTTGAGCTCACAATCCTAGGTTTAGCAGGCCAATGCTCAATCCACTAAGCCATCCCTCCCCCTCTCACAAAAGTCATTATATAGGACAATAAAAATCTAATTGCATGTGCTCTTTAGTAGCTCAATAAAGTAATGAAGAGCTAAAATTTCTAATGCTCTGTGAGAATCTGGTACCTTAGATTTATCCTGGATGCACTCTAGATACTTCTTCTTGTGTCAAATTAATGCCCTCCGATTAAATACCAGCTCATGTGTGTACGATTATCAATGTCTCTGCTGCCTCTTCATTCAGGAATGGGGTTTGGAGTTGCAAAGCAGCACTCCGCATGCCTGAATCCTGTCTGTCCCAAACTGGAACATTTATAACGAGGGAAGGACACATCCAGGGAATGCACTGGGAATCTGAAAGCTGAGGGATGTGTCTGCTGTTGCTCTACCTAATTACAATATGATGTGTACATTTTCCCCCAGCTCCTATTTTACCTCAGAGGCGGATGAGTCTGCCATAGCCTGAGCTAACAACCTTTGGGATTTTAGCTCAGCCTGGAGCGGTTCAGAACTCAGAGGTCCGGGGTTCATTGCCCCCACCAGACCTGAGACCCTCATGTAACATGTGGCAATGTGAACAAGAATTTAAGCTGTGATGTGGGTTCCTCAGCCCCACCCCTCAGTGCCACAGGAAAGAAGGGAGATTCTAGGCTACTTGTGCAGCTTTTAATTATGCTGGAGCAGAGGCAGGTGGATGGTCCATTTGGAAGAGCTGCGAGGCAAGAGGCTGGAATTCTGTCCCCGCACTTGTCCAGTTGCTTCCCTGGATGACCCAAGGCAAATCACGTTGGGCCAGATTTTCAGATCTATGGATTCATAGATGCCACGGCCACAAGGGGCCAATGTGATCATCTAGTCTGACCTTCTGTACAACTTAAGCCAGAGCACTGCTCCCAAATAATTCCAGTCTTCATTTAAAAACTATCTGTGATGGAGACTCCACCAGAACACTTGGTAAATTGTCCCAGTGTTTCATTACTCTCCCCATTAAAAATGTAGGCATTTGTCTACCTTCACCTTCCAGGCATTTCGGTGCCCAAAGATACATACAGGTGTCTAGTGGGATTTTCAAAATGCCTTCACCGATTAGCCACCTAACCCCCAGTGAAATCACACAAACGCCTAACGCACATGCCAGTGCCAAGCAAAGGAAAAAACCGCACCCACCCAGACACCTACACAACTCTGCCATATACCCAAGCAGATACACTCCACACACCATCTATATCCAACACACACACACACCACTCCCCAAAGGCCTGGTCTAAACTTAAAAGTTAGGTTGTCATAGATACATTAGTCGGGGGCATGAAAAAACCACAGCCATGATTGACACGCTATGCTGCCCTAACTCATGGAAGACATTTTCTGTCAAGTTAGCTAGTGATATTCCTACACTGACGGAAAAACCCCTTACATTGGTGTCAACTGCATCTATGCTGTGGGTTTACACTAGCATAGCTACACTAATGTAGCTGTGCCAGTATAGTCTCTGTATTCTAGACAGAGCTTCAGGCTGAATTCTTCCAAGCCTGTTTCTGTTTGCTACTCATGGCACTAACTGAACTATTTATTAATTAATATTTCTCATTTTAAATATATTTCTGGTTCTTTTATGTAACACAGACACATTAATCTGCCAATGCACCCTATTTATCCCCCCCACCACACACACATAAATTTATTAGACAAAATTAAACAAAGCTTTCAAGTACACAAAATAACCTGCAAATTTGCTTCTTCTCCAGTCTCTGTTTTTTATTAAACTTCTTCTTGTTTTTACTGTGAATATATCTGGGTATGGTGTGTTGAGCAGAGAATGAATCTGAGGTGAAAGTGGGCACTATCCATTTGGGACTTGCGATCTGTGAACTTTGTCCACTGGAAAAGGGGTTGGAGGCTAGGAGGGCTTGTGGGTTGGCAAATGCCTATCGCTAAGCTGTGAAGGAAGAACAATGTCTGCAGAGGCCTAGTGTTGCTAGAGGCTGCTGGGGACACACAGTCGGCCCCCAGCAAATACAGGCAAACCTTCTTCACGCTCAAGGCAGGTGGTAGCCAAGTGCCTCGCAATCCTGGAAACCCCTGGGAAGTGTGACACACACAATACCCAGTCACACCAAATGCATACACACTGAAGTCATTCATACCCCATGTACACACCCCAGTGTGACTGCTAATATGACCAAGAGCTGCCAGACAGGATGTGCAGTAGAGAAGAGAAATGGAATTTTCTTTGTATGGAAGTAACAAACCCAGATGTTGATCTCGGTGAAGTCAACGAGAGTTTTGCTTTTCATTTTTGTGGGAAGAGGGTTGGGCCCGTGGACTGGACTGGAAGATGGCCTTTTGCGTAACAGTAAAATGAGAACACTCCAAATAAAATCCCAATCTTAAACTACCTTTTTTTTTTTTAAATGTTTTAAATTTTATATCGGAAATAAAAAACTTTGCCCGCACTGAGTTAAAAATAATTAATCAAAATTGCAAGACAGTATGAATCCCAAGTTCCCAAGAAACAGTATCATTACATCCCATATTCATCCTGCCATCCATTTAAATGAAAAGTTAGCCATCCCGTTTCTGATCTCAGCCACGTAGGATAAATCTTGCTGAACTACCTTGAGTTCTGCGGAACCACTCCGTATAAATACTTCACACCAGTTCCAGGGAGATCAGAATCTGCTGTACTATTGGGTTATCCGGGAGAGGGGGCGGGCGGAAGTCCGCCCCATGCTAACGGATCCCCCCCCAGCCTAAGGGGAGGATCCACAGGGCCACGGAAACCCACTAAGTGCGGGGGACAACTAATAAAAGAACAGGGACAGGAGTGAGGTCAAAGGGTCATAAGGAGGGAGCCTGATGGGGACACCGAGCAGAGAACCCCGGACAGCGCCCACTGCTCCTCGAAGGCGTCAAGGGAGCCAGCGGACGCCGCCCAGAGGAACTCCGCCCGGAGACGTGAGCGGACGAGGGACCGGAAACAAGCCCCACAGTCGCAGGAGTCTCCGTCGGCCAGCCTCCTCTCCCTGGTCGCGTGGATGGCCCTTTTAGCCAGGGCGAGGAGGAGGTTGACCAGGAGGTCCCGCGACTTTGTGGGGCCACGGATAGGGAGTGCATGGATAAGGAGGTGAGGGGAAAAGTGCAGCCAGAAACGTAACAGAATGTCGGTGAGGAGCCGGTATAGGGGCTGCAACCTGGCGCACTCTAGGTAAACATGCGCCAGGGTCTCCCTCACGCCGCAGAAGGGGCAGGTGTCCGGGACAGGGGTGAACCGCGCCAAGTACACGCCCGTGCTCACGGCCCCGTGAAGGAGCCGCCAGCTGATATCCCCGGCGGGCCTCGGGACCAGGGTGGAGTACAGGCTGGCCCACCGGGGTTCCTCACCCTCCACAGGTGGCAAGAGGTCCCGCCACTTGGTGTCGGGGCGGGACACGAGGGTGAGGAAGTGAACGGTGTGGAGCACGAGCGCGTAGAGTTGTTTCCTTGGCGCGGTTCGGAAACGGACCGGCTGCAGATTGTGCAGCCGGCTGGCGGAGAAGGGGCGGGGGGGCCGGTCGGGTCCACGGGGCAGGGGCCCGATGAAGAGGTCCGGAGGGCTCGGGGTGGGGGGTGGGCGGGGCGTGCCCTCACGCAGGACCCGGTCGAGGTAAGCCCGAGCAGCGGGCGGCAAAGCGGCCTTCACCTCCTGTAGTACGCGCCGGGGAGTACAAGGTCTGGAGAGCCCCATCCGCCGAGCGAGCGTCAGGGGATCCAGCCAGTCTCCCCGGTCGTAGTCCAGGAGGTCTCCGACCCTGGTGGCATCTGCCAGGACCAACCTCTGGCGCACCGCGGGGGACTCCGCCACCTGCACACGGAGCTGAGGGTTGTGTAGCAGGGGCTCCGCGAGGAGGTCTGCCCCCTCGGTGGCCGCCACGGACCTGGTCGCAGAGAACAGCTTCCAGGTCCGGAGGAGGTCCTGGTAGAAGACCGGCAGCCCGGAGAGGTCTCGCGGAAGGCCCCTCGGGTCGAGGTAAAGGAGCTGCCGGTCGTATCGGAGCCCGCGGAAGCGGCGCAGGAAGGCGTGTGCCAGGGCTCTCCATGCCGGACTACCCGCAACATAAAGGAGCCTCTGCAGTGCCTGGAGGCGGAAGACGTGGACCTGAGTGCGGAGGCACTTCAGGCCCTGCCCTCCCTCCTCCAGGGGCAGGTGGAGTACCCCTGCAGGGACCCAGTGCAGTCCTGGCCAAAAGAACTCCAGCACCACCCTCCGGAGGTCGGTCAGGAACACCGGGGCTGGGACCAGGGTGTTGAGCCGGTACCAGAGCATGGACAGGACCAGTTGATTGAGCACCAGTGCCCTCCCTCGGAGGGAAAGGCACCGGAGGAGTCCTGTCCATTTCCGGAGCCGCTCCGCCACCCTGCCCTGCAACCTTGCCAGTTCTCCGGTGGAGAGGATGCGTGGCAGAAAGGTAAACGCCGAGATAGAGCAGCGGACCCGCGCCCACCGGATGGCCTGAAGCGCGGGTGGGAGGGAGCTCGCCTGCCACCCGCCCCGACCACCAGGCCAGAGCTCTTGACCCAGTTGACCCGGGCGGAGGAGGCCGCCGAGTACACGGCTTGGCAGGCCTCCACCCGCCAAGTCGCCCGGGTCCTGGACCACGAGGAGCACATCGTCGCCGACAGGACCAGCCGCAGCCCGGCTCGGCACCAACCCCGTCAACCTCCCGCGGAGGAGACAGAGGAAGGGCTCGATCGCCAGGGCGTACAGCTGGCCCGAGGGGGCACCCTGCCGCACTCCCCGCCCGAAGCTGACCGGCTCGGTCAGGGTCCAGTTGAGCCTGACCAGACACTCTGCGGAAGCGTACAGCACCTGGAGAAAACCCACAAACTGGGGTCCGAAGCCTAACGCCTGCAGAGTGCCCAGGAGATACCCGTGGTCCACCCTGTCGAACGCCTTCTCCTGATCCAGGGACAGGAGGGCGAACGACAGACCATCCCTGCACCCAAGCTCCAAGAGATCCCGGACCAGATACAGGTTATCGAAGATGGTACGGCCCGGGACGGTGTAGGTCTGGTCTGGGTGGATCACGTCCTCCAGCACGGACCCTAGCCGAATCGAAATGGCCTTCGCAACAATTTTATAGTCCGTACCGAGGAGCGAGATGGGACGCCAATTCCGTAAATCGCGGAGGTCCCCCCTCTTCGGCAATAAAGCGAGCACGGCTCGCCTGCACGAGAGAGGGAGGACCCCGCTCCGCAAGGACTCGGCCCAGACGGTGACTAGGTCTGGGCCGAGGACGTCCCAGAACACGCGGTAGAACTCCACGGTCAGCCCGTCCATGCCCGGGGATTTATTGGTGGGCATGCGACGGAGGGCTTCCGAGAACTCGGCCAGAGTGAGAGGCAGCTCTAGCCGGTCCCGGTCGCCCGCGCTGACCATCGGGAGTCCGTCCCAGAGCACTTTGCAAGCGGCAGGATCGGTCGGATCCGGGGAGAAAAGGCGCGCGTAGAAGGTCCGGGCCCTCTCGCACATCTCCGCCGGATCCGTGAGGGGGGAGCCGTCCTCCGCCAGGAGGCAGGTGATGTGCTTCTTGGCCCCCCTCCATTTCTCCAGGGCGTGGAAGAAGCGGGAGCCGCGATCCATCTCCCGAAGGAGGCGGATGCGGGATCGAACAAAGGCACCCCGGGCCCGATGGTCTTCGAGGACCCGGAGCTCTTCCCGCTTCTCCCGGCACGCTCCGCAAAGGGATGGATCCTCGGGGCTGGCGGCCAGACGCCTCTCCAGCTCTAAGACCTCCCGCTCCAACTGCCCTATCGCCGCATCCCTCCGTCGGCTGGCGCCCCGGGTGTAGTCACAGCAGAAGAGCCGGGCGCGCACCTTCCCCACGTCCCACCACCGCCGCGCCGAGGGAAAGGCGCGCCGCTGCCCTCGCCAGGCCAGCCAGAACTCCCGGAAGGACACCACGAAGCCCCCATCCTCCAGCAAGCTGTTGTTGAAGTGCCAATAGGCCGGCCCCGGCCTCTCCGCGCAGAGAGAGGCCGTCACGGTGACGAGGTGGTGGTCCGAAAAAGGGGCCGGCCGGATGCTGGAGGACTGGGCCCGTGAGAGATGGAACCGGGACAGATAGATGCGATCCAACCGGGAGTGGCACGACCGATGGGCTTCCACCCGGACATAGGTGGACGTGGAGGCGTCGTCTGGGTGGTGGTCGCGCCAGACGTCCACCAGGGAGTGATGGGCGACGATCTCCCTGAGGACGTCCGCGGCGGCCGGGCTCTGCTCGGTCCCCGAGCGGTCCCGCTCCTCGAGGACGGTGTTAAAGTCCCCGCCCAGGACCAGGCACTCGCAAGGATCCAGGGAGCCGAGGAAGGCGGACGCCTGCCGATAGAACTGCAGCCGCTCCGGGGCAAATGCCGGGGCATAGATGTTGATGAGGTTGACCACAAGCCCTGCCATGCGGACCCGGAGGTGCAGCAGGCGGCCCGGCACAGCCTCGGCGACCCCCAGCACCTCTGGCCGTAGGTCGGGGGAGAACAGGGTAGCCACTCCAGCCTGATGGGTGGTGAGATGGCTGAAGTAGACCCCGTCCCCCCACTCCAGCCGCCAGTTAGCTTCGGCGGCCGGATCCGTGTGGGTCTCCTGCAGGAAAACCACGGAGTACCCCCCCTCCCGAAGGAAGGAGAGCACCTGGCTCCTGCGGAAACCCACCCTACAGCTCCGGGTGTTTAGTGTGGCGAAGGTGATGACTGCCATGAGGAGGGCTGGGGGATCCACGTCAGCAGGGGCGCCACGGCCCCGTTGGGCCACGCAGCAAACCGTGGCCCACCCCGAAGGCGAGCAGGGAGTCACGGAAGCCGCGCGCCCGGTGGTAAGCCGCGACATTCTGCTTCCCGGTCCCCTTGCCCTCCCCTATGAGGGCCCTTGTGGCCAGGAGGATCCGGTGGAAGTCCCCCCAGCGCTGGAGAGCAAGCACGACCTTGTTACGGGAGCCCCGGACGTCCTCCAAGAACTCCCGCAATTCCTCTCGCAGCGTTTGGGGGGGCGGGGTCACTGGCCTCCGGGGGTCCACCGGTGGCACCTCTGGCGCAGCCCCGTGGCCCACCGGGACGGGCAAGCAAGGGGCGGGCCCTGGCTCAGTTGGGGGTGGCGGAGGGAAGAGCACAGCCCCGAGTGGGTCGGGACTATGAAATTCAAAGGCCGCTCCCTGGGAGTCATCCTCCAGGAAAGGGAAGGAGACAGCTCCAGGGGCGGCAATAACAGCATGGGAGGTGGAGGGGGCAGGGCTGGGGTCAGGAGCAGGGGTGGGGGGAGGGACAGAGATGGGACCCTGGGCCGCAAGAGCTGGACTCTCAGTGGGTGGCTCCTCGCGGCCAGGCACGGGGTTTGAGGGGTAGGGAGGGGGTCCCCAGCGACACCGGGCTCGGGCTCAATGGCATGTAGAGCAGCCTCGGCGCGGGGAGATGCCGAACCCTCGGGGGGGCCCCCACCCGGGAAGGAACTCGATCGCCCCGCACCACCGAGGGACACCCCCAGTAGCGAGGAGTCCAGGGGACCCGCGGAGGCGGGAGCGGACGTAGCAGGAGGGATGGTGGAGCATGGGGAAGGGGGAGCTGGGGTGAGGTCGGCCAGGTCGAGGCCCGTCGGCAGAGGGTCGTCCTCCCCCGGGGTGACCGGGGTCAGACCCAGGGCCTCGATCTCTGCAAAGATGGAGGGGAGCTCACCACCCACCATCCCAGAGTCCTCCCCGCTTGCGCCCGAGGCGACGCTCACCTCGGGTATTGCGGGGGGCACAGGAGGCAAGGGAACAGGAGGGGCTCCATCGGGGGCCTCCGCAGGGAGGGACTGCGGAGGAGGGATGGTGGTACCCTCCGGTGCTGCCACGTCTTCCCTAGCCGTCATCGGCAGATGGGGTATCCCCGTGGGCATGGCGGAAGGCTCGGTGCCTGCAGCCCCCTTCCTGGTCTTACGGGGGGCTTCCACGGCAGATGGCACGAGTTGAGCCCGAGCCTTCCGCTTACCCCGCTTACCCTCCACCCGGGTCCAGCCCTCCATGGCATCGCCTGCGGGCTGGTCAACAGGGATTGGGTCAGGGGGCAAGGAAGACGGTTTGGGGGCTGGGAGAGGCACTGGTGGAACAACAGGAAGGAGGGATGAGTCCCCCTGGGGAGAGCCCTCTCCCACGCCCGGCAGTATCCTGCCGCACCTCCTCCACAGGCCCCGCCAGAGTGCAGGTAGCGGAGGCGGGGCTCTCCCGCTCATCAGGGCGCCCTGGAGGATGACCCCCTGAGGCCCGAGCGGGAGCAGTGATGGGCTGAGGAGGAGGAGGGGCGGCTCTGGGTACCGGGCAGCCGGGGGCGCCGGCGATGACAGGGCCAGTGCTGTGCCGGGGCTCGGGGGTCCCGAGAGCTCCTCCGAGCCGGGCCAAAGGGCAGTCCCTCCGGACGTGCCCCGTCGCCCGGCAGAGGTAGCACCGGGCCTCCCCCGTGGAGTAGTGCACCCGGTACTGGGCCCCCTGAAAGGGGACCAGGAAGGACCCCTCGAGCGCCTCTCCACACGTGCGCCGGCGGCAGCTGAAGCTGCACCTGCCGGCGGAACGAGAGGACGTCACGGAGGGCGGGGTCCTTGCAGCCCAAGGGGAGAGGGCTCACAATGGAAATGGGCTTCCCCAGGGTCGAGAGGGCGGGTAACAGGGCAGCATTGGGCAGGAAGGGAGGGACGGAGGTCAAGACGACACGGACCCCCAGGTCCTCCAGCGGCTCCAGGGGGACGAACACGCCCCCCACCGCCAGGCCCTTCTCCACCGCCTCCTGGGCGGCGGCCTCCGAGGCAAGGAAGAAGACCACCTTGCCGTACATTTTGGAGGCCGCCACGATGGCCGTGGGCCCCACCACCCTCGCCAACGCCCGCACGTAGGTCTCCACGTGGGGCGAGGCGGGCACCAGGAGGCAACGGACGCCGTGCTTCCGGGTCAAGGTGGGGAAGGGGCCCCAGCCGCTGTAGATGGTAGCGGAGGCAGTGGTCGGGGAAGATGACGTAGCGGCAGGCGGGGGGGCCGCCGCCACCTGGGCGTATGCTCTGGGGGCCGAGGGAGGGGCACCCGCAGAGCTGGTGGAGGGAACAGTGGGGAGGGACGCCGCGGCCGGAGGCGGGGCCGCAGCAGCGGTGGCAGGCCCCGCCATGGAGGGCTTAGCCTTTCTAGCGGGGCCCTTCCCCTTCTTTTTGCCCTGGCCCTTCCCGCCGGCTGGGGGGGCTCCCCCAGAGGCAGAAGGGGTGAGGGATGTGGCAGCAGCAGAGGGCACCCCGTCGGTCGCCGCTGCCGGCGCCTCGGCGGGAGCGGTGGCAGGTGGTCCGGCAGCGGCGGTTGAGGTTGAGACCGGGAGGCGTTTGGGGGGAGCAGGCGAGGGAGGGGGGACAGACGTCGTCCCGGGAATCCCACCCGCCGCGCCTCCCGCCATGCTGAATGGGGAGGGAGGGCAAACACCGGAGAAAAGGGGGGGGGTAAGGGACAGATCACCTACTCCTCCCTGCTAGGCTGTGGGCAGGGAGGAGGGTGCCAACAATGGGGAGGGGGGGGCAGATACGGGGACTATCGAGGACTTGGGGGGGGGGTTAGTCACCGACACAGGAGCAAAATCCGGCTCCTCTAGCTGCACTAAGGGAGGGGGCGGGGGAAACAAGAGCAATGGGGGGTGCAGTGCAGGAGGGGCAACTTAAACAGGGGAGAGGCACAAGCGCACTGATGGGACTATGGGCGCACGAGGGGAGGGGCTAATCAGGGTGAGGGGCCGCGGAGGGAGGGGAGCAACCAGGCTGGGAGTGGGGCAGAGGGACCAAGGGGCTGGCTTCAGGGCTGGGACAAACAAAGCTGCAAAGGGAGACAGGCGGGGCAGGCAAACAAACTGAAGCTGGGCAGGGGTGGGGAGGAAGGCTACTAGGGGCAAACGGGGCAGGCAACAAGGGGCAAGGCTAGGGGGCCTGTTGCAGAGGAAGGGGTCAGTCCAGGGAAGGGGGTGCGTGCACCCACAAGCACTTGTGCACAGTCAATGGCTAGCTGGCTGCCGCTGGAGGCCCAAAACGGTGGCAATAGGGCGTGGCAGGCCAGGCGAGCAGCTGAGTCCCAGAGGCAGGAACTGAGGCAGATGGTAAGGGACTGCAGGGGTGGTGGAGGGGGCAGCGGTGGTTGGGGGGGGACACAGATGGACCAGGGGGCAGGCTCCACGCCACACCCCCGTGTCCCCACAAACACAGTCTAAACCCCCACCACTAGAGCACAGTCAAAAAATTACTCAGTTTGTAAGGCCCCCTCCACAGTGGTCTTCAGATTCCTGTGCACTTCCCAGCAGCCGGTGGTCTTCTCAGTCCTCCGCCAGGCTCCAGCAGCTCCCCAGGACAAACACAGCTCCAGCAGCCTCTCCTCCTCCAGCAGCCCTGGTGGCCAGGCAGGAAGGACCCTCCCCAGGTGGTAGCTGTAGTGGTGGTGGTGGGGTCCTGGCTCCTCCCTCCAGAGGTGGGGGAGTGGGGGCAGGCCAGCAAGGCCCCCCCCCACCCCTCACTCACTTGCTCAGCAGCAGCAGTAGCAGTCCAGGAAGGAGTCCTCCAGCCAGCAGCAGCCCAGGAAGGGAGAAGGAGCTCCAGCCAGCAAGGCAGCCAGAGAAGGGGGAGCACTCCAGCCAGCAGGGTAGCCCAAGCAGACAGAGCGCTCCCTGGAGCAGGGTGGACCCTGCTCCTGCCCTGAGGGCTTTGAAGTGCTGCCTGACAGCGCCTGAGAGGGGTGGCTCTGGAAGCTGGGCTGATTAAAGAAGTGGCTGCAGCTGGGGCCACGCCCCAAACTGAAGCCCTGGGGCTTAGAAGAGGCAGGGAAGCCAGAGCACAAACAGTCTCTCTCTGGCGATAGAGAGAGATGGGCCTGGCTGCTTGGGAGACAAGGTACCTAGGGTGAAGCAGGGCTGGGGGACAGGCTGAGGAGCTAGGGAAGCTCCAGCCTGGAAAGCCCCAGGCTGCGGCCTAGCAAAGGGCCAAAGGTACTGGGGGGTTGCAGAGGACAACCCAGGAGTAGGTAAAGCAGCAGGTCCAAACCCCTTTTGCCTGTGATGAGTGGGCTGATACTGCAGTCTGCCCCAGAGTGTGGGGCTAGACCATGACTGTCAGTGGCCACTACTGAGGCAAAGTGGGGATAGTAGGGTGGGGGTTCCCCTGGGAGGGGGAGACCCAATTATATTTAAAGGGGCACCGGGTTCTGGGAGGGACACGGGGCCGAGAGCAAAACAGGTGCATCACCAGCCTGCAGAGGGCTCTCCGGACTGGAAAAAGAGCTAATTCCCCAGGAAAACCAGCAGGAGGCGCCGCGGCGGTGAGTAGCCCGTTTACATATGGTGGAGAATGCGGGCATAGCGGTCCGCCCCGATACAAGAGGCCTGGGCAAGAACTGTGGGACAGTTGCCCAGAGGACGACGGCCTTAGATAAAGAATGGAGACAGAGACTCTTATTAAACTCCTGGCCGAAAGCCAGCAGCAGCAGCAACAGCAGCTCGTGGAGCAGCTGGGGGTCTAATAGCAGCAGCTACTTCAGTCCTTGGCGGTCCAGCATCGGGAGCAACAGACCCAATGTCTCCAGCAGCTCGCCACCCTGTGGCCGAGCCCCGGTGGCGTCGCACCAGGGGGGGCTGCTTCACCTGCACCCCCTGCGCCGCCCCTGCGGCTGACCAAGATGGGGCCCGAGGACGACCCCGAAGCGTATCTGGTGACCTTCGAAAGGGTGGCGGCAGTAGCCGGGTGGGCACCAGACCAGTGGGCGATCCTTCTCGCCCCCTACCTGACGGGGGCTACTCAGAGGGCCTATCGGGGCCTCCCCGACGATGAGGCCCGGGTTTACGCCCGAGTGAAGGCGGCCATCTTGGATGCCTTCAAGGTCACCCCGGAGGCCTTTCGGCGACGGTTTCGGGGAAAGTTTTACCCTCCGGGCTGTGGCCCAGGAGTTAAGGGAGGCAGCGACCCGATGGCTACAGCCAGAGCAGAGAGCCTCCGCTGACATCACGGAGCAAATAGTCCTCAAACAGTTCGTGCACATCCTCCCGACTCCCGAGAGGGCGTGGGTGTTGCGGCACCGCCCGCAAACGCTGAACACGGCCGTTAGGCTTATGGAGGACTTTCTCGAGGCCGAGGCCCCTATAGGACCGGCCGCCCGGGCCCCGAGTCCGGGACTGGGCACTCAGAGGCTAGCTGATCCCAAAATGGGGGAGAGACGGGACAGAGACTACTATTGGAGGGCCTGTCGAGCCCGGCTCGCCAAGCAGCAAGCGGGGCTGCTTCAGCGGCGGCAGAGGAGGCCGGTGCCAAGGCCAAGGAACTGTTGGGCCTGTGGGAAACCGGGGCACTTGAAGCGGGAGTGCCCCCACGGAACTCGCAGGGCCCAGCCAAGCCCAGAAAGAAGGGCTGAGGCCCACAAAACTGGGGCCGAGGCAGGGGGGAGGCCTCGAGGGTGCTTCCACTGCCACCCCAAGGGCCACATCACGAGGCAATACCCCCTGGGGCAGAAAGGGGGCGTGCCTGTAACTGAGGCTCGGTCTGGGACTCCCCGCCAGGAAGGGGTAGTCTGGACCGAGGCCCCTAAACAGAAAGGGGCTGGGGCAAAACGGCCCCGCCGTAACCAGGGAACCCAAACTGAGGGGAGAACCCACAGAGGACCAGGGAGGTCTATGGTGGGGACCCGGAGCCAGGGGGAAATCAGCAGGCTGCTCCACGCCATGGAGGGCCTGCGACAGGAAAGGGATTCCCTGCGGGCCCAGCTGAGAAGAATGCTGGGCCGATAGAACACCCCGCCTGCCCCCCCCCGGAGGAGTTCTTGAGGGGGAGGGTGTGTACTATTGGGTTATCCGGGAGAGGGGGCGGGCGGAAGCCCGCCCCATGCTAACGGATCCCCCCCCCAGCCTAGGGGGAGGATCCACAGGGCCACGGAAACCCACTAAGTGCGGGGGACAACTAATAAAAGAACAGGGGCAGGAGTGAGGTCAAAGGGTCAGAAGGAGGGAGCCTGATGGGGACACCGAGCAGAGAACCCCGGACAGCGCCCACTGCTCCTCGAAGGCGTCAAGGGAGCCAGCGGACGCCGCCCAGAGGAACTCCGCCCGGAGACGTGAGCGGACGAGGGATCGGAAACAAGCCCCACAGTCGCAGGAGTCTCCGTCGGCCAACCTCCTCTCCCTGGTCGCGTGGATGGCCTTTTTAGCCAGGGCGAGGAGGAGGTTGACCAGGAGGTCCCGCGACTTTGTGGGGCCACGGATAGGGAGTGCATGGATAAGGAGGTGGGGGGAAAAGTGCAACCAGAAACGCAAGAGGATATTAGTGAGGAGCCGGTATAGGGGCTGCAACCCGGCGCACTCTAGGTAAACATGCGCCAGGGTCTCCCTCACGCCGCAGAAGGGGCAGGTGTCTGGGACAGGGGTGAACCGCGCCAAGTACACGCCCGTGCTCACGGCCCCGTGAAGGAGCCGCCAGCTGATATCCCCGGCGGGCCTCGGGACCAGGGTGGAGTACAGGCTGGCCCACCGGGGCTCCTCACCCTCCACAGGTGGCAAGAGGTCCCGCCACTTGGTGTCGGGGCGGGACACGAGGGTGAGGAAGTGAACGGTATGGAGCACGAGCGCGTAGAGTTGTTTCCTTGGCGCGGTTTGGAAACGGACCGGCTGCAGATCGTGCAGCCAGCTGGCGGAGAAGGGGCGGGGGGGCCGGTCGGGTCCACGGGGCAGGGGCCCGATGAAGAGGTCCGGAGGGCTCGGGGTGGGGGGTGGGCGGGGCGTGCCCTCACGCAGGACCCGGTCGAGGTAAGCCCGAGCAGCGGGCGGCAAAGCGGCCTTCACCTCCTGTAGTACGCGCCGGGGAGTACAAGGTCTGGAGAGCCCCATCCGCCGAGCGAGCGTCAGGGGATCCAGCCAGTCTCCCCGGTCGTAGTCCAGGAGGTCTCCGACCCTGGTGGCTTCTGCCAGGACCAACCTCTGGCGCACCGCGGGGGACTCCGCCACCTGCACACGGAGCTGAGGGTTGTGTAGCAGGGGCTCCGCGAGGAGGTCTGCCCCCTCGGTGGCCGCCACGGACCTGGTCGCAGAGAACAGCTTCCAGGTCCGGAGGAGGTCCTGGTAGAAGACCGGCAGCCCGGAGAGGTCTCGCGGCAGGCCACTCGGGTCGAGATAAAGGAGCTGCCGGTCGTATCGGAGCCCTCGGAAGCGGCGCAGGAAGGCGTGCGCCAGGGCTCTCCATGCCGGACTACCCGCACCATAAAGGAGCCTCTGCAGTGCCTGGAGGCGGAAGACGTGGACCTGAGTGCGGAGGCACTTCAGGCCCTGCCCTCCCTCCTCCAGGGGCAGGTGGAGTACCCCTGCAGGGACCCAGTGCAGTCCTGGCCAAAGAACTCCAGCACCACCCTCCGGAGATCGGTCAGGAACACCGGGCCGGGACCAGGGTGTTGAGCCGGTACCAGAGCATGGACAGGACCAGTTGATTGAGCACCTCGGAGGGAAAGGCACCGGAGGAGTCCTGTCCATTTCCGGAGCCGCTCCGCCACCCTGCCCTGCAAACCTTGCCAGTTCTCCGGCGGAGAGGGATGCGTGGCAGAAAGGTAAACGCCGAGATAGAGCAGCGGACCCGCGCTCCACCGGATGGCCTGAAGCGGGTGGGAGGGAGCTCGCCTGCCACCCGTCCCCGACCACCAGGCCAGAGCTCTTGACCCAGTTGACCCGGGCGGAGGAGGCCGCCGAGTACACGGCTTGGCAGGCCTCCACCCGCGCCAAGTCGCCCGGGTCCTGGACCACGAGGAGCACATCGTCGGCGTACGCCGACAGGACCAGCCGCAGCTCCGGCTCCCGAAGCACCAACCCCGTCAACCTCCTGCGGAGGAGACAGAGGAAGGGCTCGATCGCCAGGGCGTACAGCTGGCCCGAGAGGGGGCACCCCTGCCGCACTCCCCGCCCGAAGCTGACCGGCTCGGTCAGGGTCCAGTTGAGCCTGACCAGACACTCTGCGGAAGCGTACAGCACCTGGAGAAACCCCACAAACTGGGGTCCGAAGCCTAACGCCTGCAGAGTGCCCAGGAGATACCCGTGGTCCACCCTGTCGAACGCCTTCTCCTGATCCAGGGACAGGAGGGCGAACGACAGACCATCCCTGCACCCAAGCTCCAAGAGATCCCGGACCAGATACAGGTTATCGAAGATGGTACGGCCCGGGACGGTGTAGGTCTGGTCTGGGTGGATCACGTCCTCCAGCACGGACCCTAGCCGAATCGAAATGGCCTTCGCAACAATTTTATAGTCCGTGCTGAGGAGCGAGATGGGACGCCAATTCCGTAAATCGCGGAGGTCCCCCCTCTTCGGCAATAAGGCGAGCACGGCTCGCCTGCACGAGAGAGGGAGGACCCCGCCCCGCAAGGACTCGGCCCAGACGGTGACTAGGTCTGGGCCGAGGACGTCCCAGAACACGCGGTAGAACTCCACGGTCAGCCCGTCCATGCCCGGGGATTTATTGGTGGGCATGCGACGGAGGGCTTCCGAGAACTCGGCCAGAGTGAGAGGCAGCTCTAGCCGGTCCCGGTCGCCCGCGCTGACCGTCGGGAGCCCGTCCCAGAGCACTTTGCAAGCGGCAGGATCGGTCGGATCCGGGGAGAAAAGGCGCGCGTAGAAGGTCCGGGCCCTCTGGCACATCTCCGCCGGATCCGTGAGGGGGGAGCCGTCCTCCGCCAGGAGGCAGGTGACGTGCTTCTTGGCCCCCCTCCGTTTCTCCAGGGCGTAGAAGAAGCGGGAGCCGCGATCCATCTCCCGAAGGAGGCGGATGCGGATCGAACAAAGGCGCCCGGGCCCGATGGTCTTCCAGGACCCGGAGCTCCTCCCGCTTCTCCGGCACGCTCCGCAGCGGATGGATCCTCGGGCTGGCGGCCAGACGCCTCTCAGCTCTAAGACCTCCCGCTCCAACTGCCCTATCGCCGCATCCCTCCGTCGGCTGGCGCCCGGTGTAGTCACGGCAGAAGAGCCGGGCGCGCACCTTCCCACATCCCACCACCGCCGCCGAGGAAAGGCGCGCGCTGCCCTCGCCAGGCCAGCCAGAACTCCCGGAAGGATGCCACGAAGCCCCATCCTCCAGCAAGCTGTTGTTGAAGTGCCAATAGGCCGCCCCGCCTCTCCGCGCAGAGAGGCCGCCACGGTGACGCAGGTGGTGGTCCGAAAAGGGGCCGGCCGGACGCTGGAGGACTGGGCCCGTGAGAGATGGAACCGGGACAGATAGATGCGGTCCAACCGGGAGTGGCACGACCGATGGGCTCCCACCCGGACATAGGTGTACGTGGAGGCGTCGTCCGGGTGGTGGTCGCGCCAGACGTCCACCAGGGAGTGATGGGCGACGATCTCCCTGAGGACGCCCGCGGCCGGGCTCTGCTCGGTCCCCGAGCGGTCCCACTCCTCGAGGACGGTGTTAAAGTCCCCTCCCAGGACCAGGCACTCGCGAGGATCCAGGGAGCCGAGGAAGGCGGACGCCTGCCGATAGAACTGCAGCCGCTCCGGGGCGAATGCTGGGGCATAGATGTTGATGAGGTTGACCACAAGCCCCGCCATGCGGACCCGGAGGTGCAGCAGGCGGCCCGGCACAGCCTCGGCGACCCCAGCACCTCTGGCCGTAGGTCGGGGAGAACAGGGTAGCCACTCCAGCCTGATGGGTGGTGAGATGGCTGAAGTAGACCCCGTCCCCCCACTCCCGCCGCCAGCTAGCTGGGCGGCCGGATCCGTGTGGGTCTCCTGCAGGAAAACCACGGAGTACCCCCCCTCCCGAAGGAAGGAGAGCACCTGGCTCCTGCGGAAACCCACCCTACAGCTCCGGGTGTTTAGTGTGGCGAAGGTGATGACTGCCATGAGGAGGGCTGGGGGGGATCCACGTCAGCAGGGGCGCTCGCGGCCCCCGTTGGGCCACGCAGCAAACCGTGGCCCACCCCGAAGGCGAGCAGGGAGTCACGGAAGCCGCGCGCCCGGTGGTAAGCCGCGACATTCTGCTTCCCGGTCCCCTTGCCCTCCCCTATGAGGGCCCTCGTGGCCAGGAGGATCCGGTGGAAGTCCCCCCAGCGCTGGAGAGCAAGCACGACCTTGTTGCGGGAGCCCCGGACGTCCTCCAAGAACTCCCGCAATTCCTCTCGCAGCGTTTGGGGGGGCGGGGTCACTGGCCTCCGGGGGTCCACCGGTGGCACCTCTGGCGCAGCCCCGTGGCCCACCGGGACGGGCAAGCAAGGGGCGGGCTCTGGCTCAGTGGGGGGTGGTGGAGGGAAGAGGACAGCCCCGAGTGGGTCGGGACTATGAAATTCAAAGGCCGCTCCCTGGGAGTCATCCTCCGGGAAAGGGAAGGAGACAGCTCCAGGGGCGGCAATAACAGCATGGGAGGTGGAGGGGGCAGGGCTGGGGTCAGGAGCAGGGGTGTGAGGAGGGACAGAGATGGGACCCTGGGCCGCAAGAGCTGGACTCTCAGTGGGTGGCTCCTCGCGGCCAGGCACGGGGGTTTGAGGGGTAGGGAGGGGGTCCCCAGCGACACCGGGCTTGGGCTCAATGGCATGTAGAGCAGCCTCGGCGTGGGGAGATGCCGAACCCCCGGGGGGGCCCCCACCCGGGAAGGAACTCGATCGCCCCGCACCACCAAGGGACGCCCCCAGTAGCGAGGAGTCCAGGGGACCCGCGGAGGCGGGAGCGGACGTAGCAGGAGGGATGGTGGAGCATGGGGAAGGGGGAGCTGGGGTGAGGTCGGCCAGGTCGAGGCCCGTCGGCAGAGGGTCGTCCTCCCCCGGGGTGACCGGGGTCAGACCCAGGGCCTCGATCTCTGCAAAGATGGAGGGGAGCTCACCACCCACCATCTCAGAGTCCTCCCCGCTTGCGCCCGAGGCGACGCTCACCTCGGGTATTGCGGGGGGCACAGGAGGCAAGGGAACAGGAGGGGCTCCATCGGGGGCCTCCGCAGGGAGGGACTGCGGAGGAGGGATGGTGGTACCCTCCGGTGCTGCCACGTCTTCCCTAGCCGTCATCGGCAGATGGGGTATCCCCGTGGGCATGGCGGAAGGCTCGGTGCCTGCAGCCCCCTTCCTGGTCTTACGGGGGGCTTCCACGGCAGATGGCACGAGTTGAGCCCGAGCCTTCCGCTTACTCCGCTTACCCTCCACCCGGGTCCAGCCCTCCATGGCATCATCGTTGGGCTGGTCAACAGGGATTGGGTCAGGGGGCAAGGAAGATGGTTTGGGGGCTGGGAGAGGCACTGGGGGGACAGCAGGAGAGAGGGATGGGTCCCCCTGGGGAGAGCCCTCTCCCACGCCCGGCAGTATCCCTGCCGCACCCTCCTCCACAGGCCCCGCCAGAGTGCAGGTAGCGGAGGCGGGGCTCTCCCGCTCATCAGGGCGCCCTGGAGGACGTACCCCTGAGGCCCGAGCGGGAGCAGTGATGGGCTGAGGAGGAGGAGGGGCGGCTCTGGGTACCGGGCAGCCAGGGGCGCCGGCGATGACAGGGCCGGTGCTGTGCCGGGGCTCGGGGGTCCCGAGAGCTCCTCCGAGCCGGGCCAAAGGGCAGTCCCTCCGGACGTGCCCCGTCGCCCGGCAGAGGTAGCACCGGGCCTCCCCCGTGGAGTAGTGCACCCGGTACTGGGCCCCCTGAAAGGGGACCAGGAAGGACCCCTCGAGCGCCTCTCCGCCACGTGCCGCCGGCGGCAGCTGAAGCTGCACCTGCCGGCGGAACGAGAGGACGTGACGGAGGGCGGGGTCCTTGCAGCCCAAGGGGAGAGGGCTCACAATGGAAATGGGCTTCCCCAGGGTCGAGAGGGCGGGTAACAGGGCGGCATTGGGCAGGAAGGGAGGGACGGAGGTCAGGACGACACGGACCCCCAGGTCCTCCAGCGGCTCCAGGGGGACGAACACGCCCCCCACCGCCAGGCCCTTCTCCACCGCCTCCTGGGCGGCGGCCTCGAGGCAAGGAAGAAGACCACCTTGCCGTACATTTTGGAGGCCGCCACAATGGCCGTGGGCCCCACCACTCGCCAACGCCCGCACGTAGGTCTCCACGTGGGCGAGGCGGCACCAGGCGGCAACGGATGCCGTGCTTCCGGGTCAAGGTGGGGAAGGGGCCCCGGCCGCTGTAGATGGTAGCGGAGGCGGCGGTTGGGGAAGATGACGTAGCGGCGGGCGGGGGGGCCGCCGCCACCTGGGCGTACGCTCTGGGGGCCGAGGGAGGGGCACCCGCAGAGCTGGTGGAGGGAACAGCGGGGAGGGACGCCGCGGCCGGTGGCGGGGCCGCAGCAGCGGTGGCAGGCCCCGCCATGGAGGGCTTAGTCTTTCTAGCGGGGCCCTTCCCCTTCTTTTTGCCTTGGCCCTTTCCGCCAGCTGGGGGGGTTCCCCCAGAGGCGGAAGGGGCGAGGGACGTGGCAGCAGCAGAGGGCACCCCATCGGTCGCCGCTGCCGGCGCCTCAGCGGTAGCGGTGGCAGGAGGTCCGGCAGCGGCGGTTGAGGTCGAGACCGGGAGGCGTTTGGGGGGAGCAGGCGAGGCAGGGGGGACAGACGTCATCCCGGGAATCCCACCCGCCGCGCCTCCCGCCATGCTGAATGGGGAGGGAGGGCAAACACCGGAGAACGGGGGCGGGGGGGTAAGGGACAGGTCACCTACTCCTCCCTGCTAGGCTGTGGGCAGGGAGGAGGGTGCCAACAATGGGGAGGGTGGGGCAGATACGGGGACTATCGAGGACTTGGGGGGGGGGGTCAGGTACCGACACAGGAGCAAAATCCGGCTCCTCTAGCTGCACTAAGGGAGGGGGCGGGGGAAACAAGAGCAATGGGGGGTGCAGTGCAGGAGGGGCAACTTAAACAGGGGAGAGGCACAAGCGCACTGATGGGACTATGGGCGCACGAGGGGAGGGGCTAATCAGGGTGAGGGGCCTCGGAGGGAGGGGAGCAACCAGGCTGGGGGTGGGTCAGAGGGACCAAGGGGCTGGCTTCAGGGCTGGGGCAGGACAAACAAAGCTTCAAAGGGAGACGGGCGGGGCAGGCAAACAAACTGAAGCTGGGCAGGGGTGGGGAAGGCTACTAGGGGCGAACGGGCAGGCAACAAGGGGCAAAGCTAGGGGCCCGTTGCAGAGGGGAAGGGGTCAGTCCAGGGGACGGGGGGGGGTGCGTGCACCCACAAGCACTTGTGCACAGTCAAAGGCTAGCTGGCTGCCGCTGGAGGCCCAAACGGTGGCAATAGGGCATGGCAGGTCAGGCGAGCAGCTGAGTCCCAGAGGCAGGAACTGAGGCAGATGGTAAGGGACTGCAGGGGTGGTGGAGGGGGCAGCGGTGGTGGTGGGGGTTGGGGGGGGACACAGATGGACCAGGGGGCAGGCTCCACGCCACACCCCCGTGTCCCCACAAACACAGTCTAAACCCCCACCACTAGAGCACAGTCAAAAAGTTACTCAGTTTGTAAGGCCCCCTCCACAGCGGTCTTCAGATTCCTGTGCACTTCCCAGCAGCCGGTGGTCTTCTCAGTCCCCCTCCAGGCTCCAGCAGCTCCCCAGGACAACCACAGCTCCAGCAGCAGCAGCAGCAGCTCCTCCTCCTTCTCCAGCAGCCCTGGTGGCCAGGCAGGAAGGACTCCCCACAGGTGGTAGCCGTAGTTGTGGTGGTGGTGGTGGTGGGGTCCCAACTTCTCCCTCCAGAGATGGGGGGAGTGGGGGCTGGCCAGCAAGGCCCCCCCCCACCCCGCACTCACTCAGCAGCAGCAGCAGTCCAGGAAGGAGTCCTCCAGCCAGCAGCAGTCCAGGAAGGGAGAAGGAGCTCCAGCCAGCAAGGTAGCCAGAGAAGGGGGGAGCACTCCAGCCAGCAGGGCAGCCCAAGCAGGCAGAGCGCTCCCTGGAGCAGGGTGGACCCTGCTCCTGCCCAGAGGGGCTTGAAAAGCTGCCTGCCAGGGCTTGAGAGGGGTGGCTCTGGAAGCTGGGCTGATTAAAGAAGTGGCTGCAGCTGGGGCCACGCCCCAAACTGAAGCCCTGGGGCTTAGAAGAGGCAGGGAAGCCAGAGCACAAACAGTCTCTCTCTGGCGATAGAGAGAGATGGGCCTGGCTGCTTGGGAGACAAGGTACCTAGGGTGAAGCAGGGCTGGGGGACAGGCTGAGGAGCTAGGGAAGCTCCAGCCTGGAAAGCCCCAGGGTGTGGCCTAGCAAAGGGCCAAAGGTACTGGGGGGTTGCAGAGGACAACCCAGGAGTAGGTAAAGCAGCAGGTCCAAACCCCTTTTGCCTGTGATGAGTGGGCTGATACTGCAGTCTGCCCCAGGGTGTGGGGCTAGACCATGACTGTCAGTGGCCATTACTGAGGCAAAGTGGGGATAGTAGGGTGGGGGTTCCCCTGGGAGGGGAGACCCAATTATAGTTAAAGGGGCACCGGGTTCTGGGAGGGACACGGGGCCGAGAGCAAAACAGGTGCATCACCAGCCTGCAGAGGGCGCTCCGGACTGGAAAAAGAGCTAATTCCCCGGGAAAACCAGCAGGAGGCGCCGCGGCGGTGAGTAGCCCGTTTACACTGCCCATTTCTAAGTTTGCTACTAGCAGGTCACTCAGGATCATGTACACAGAGTCAGTGTCTGCTCTCACTGTTGTAACCCACATACTTTCTGGTTGAAGCAGCATCTCCAAATTTCTAGCCGTCCTCCACCCACCGTGCGATTCCATACAGATTAGAGTTGTGACTGTGGTGTAAATGGTTGTTGTTCTTTTCTACAATTATGAGTCTCCAATTGCCTATTACCTAACTGGTACGTTGGCTCAAGCAGTAGACGGTTATTGGTACTGGTGAGTTATTACCCTACAAATGAGGACTGAAATCTGTGGGCCAGATTCTGTGTCCTGGCTGGGCCCAGATGAGCATATGTGACATTGGGCCTCCAATGTTTCAGTCCCTGCATGGATAGGGGTTTGTGTTGGTCAGAGGGGGGGTGTTCCCAGGTCCCTATCCTATAGAGAATAGCCTAGAGCGGGAAAAAAAGTATTATAATTCCACGTGTTTTATTGCTTGTTCCGGATGGGAGTTCAGCTAGCTTAGTGACTATCTCACAAGACTGGGAATCAAAAGCAGAGGGTTATATTCTTGACACATTTGTGAAGTCACTTCACCACCTTCTGCTTCAGTTTTCCCCATCTGTCAAATGAAGGGAATGTTACTTATCAATGTTTGTAAAGTGCTTTTAGATGGTTATACGGAAATTGCTACCTATGAACTAAGTATTATTAACAAAAGACCTTGCAAGAGATATTAGAGAGACAAAGTGGTGAGGCAATGTCCTTTATTGGACCTACTTCTGTGGGTGAGACAGACAAGGGTGTGGTTTAAATTATAAAGTTAGGGCAACATAAGGTAGCTTTCATTGACCTAACTATGGTAATGTCTACTCTTAAATTTTACTCCCACTGACTTAACTACCCCACAACATTGAATTAATAACTCCACCTCCATGACCAGCGTAGAGTCAAAGTCAACGTAGTTTGGTTGATGCACCATCAGCGTAGACACTGCATTGTTTATGTCAACTATTAATGGCTTTCAGGAGCCATTCCACAATGTTGCACACAATACAATGGATAGAAGCACTCCTGGTGTGTCACACCAACGACATAAAGAACAAAGTGTAGATAATTGGCTGAAACTGTAAAAATTTAAATCAATAAAATTTGAGGGGGGAAATAAAGCTTAAAATCTGTGATTTTGCACAACTGAAAATTAAAACAATATTAAAAACTTAAAAATAAGCATCAATAATATCTGCCAAAATTATTTTTTTTTTAAATTGAATTTTGCCAACCCTATTAATAACTTGTAGGTTTAGGCACATAACAGTGGTTAGGACACACCCGGGGGCTGAGGATTCCTAACCTCTTGTTTTTGGTTTTCACTGGGTGGCTAAGGCCCAGATCCACAAAGAGAGTAAGGCCTGAGACTCACCTGGGACATTAGAGACCTGGGTTCAGTGTCACCCTCTATCCAATGTGAAGAGCAGATCTGAACCAGGGCATCCCATATCCCAGGTGAGCACCCTAACGACTGAGATAAAGGTTACAAAGGAGCTCCTTCTTTTGCCCTCCCCCCCTCCCCCCGCCACCATTTTGTGTGGCATTGGGCAACATACACATTTTATCTTGGCTACATTTTGAAGATTTAACACAAATTTAGAAACTTCCCATCATGGAAAGGTTAAAAGAGAGGCCCCCTTCTCCCACAATTCCCATGACATTTCATGAATCCTTTAGCCAAAATGACTGAAATCAAAGCAAAATTTGTCGAGTTTGATTGAAATGAAATGTTTCACTTCCACATTATCAAAACATTTAGATTCTTTTTTTCAGTTTGCTCAAAACTATGTGGTAAACATGACACACATGGATGAACAGTTTGGGGTCAACCAAAACTGCATTTTTTTGGTGAATAAACTCAGTGCTACTTGCCAGAGTTCAGTACTGTTGATTCTGTAGAATTATTTTGTCTTATAAGATTGGCCATAGTGGGTCAGACCAATGGTCTATCTAGCCCAGTATCCTGTCTTCCAAGAGTGCCTGGTGCCAGATGCTTCAGAAGAAATGAACAGAACAGGGCAATTTTCAAGTGATCCATCCCCTGTCATCCAGTTTCAGCATCTGGCAGTCAAAGGTTTAGATAATCTCTGAGCATCAGCCATCAGGAGGTAATGACAGATAGTAAGTGTCCAAACTGGATTTATAGAATGTAGGAATAGTTCTGTGTTCTGTTCCTCACTCCTCCCTTGACTCAGTAAAATAAGAGTTTCGGGCTCTAGATGTTACATCGGAGTGGACTATTAGTTTGCACTCCTTGGTAAAGCTGGGCAAATTTTTTCTAATGAACATATTTTTTGGTCAAAAAATGCAGTTTCAGGCCAACCAAAACTATTCATAAATTCAGGTAAAATTTGGTGAGTAGTTTTGACTGCAAAAAAATGTTCATTTTGACATTTTCTAAATGCACCATTTTGACTTTTTTGTCAAATGACATTTTTTAGATGGTTAGCTAGATTTCTTAAACAAACATACAAAATGGAAAAAAAACCACCCAGAACAAAATGAAACAAACAAAATAAAATAATAATAATAATTTTGGTCAAATGAATTATTTTACTTGACCAAAACTAAAATTAAATGTTTCATTTCAGATTAACCAAAATGTTTTGGGTATTTTGGTTAATCCAATTGGATTTTTATCCATTTTGGGGAAGAAAAGAAATCCATTTCTGGTTGACACAATTTTATTTTTATTTTTCCATCGTTTTGGGGTTGGCCACTGAACCAAAAAACTCAGCAATTCACTCAGCTCTACTTTTGGCTTCTATTCCCAGCTCAGGGATGGAAGTGGCATCTAGTGGTTAGAGCACGGGGTCCCTGAGTGTCAGGACTCCTGGCTTCTATTTCCAGCTCTGGCAGAAAGAAAGTCTAATTGTTTAGAGTAGCTGGCTGGGAATGAGGAATCCTGGGTTCTCTTTCTGACTCACTGTATGACTTGGAGCAAATCGATTCACCTTTCTGCACCTCACTTTACACATCTGTAGAGTGCTGGGTATAGAGAGGGTCACTTTCACACAAGGGATATACTGTGAGCAAATAAATGATGCATACATTGTATTTTCCTTTTTAAATGCAGAACTTTTTATTTTATATATTCTGATTGGATTTTTTTTTATCTGTTTCTCTTCTAAAGGCAGCTTCTTCTGCATTACTGACATGAAAGGAGTGATTTGAAAGAAAGAAAGAAAGAAAGAAAGAAAGGAAACTTTTATTTTAGTCATACTGGTATATTTTTTCATATCTCCCTCCTAAAACATCCACTTCTTCTGCACTGGTCACGGGAAACGATCAACATTATCATCCCGGTTTTCGTTCCTAGCTGAGATGCTACAAGTCCCACACTGGTGGACCAGTGTAATGCAGCTGCTGTGGGACTCTTATAAATCACTTGTCAGTTTATAACCCAGCCATCAGCGCCGCAAACACAAGGAGCAGCTAAACGACACAATGGGCAGCTTTGAAAAGAAAACATAGGCCTTCCTTTGTGACCTTGCCGGGTGCTTGTCGGGAAATGCTGAGCATCTTCAAGGACAACAGTGGGAGTTGTGGGTGCTCAGTCAATTCCAGGAGGTTGTCTGCACCCCGAACAATCATGCCCATGGGCACCTTCCATTGTGAAGCAGATGTACTAGGGAATACCAAGCCTCTATACTTCTGCACTCTCTCCTTCTTAGCCCAGCTCAGACTGCGTGTTCGATGAGCCTCAGGCACTTGGCAATTGAGTCTCTCAATGCCTCCTTGACCATCTGGTTCCTGAGGCTGAATATGAGTGGGTTGAGCATAGGGGTCACTGCAGTGGTCATCAGAGCGGCGACCTTGTTGAGGTTCATGGAGCTGGCTTGCGAGGGCCTGACGTAGATGAAGATGGAGGTGCCGTAGCCGATGGTGACCACGGTGAAATGAGAGGCACAGGTGGAGAAAGCTTTCTGCCTGCCCTTGGCAGAAGGGATCCGGATGATGGTGCAGATAATATACATATAGGAGATGATGGTCAGCAGCAGGGACCCTAGCAACACAGGCAGCGAGATGATGAAATCAATGAATTCCACCAGCTGGATGTCAGCACAGGCGAGGTGCAACAAGGGGGCACTGTCACAGAAGAAATGGTTGATGATGTTGGGGCCACAGTAGGGCAGTCCAAGTTTGATCACGGTAGGAACCAAGATAGAGAAGAATCCCCCCATCCATGACCCCACCACCAGCCAGACGCAGACCTTTCCATTCATGATGATGCTGTAGCTCAGTGGGTAACACATGGCCACGTAACGGTCATAGGACATCATGGCCAACAGGACATACTCGGAGATTCCCAGCAAGAAATAGAAGTAGGATTGAGCCAGGCACCCATAAAAGGAGATGGTCTTCCTCTCTGATAGGAAGTTCTCCAGCATTTTTGGGACCACGGTCATAGTCATGAGGATTTCAATGAGGGACAGGTTGCAGAGAAAGAAATACATGGGTGACTGCAGACGGTAGTCAGTGCATATTAAGGTGATGATGATGAAGTTCCCAATCATTGCCACCACAAGGATGATGAAGAAAAGCATGAAAAGGACAATCTCCACCTCGCGGGGGCTGGGGAAACCTATCAGAATGAATTCAGTCACACATGTCCCATTCCTTCCTTCCATACCTGTTACGACCCTTACCTAGACAGAGAACAATAAAATAATGAAACCAACACATTTTCAAATGTTATTGAGAACTTTACTCAGAATTGCAGAGGGAAACATGAGGTTTAATTAATAGATAACAGTAAATAATAATGGAGAAAATACAGGAGAGGATGGAGAAAAAAATGATGAAGAACAAGAACATAAAGAATGTGAAGAGCCTCTAAAACAAGATTGGATCATTGGGATTGATACATGAATCACTGGATGAGGTTCTTTGGCCTGTGTTATGCAGGAGGCCAGATTAGGTGATCCATAATGGTCCCATTTGGCTTTGAAATCTATGAAACTATCAAAAAGACGACGACAACAATGAAAATAGAGAAGCAGAAGTTAATGACGATGCAAAATAACTAAATCACAAAAGTGGAACGAGGCATATTTTATTTTATTTTTCTCCCAAGCACATGATGATCTGATCTGAACACGTAGGCTGATATTTTCAAAGCAGGCTAAAATTAATTGGAATTGGCCATCTAAATCTGCTATGCACTTTGACAATCTGTTTATTTGTCCATCATCTTTAATAATATTTCAGGATTTGCTCTTCCCTGCATCACGCTTTGTGGCAACAGCATTCCCTATACCAGTGGTTTTCAAACTGCAGGTCATTACCCAGTACTGGGTCATGGCATGTCAGGCACTGGGTCGCGGTGGCTCTGGCCAGCACCACCAACCGGGCCATTATAAGTCCCGTTGATGGTGCTGCCCGGCTAAGGTAGGCTAGTCCCTACCTGTTCTGACACCATGCTGCACCCCAGAAGCGTCCAGCAGCAGGTCCCTAGGCAGGGGGGACACAGGCCTCCGCGTGCTGCCCCCGCCCCAAGCACTGGCTCCGCACTCCCAACGGCCAGTTCCCAGCCACTGGGAGCTGGATGAGGTGATCCCTACTGGTGAGAGCTGCATGGACCCGTTTGTACACCTCCACCTAGGAGCCAAACCTGCTGCTGGCCTCTTCCAGGGCGCAGTGCAGTCCATGGTGCCAGGACAGTCAGGAAGCTGCCGCTGCACCCCAGCTGTGCCGCTGACCAGGAGCCACCAAAGGTAAGCCTGCACCCCAATCCCCTGCCCCAGCCCTGAGAGCACCAATCCCCTGCTCCCAAACCTTCCTGCACCCCAGACTCCTCAGCCCATCCCAGAGCCTTCACCGCCAGCCCAGAGCCCTGACCCCCTCCCGCACCCCAACCCTCTGCCCCAGCCCTGAGCCCCTTCCACACCCCAAACCCCTCATCCCCAGCTCCGTTGGGTCGTGGGCATCAACAATTTTCTTCAACTGGGTCACCAGAAAAAAGGTTTGAAAACCTCTGCCCTATACCATACCTACCCCATACCTACCTACCCCAAAAAATCAATCCATAAAAAACAATCACTGAAAAATTCATCCAAAGCAAAAGAACTATAAAAAGACCTGAAACAAACAAAACAAAGAGAAAAATAAGTAGTTTTTATAACCCCAAATGGAGAAGAGTCAGAAGCTTAAACACATTTCTATGGGCAATCTATTTTATGTCAAAGATGCTGAGATAGGTGTTGGGAAGCAGGATAAAGTGAGAAGAGAAGCAAAGAGAAGAGACATTTTTACATCTGTACACAGAGAATATAAAGTAGTTGCCAGAGATTAATATAAGTAACAACAGAATTTGGATTTGGTACCATTTTACACCCAGTTTGCATTCATCATGCAACAGACCTCATCTGGAATACTGTGTGCAGTTCTGGTCTCCCATGTTTAAGAAGGATGAATTCAAACTGGAACAGGTTCAGAGATGGGCTACTAGGATGATCCAAGGAATGGAAAACCTGTCTTATAAAAGGAGACTGAAAGAGCTTGGCTTGTTTAGCCTAACCAAAAGAAGGTTGAGGGGGGATATGATTGCTCTTTATAAATATATCAGAGGGATTAATATTAGGGAGGGAGAGGAATTATTTAAGCTTAGTACCAATGTGGACACAAGAACAAATGGATATAAACTGGACACTAGGAAGTTCAGACTTGAAATTAGACGAAGGTTTCTAACCATTAGAGGAGTGAAGTTCTGGAACAGCCTTCCAAGGGGAGTAGTGGGGGCAAAAGACAGATCTGGCTTTAAGACTAAGCTTGATAAATTTATGGAGGGGATGGTATGATGGGATAGCCTAATTTTGGCAATTAATTTGGCAATTGATCTTTGATTATCAGCAGGTAAGTATGCCCAGTGGTCTGTGATGGGATGTTAGATGGGTTGGGATCTGAGTTACTACAGAGAATTCTTTCCTGGGTGCTGGCTGGTGAGTCTTGCCCACATGCTCAGGGTTTAGCTGATCGCCATATTTGGGGTTTGGAAGGAATTTTCCTCCAGGGCAGATTGGCAGAGGCCCTGGAGGTTTTTCGCCTTCCTCTGCAGCATGGGGCACAGGTCACTTGCTGGAGGATTCTCTGCAGCTTGAGGTCTTCAAACTGCAATTTGGGGACTTCGATAACTCAGACATAGGTTAGGGGTTTGTTATAGAAGTGGATGGGTGGGATTCTGTGGCCTGCATTGTGCAGGAGGTCAGACTAGATGATCATAATGGTCCCTTCTGACCTTAAAGTCTATGAGTCTAATTCTTAATGCATGGTGCAAGGCATGAGAAAAAAAGATCTATTGATGGCATTTGTTGAATGGCATGTTTGTGTATTAGGCATTATTTTACACTACTTAATAAAACAGTGGTCTACAGAATCTGACAGGAGTGGCTCTTCTAGTCTTTCAAATGAGAAAAGTGAAATATCCATGTTTCTTAGAATTTTCAGATCTACAAGGCTTAGAAAGGGTTTTGCTCTATGTTTTGTGAAGCATCATGTAGGTTTGTGGTGTGAAATAAAAGAAAATAAATAACACTGGGGCTCATATTTCTCTGTGGTGTAATTCCTCATTCAACAGGGCTCTCACTCAGCCTGGTGTGAATGAAGCCTATTGAAGTCAAGGGATAAAGGCAACTTAAGTGAAAATCCAACCCACCCCAGTAACACCACTATCTAAAGAGCTCCCTCATTCTCTGAGTCTTCAGCTGCATCTCCAAATGGAGCTGATGAGAGTGTTCAAAGTTGCCTTGCTCACAAATAAAATAAAGATCGTGTTGTTTTATTCTCCAGGTACAAGATGAAAAAACTAAAACCAACGATCCACCAACCAAGGGAGATTCTCTCCAATTAATGCATTATTGCCACTAATGAACATTTTGCCAGTGAAACTCTATCCTCAGCAGCCCTGGCGCCTTCACATCCAGCCCTCTGTGACCCCTCTGCAGTCCTGCTGCCTGCTATAGTTCTATAAGTTAGAAGCTGGCCATGTCAATGAAACTTGCTTGGCAATGCAGGAGCCAGAAGATGATCCGTCTCTCATCAGTGCATTGATTCAGGAGGATGACCAGAATGAAAAGTTGCACAAGCTTGGCACTGTCCCTTCAGTTAACAAATCTGAGTCAGATGAGAATGGAGGGAGGGGGAGTGGTGCAAAGGAGGAAGTTGTTGGTTTAGCCAGGGAATGCAATAGGATTCCTAGTGTAGTATTACAATGCAACAGCCAGGTACAACTCCTGGGTTTACAGCTCTCTTTACAAGGTGAAATTTCCTGGGCAACATGCCAGACTCAGGCTCCCATTCTCCATGTATTGCACCTTGTGTTCTCATTTACAGCAGAGCAAAATGTGTGCAAAATGCTACAAAAGCAGAATGTTAGCCAGAGTCAGGGCTTTCTATTCCCGGCTCTACCATGGGCCTGCTGTGTGGCCTTGTGACAGTTCCTTCCCATCTCTGTACCTCTCTGTCTCCTCTCAACCTTTCTCTGTCATTTCTATTTAGTCTGGAAGATTTTTGGTGGGGACTAGCTTTCTCTATATGTCTGTGCAGTGCCGAGCACAGTGGGGCTTCATTCTTGTTTGGCGTTTCCAGGTAATAAAAATAAAAATTATTGTTGTTGTTCTACACCCACTTTGCACAAGAATAAATGGCAACCCAAGTTGCAAGGCAATGGAGAAGCAAGCGCTATACAAAAATGCCTTGATGTCACCCCATATGAATAACACCAGAAAACCATGAAATACACAAAATATGACAGTCAGAAATACTCACTTCATCTCCCACACATCATCCTCAAGGGCTGCATTCAGCTCTATTGTCCTTTCTCAAAGGAGAGAGGTCCCATCCAGTCTATATGGACTCCAGAATGCAGAGTTCTCTTCTTTCAGGACATCTTCGGCTAACGACATCTGTGCTCTTCCTGCCTATACCCAGACCACTGGCTTCCGTACAGATTTTCCAAGCTTGGAAATTAGTGTGAGAGACAACTTCATTGTAGGAGTTATGGAACCACTGAGCACAGACTCGCTAATTTAACTGTTCACTACTGTACTGACAATAACCCCAGTCTTAACCTCAGTACTATGTATTGGCAGGATGTGCCAATTTTGGCTACCAGTCAAGAACCTGCTAATAGCATAATCTGCGTCAGTATCCAGCCACCATTTGGCCAACATGACAAGATCATGGGTTCCAGCAGTCAGATATTTGAAGTATCAGTGCTAAGCAAGAATAATTTATGTGCTGCTTGAAATTATCTCCCCCGGCAGCAAAGAAGCATGTGGGAAATAGCCAGTTCTTTTCTGGCTCACCATATGTATTTTAGTCAACTGATTAGTATGTTCCATAACATTGTCCTCTGGGACCAGTTATAAACATTTCTCCTAGGAGAAGTAGAAAAAAAAGTTTCCAAAATACTACTACAAAAACTATCTAAGAACTGAGATTTAGCAGTATTGATCATCCACAACAGATAGATAGATAGATAGATAGATAGATATTGCTTCTAGGCTCCAGTACCAGCATGGGCAGGCTCCTTTCCCTAAATTCAGCAGTCATGTCTCCCATCATTATCATTTACCTTGGATGAGGAGTCATTTTGACTTGGATCAAACTGGGGTTTAGCCATTGACAACTAAGTCCTGGTCCACATTACAAAGTTAGGTCAACATAATCCGCATTGCATCAACCTATTTGTGCATGGGTCTACCCTCTAATTTGTCTCTGGCTGACATAAGCACCCCGTTACAGTGACACAGTGAAATCACCTCTCCAAATGGTGTTGAGTCTTGGGGTATGTCTATACTACACGCCAGATTGGTGGGTAGTGTTCGATGTGTCGGGGATAGATTTGTCGCATCTTGTCTGGACATGATAAATCGATCCGCTAATGAATGCCCATACTCCACCGCAGCAGGAGGAGTAAGCAGCATCGATGGGGGAGCTGCAGCAGTCGACTCGCCGCCGTGAGGACGGCCAGGTAAGTTGAACTAAGATACTTCGACTTCAGCTACGCAAATAGCATAGCTGAGGTTGCGTATCTTAGTTTGAAACCCCCTTCCCACCAGTGTAGACCAGCCCTTGGTTAACCTACTGAGGTTGATACAGTGCAAGTGTAGACACTGTGTGACCCTAGCAGTTCTCCAGCAGCTGAACCACAATGCCCCGTTCCCTGGTCATAATTGTGAACTCCATTGTCCAGGGGTCACGGAGACTGGAAGCCACACACCAGTGGAAAACACCCAGCATATTTTTAAAATGCCTTTTCTAGGGCAAGCCAGTCTAGGAGCTCTCCTGTGTTGTGAAATCAGCAATGAACAATAGGCACCAGTTCTAGTGGACTGAGCATTGGGCTGGGATCCACACATCAGACTTCTCCTGGGCTCTCAAGGACATATTGTTAGCTAAATCACAAATTCAGCCTTCTGTCTGTCTACTCATATGGTCCTCAGCACCATATGAGCCCCTCCTAATTGTGAATGGATGGTACCCTCACAACACCCCTGTGAAATAGGGAACTATTACTCTAGCCTTACAATGGAGAACTGAATAACAGAGAGATTAAGTGACTTCTCCTGGCTACTCATGTTGTGTATTTGGTTGTCATGAGTTTTGTTACTATGGCAACTGAGTTAGACTATTAAGGGATAGCTCAGCCGGTTTCAACCGGCTGAGTGAGCTCTCTGTCTCTGTAAATAAAATGGAGGTTTTGGTTAGCTGTCTGCTCTCTGGCCTCAAGTGATTGCTTCCTACACCGGCTGCCCCAAGGATACAACAACTCAGGCTGTCTGAAGGGGAACAAGGAATTGAATCCAGGTCTCTTGAACACAGGGCCAGTGCCCTATCCAGTCGATGATGGCAAGCCCCAGAGTCTGTGAGCCTAACACTCCTCTCTCTTGCAACTGTATAACTCCAGTGGAGTTACTCCTGATTTACATTGGGGCTGGAACTCAGACGCTGAGACTGACGGGTTCCAGATCCAAAGCTGTGGCCTGAATGAGAGTACCTACTGCTATTTTTAGCTCTGTAACATGAGCCCCACACACCCACGTCAGTAGACCCAGGCTCTGAGACTCCCTGATGTGAGGGTTCTCTGCAGTGTAGACATACCCTGAGTGTCTAGAGTCCAGGAGCTTATTCCCAGGGTTGGCACTGACAACTGGGTTCTGTAACCTGCAACATCACCAGTTTTACAGCCTGCCATCTGTTTGTGGATTAGGGCAAAAATGGTTTAGCCTGTCACAACTGGAGGGAGGGTGAGCAGTAGTTTAATTCTGCCTTCCTAGTGGGATTTTGCTTTCCCTGGTTGTTCAGTATGTGTATGTGATCCTGAAAGGACAGGCACTCCCTCAGCTCCCCATGGCTTCAATTGTGAGGCACGGACCCTGTGTGTCATAGAGCCCATACTGCAGATATTTAATGGAGAGTTTACTTTAGTTCAAGTGAGCACTTGCAACACTGGGAGTTGAGGGCCAGACACTCGACTGAAGTAAATCGGCTGAGAAACTGTCCCTTTGTATATTGTGGTATTTTAAGCTGCAAAGTTCCCTCAGTAACTGATACACAGGGGTTGAGCTCAGCAACAACATCTCAGTAGGGTAGGAACACCCTGAAGATGGAATACCAGAAGATAGTGTGAACTTCAGGAATGCCCACAACGAAGGAAGATTAGTATAATATATCCAAAGGCCTGAAGAAACCATCTAATGTGAACTCCTTCCTAGTGCCAGCTATCGAATGTCACCGATTTATGCCTATATTGAGTCCAATACACACATTTTCCATCTGGGTCTAACATCAGAAGTTGGAGAATGCACCACTTCCCTTGAGAGTTGGTTCCACGCCGGGGTTAATCACGCTCCCTGTTAGACGTGTGGTACTTATTTCTAATGGGGTTCTAACTTCCAGCCACTGGTTCTTGTTATGACCTAAAGGGCTGCCCGTCCCCTTGGCTTGGCCTAGAGACACAGGAAACGGGTATCAGAGTTGCAAAGGGGGCACTGGGGTAAAGAAGCAATATGTGTGGTCCTGGATTAGCTCTGTGATCACCACAGGATTACACTTCTCTCTGGAATAGGGGACGAAGGGTTAGGGAGGGTTGCTCATAGTTCCCAGCCCATTCACTGGCTGATGTTCTCCTGACCCTGCTTCTCCTACTGGTTCCAAAAGCAGGCCAGGTGTACAGGGGTCTCAAAGAGCATGATTTGTTCAGCCTTACCAGGAGAAGGTGGAGGGGAGCTAGGATTGCTCTCTGTGAATACATCAGAGGGATAAATACCAGGAAGGGAGAGGAGTTATTTAATTACCAATGTGGAGGAGATAAACTGGCCATCAGCAAGTTTAGGCTCGAAATTAGGCAAAGGTTTCTAAATAAGGCTACGTTTTAGTTATGGGTATTTTTAGTAAAAGTCATGGACAAGTCACAGATAGTAACAAAAATTCACAGCCCATGACCTGTCCATGACTTTTACTATATACCCCTAACTAAAACTTGGGCCGGGAGGCTGGGTGTGCTCAGGAGGGGTGTTCCGGGGGTGCTACGGGTACTAGGGGATGGCCCAGGACCCCTGCTGGTGCTGGGGCAGAAGCAGGCAGCAGCACACAGCCCAGGACCCGTGCTGGTGCTGGGTGGGGGAATTGGCGGGGTTGGCAGACTCCCTACCCGGCTACAACCAGCACGTCACTGCAGCTCGTACGGGGAGGATGGCCAGTGGGTCTCCGCACGCTGCTCCCGCCGCTAGCACTGGCTCTGCAAGCGCAGCTCCCACCGGCCCATTGGGAACCGCAGCCAATAGGAGCTGCGGGGGCAGTGCCTGTGGGCATGGGCAGCTCGCAGAGCCCCCCTGGCCGCTCCTCCCCCTCGGAGCCGTGGGAACATGTTGGTGGGAGCTGTGGACCCCCCCCAGGTAAGCGCCTCCCTCATCTCCTTTGCCTCAGCCCTAAGCCCCGTCCCACATCCAAACTGCTGCTGCTGGCCCAGAGGCTGCCTGGCTTGGGCAGCCCCTGAGCCAGCTTTGGCCACTTCAGAAGTCACAGAAAGTCACAGAATCCGTGACTTCCATGACCTCTGTGACAGAGATGCAGCCTTATTTCTAACCATTAGAGGAGTGAAGTTCTGGAGCATCCTCCCAAGGGCAGCAGTGAGGGCAAGAATCCTAACTGGATTCAAGACTGAGCTTGCTACGTTTGTGGAGGGGATGGGATGATGGGGCTGCCGACAATGTCATGGGGCACATCTGCGACTGCAGTTAGCAAATATCCCCAATGGCTGGTGATGGGACACTAGACGGGAGGCCTCTGAGTTACTACAAAGAATATGTCCCAGGTGTCTGGCTGGTGGGTCTCACCCACATGGTCAGGGTCTAACTGATCCCCATAGTTGGGGTCGAGAAGGAATTTTCCCCCGGGTCTGTTTAAATTCTACACAAATCAGTGAAATTATGCACATGTAAAGCCAATAGAAAGTGAGAGGAAGACTTAGGCCCCATGGATACTACTGCCAGCTCTGGCACCCGCTCTCTTTGTGACCCTGGGCTAGTGCCTCAGTTTCCCCTTCTATACAATATGAACAGTAATGCTCACTGGTGCAGTGAGATTAAACTCATCATTGTTTGCAAAGTGCTTTGAGGTCCTTGAATGAAAAAGGAATGGAATTCTATACTGCTATACCTAAAATCCTAGTTTAGTAGCTAAAGGAGGATGAATTTTCTTCTCACTCGCCCTGGTGTAGATCAGAGTTAACTGCTTTGGAATCAGTGGACCCAATTTGCCTCTTACTAATCGTGATGTAAACCAGGAACAACTCCACTGATCTCCACAGACTTGTATTGGTCTAAAACTGGTGTAAGAGGAAAAGCAGGCCCAGAGAAAATTTCTGCTAGTGACTGTGCAGTTGGGCTTTGTGTATCGATTGTGTTAGGTCTCAGTGGAGAAATGTCCAGCTCACAAGAAATAGCTGGTGTCTTCACTGTAAGTCAGAGCGTAGAGGTAAATATTATTATTTTTAGAACATAAGAACAGCCAGACTGGGTCAGACCAAAGGTCCATCTAGCCCAGTATCCTGTCTACCAACAGTGGCCAATGCCAAGTGCCCCAGAGGGAGTGAACAAAACAGGTAATGATCAAGTGATCCATTCCTTGTTGCTCATTCCCAGCTTCTGGCAAACAGAGGCTAGGGACATCATCCCTACCCATCCTGGCTACTAGCAGGGCTGGCTCCAGCGTTTTTGCCGCCCCAAGAGGGAAAAAAAAACCCACCATGATTGGCGGCACTTCGGCGGCAGCTCTACTGCTGCCGCTTCATTCTTCAGGAGCAATTTGGCAGCAGGTCCTTCCCTCCAAGAGGAACTGATGGACCCGCCGCCGAATTACCGCTGAAGAGCCGGATGTGCCGCCCCTTTCTGTTGGCCGCCCCAAGCACCTGCTTGCCATGCTGGTGCCTGGAGCCGGCCCTGGCTACTAGTAATTGATGGACTTATGTTATAGTCCTGGCCTTCACAACATCCTCTAGCAAGGAGTTCCACAGGTTGACTGTGTGTTGTTTGAAAAAATACTTCCTTTTGTTTGTTTTAAACCTGCTGCCTATTAATTTCATTTGGTGACTCCTAGTTCTTGTCTTATGAGAAGGAGTAAACAACACTTCCTTATTTACTTTCTCCACACTTGTCATGATTTTATAGACCTCTATCATATCCCCCCTTACTTGTCTCTTTTCCAAGCTGAAAAGTCCCAGTCGTATTAATCTCTCCTCATACAGCAGCCGTTCCATATTCCTAATCATTTTTGTTGCCTTTTTCTGAAACTTTTCCAATTCCAATATATCTTTTTTTGAGATGGGACGACCACATCTGCATGCAGTATTCAAGATGTGGGCATACCATGGATTTATGTAGAGGCTATATGATATTTTCTGTCTTATTATCTATCCCTTTCCTAATGCTTCCCAACACTCTGTTAGCTTTTTTGACTGTTGCTGCACATTGAGTGGATGTTGTCAGAGAACTATCTACAATGACTCCAAAATCACTTTCTTGAGAGGTAATAGCTCATTTAGACCCCATGTGTAGGTGAATGAACTGGTGATGTTGTGGCTGATCTGGTTAGGTCCTGTGATGGTGTCGCTGGTGTAGATATGTGGGCAGAGTTGGCATCGAGGTTTGTTGCATGGATTGGTTCCTGAGTTAGAGTTACTATGCAGTTACTGGTGAGAATATTCACGTCCACCAATGTAATATATGCCATCATATGCCAGCAATGCCCTTCTGCTATGTACATCGGCCAAACTGGACAGTCCCTACGGAAAAGGATAAATGGACACAAATCAGATATTAGGAATAGCAATATACGAAAACCTGTAGGAGAACACTTCAACCTCCCTGGCCACACAATAGCAGATTTAAAGGTAGCCATCCTGCAGCAAAAAAACGTCAGGACCAGATTTCAAAGAGAAACTGCTGAACTTCAGTTCATCTGCAAATTTGACACCATCAGCTCAGGATTAAACAAAGACTGTGAATGTCTAGCCAACTACAAAACCAGTTTCTCCTCCCTTGGTTTTCACACCTCAACTGCTAGAACAGGGCCTCATCCTCCCTGATTGAACTAACCTTGTTATCTCTAGCCTGCTTCTTACTTGCATATATATATACCTGCCTCCGGAAATTTCCACTACATGCATCCGAAGAAGTGGGTATTCACCCACGAAAGCTCATGCTCCAATACGTCTGTTAGTCTATAAGGTGCCACAGGACTCTTTGCTGCTTTTACAGATCCAGAGTAACACAGCTACCCCTCTGATACTTGACATCATTTTATATGTAGAGTTGGGATTATGTTTTTAACGTGCATTACTTTGCATTTATCAACACTGAACATTGTTTAACTCTTTTCTCATCCCTATTGTTCTCCCTCCACATCAGGGTATGAATATTTGTATGTGTGGTCGGAGCTCTGGGCCATCTGAATCACCCATGCTGACACTGGAGTAAATGGAGGATTTAGGCTCAGATTTCAAAGGCCTTTAAGAGATTTAAGATCCTTTTTCGAATTGAAATCCAATGGGAGTTGGACATATAACTCTATTAAATGACCTCCAATATCATCCGCAAGCCATTCTAAACCACTTCAAGTGATAATTGAATATAGACTAATAAACCACCTAGATATTCATGATTTGATAGGGTCTGGCCAGCTGGACTTCTGCAGAAGGGCTCTCTGGACTCATTTGATCCATTACAGCAATTCCTATATTCCTGTGATCTTTCAAATAAAAAAATCCCCAGTGTAGCTGTGATCCAAAGACAGTGAGGACATGTCAGTTTTCTGCACAGGCAAACATTTCAACCAGCTTTTTTTGATCCAATTAGCTACAAAACAATTAGATTTTTCTCTTTTCCCATCTCACATGCAAAACCCCATACAAATCAGTGAAACTTTGGAGACACAATTCCCTCAACCAATTCCTGCTAATGAATGGTGCAGAAATCTGTTTAATAAACTCTTGAACTGGGTTAGGGGGAAAAACGTTCTGAACACGAGTGGATGGAGAGAGAAGCAGGAGAAGTTAACAATGCACTTAGTTATGTCTCTGGAAGATACTTGCTGTCCCCTCTCACTAATAGTGTGAATCCTCTTAATTAGTCTCCTGGTAATAAAGTTATGTGCAGAAACACCAGTGTTAATAATCCCTGACCCTGAGTTCACTGCTTGGGCCGGTGGTGATTTCTTCTACAAATGTAAGTTCAAAAAGCCTGTAACTTACAGGGACCAGATCCTGATGTCCTTACTCCATCATTACTCAATCCTTACTCAGTGTTTGCTCACATGAAATTCCCATTGAAGTCAATTGGTCAAATCTTTCCATTTTACTTAGGTTTTACTCTGTACTTGCTCAGTAAATGTTCACACTTAAGACAATGGGCCAAAACCTTAGGGCCTTGCTTCTTCTGTACTCACGTAAACCTGCTTCAAAGTCAATGTGCCACATACTGAAGTCCTACCCAGTTCTTACTCAGGCAAAACTATCCCTGGACTCAGTGGGAGAAGGCTGGTGTTTTCAATGGGGCCTAAGGGAGTTAGGCACCTAAATGATGTTGACTCTTAAAGAGAGTTCTGCATCTACCTCCTGCAGACTCTGGTCAAACTCCCAGCCTAAATCCTGAGTCTTTACCCAGTTTTTACTTGGGAAAACTTACAGTGAGTACAAATAAGAGTTTTATCTGAGCAAACCCTTCTGCCATGTGTGATAGACCCAGGCCAGCTGGGTACAGCAGAATAGCAGAAGGCAGATATACTGGCCACTGGATTAACAGTTTTCTGTTCCCTGACTGACCAGAGCAGGGGCTGCTCCAGGCTAATGAGAACACCTGACTCTAATTAAGCTGTAAAGAGTCAGGTGAGGCCATTCAGTTAATGTGACCACCTGACTCTAATTAAGGCCCTGCTGATACTATAAAAGGGCTCACTCCAGTCAGGCAGGGGAGTCAGGGAGCCAGAGGAGAGACAGTGCGGCTGAAGGGCTGGTTACTAAAGACACCCTAAAACCATCATTAAAGGAACCCTAAGGTAAGGGTGAAGAAGGGAGAAGCAGGAGAGCTGTGAGGAAGTGGCCCAGGGAAATGTAGCAACTTTGGCAGTGAAAGGTTGGCTGCCAACAACTGCTACCATTAGGTCCCTGGGCTGGAACCCGAGTAGAGGCGGGCCCGGGTCCCCCAACCCACCACTACAGGAACATCTCCTGGAAGGGGAAGTCAGGTCCCTGTCAGAACAGGAGGCTGAACAGAGACTGTGGGAGTTCTCTCACCAACTTCCTTGCAGGCCTATGATGAAAAGGGCTCAGTAGACTGTAACCCTGGCCCTAGAGAGAGAGGGGCTACGTGGAGGGTCACAGTGAGCCACTGAGGCTAAGCATAAACCGCCTAGAAGCGCAGGACCCACAGGAGCAAGGTCAGAGCTCTGCCACACATGGTAATAGGTAACCTTTATGCTCTTCTTGATACAGGAGAGAAGGAATCACCCCCTACAGTAAGGGAGGAGAAGCCTCATACCCCTAAGGCTGGGAGGTCTGCTGCCACCACTGCGAATAGGAAATGTAGAGTAGTGGTGGTCGGAGACCCTCTGCTGAGGAGGACGGAGGCGCCCATCTGCCACCCTGACATTTCATCTCGGGAGGAATGCTGTCTGCCGGGGGCCCGTATCCGAGATGTTACAGAGGCATTGTAGAGGATTATCCAGCCCTCTGACTACTACCCCATGCTACTCATCCATGTGGGCACAAATGATACTGCGAGGTGTGACACTGAGCGGATCAAGAGTGACTACAGGGCTCTGGGAGTATGGGTGAAGGAGTTTGAAGCGCAGGTGGTATTCTCTTCGATTCTTCCTGTCAAAGGTAGGGGCCCGGGCAGAGACAGATGCATCATGGAGGTGAATGCCTGGCTGCGAAGATGGTGTTGCCAGGACGGCTTTGGCTTCCTCGACCATGGGATGCTATTTGAGGAAGGACTGCTAGGAAGAGATGGTGTTCACTTTTCGAGGAGGGGAAAGACCCTATTTGCACACAGACTGGCTAACCTAGTGAGGAGGACTTTAAACTAGGTTCAACGGGGACAGGTGAGCAAAGCCCACAGGTAAGTGGGGTACATGGAGACCTGGGAGATGGGTCGGAAACAAGAGGGAGCGTGGGCTATAATGGCAGAGAGAAAGGAGGGTCAGGGCAAAACTGGGAGGCAAGATCAAACCAGTATCTTAGATGCCTATATACAAATGCGAGAAGTATGGGTAATAAGCAGGAAGAACCGGAAGTGCTAATAAATAAATACAACTATGACATTGTTGGCATCACTGAAACTTGGTGGGATAATGCACATGATTGGAATGTTGGTGTGGATGGGTACAGCTTGCTCAGGAAGGATAGACTGGAAAAAGGGAGGAGGTGTTGCCTTATATATTAAAAATGTGCACACTTGGACTGAGGTGGAGATGGACATAGGAGTCGGGAGTGTTGAGAGTCTCTGGGTTAGGCTAAAAGGGGTAAAACACAAGGGTGATGTCGTACTAGGAGTCTGCTACAGGCCACCTAACCAGGTGGAAGAGGTGGATGAGGCTTTTTTTAAACAACTAACAAAATCATCCAAAGCCCAAGATTTGGTGGTGATGGGGGACTTCAACTATCCAGATATATGTTGGCAAAATAACACCACGGGGTGCAGACTATCCAATAAGTTCTTGGACTGCATTGCAGACAACTTTTTATTTCAGAAGGTTGAAAAAGCTACTAGGAGGAAAGCTGTTCTAGAGTTGATTTTAACAAATAGGGAAGAACTCATTGAGAATTTGAAAGTAGAAGGCAGCTTGGGTGAAAGTGATCATGAAATCATAGAGTTTGCAATTCTAATGAAGGGTAGAAGGGAATACAGCAAAATAAAGACAATGGATTTCAGGAAGGCGGATTTTGGCAAGCTCAGAGAGTTGATAGGTAAGGTCCCATGGGAATCAAGACTGAGGGGAAAAACAACTGAGGAGAGTTGGCAGTTTTTCAAAGGGACACTATTAAGGGCGCAAAAGCAAGCTATTCCGCTGGGTAGGAAAGATAGAAAATGTGGCAAAAGACCACCTTGGCTTAACCACGGGATCTGGCATGATCTAAAAAATAAAAAGGAGTCATATAAAAATGAAAACTAGGACAGATTACAAAGGATGAATATAGGCAAACAACACAAGAATGCAGGGGCAAGATTAGAAAGGCAAAGGCACAAAATGAGCTCAAACTAGCTAGGGGAATAAAAAGAAACACGAAGACTTTTTATCAATACGTTAGAAGCAAGAGGAAGACCAAGGACAGGGTAGGCCCACTACTCAGTGAGGAGGGAGAAACAGTAACAGGAAACTTGGAAATGGCAAAGATGCTTAATGACTTCTTTGTTTTGGTCTTCACTGAGAAGTCTGAAGGAATGACTAACATAGTGAATGCTTATGGGAAGGGGGTAGGTTTAGAAGCTAAAATAAAAAAAAGAACAAGTTAAAATCACTTAGAAAAGTTAGATGCCTGCAAGTCACCAGGGCCTGATGAAATGCATCCTAGAATACTCAAGGAGCTAATAGAGGAGGTATCTGAGCTTCTAGCTATTATCTTTGGAAAATCATGGGAGACGGGAGAGATTCCAGAAGATTGGAAAAGGGCAAATATAGTGCCCATCTATAAAAAGGGAAATAAAAACAACCCAGAAAACTACAGACCAGTTAGTTTAACTTCTGTGCCAGGGAAGATAATGAAGCAAGTAATTAAGGAAATCATCTGCAAACACTTGGAAGGTGATAAGGTGATAGGGAATAGCCAGCATGGATTTGTAAAAAACAAATCATGTCAAACCAATCTGATAGCTTTCTTTGATAGGATAACGAGCCTTGTGGATAAGGGAGAAGCGGTGGATGTGGTATACCTAGACTTTAGTAAGGCATTTGATACGGTCTCGCATGATATTCTTATCGATAAACTAGGCAAATACAATTTAGATGGGGCTACTATAAGGTGGGTGCATAACTGGCTGGATAACCATACTCAGAGAGTAGTTATTACTGGTTCCCAATCCTGCTGGAAAGGTATAACAAGTGGGGTTCCCTAGGGGTCTGTTTTGGGAACGGCTCTGTTCAATATCTTCATCAATGACTTAGATATTGGCATAGAAAGTATGCTTATTAAGTTTGCAGATGATATCAAACTGGGAGGGATTGCAACTGTTTTGGAGGATAGGGTCATAATTCAAAATGATCTGGACAAATTGGAGAAATGGTCTGAGGTAAACAGGATGAAGTTTAACAAAGACAAATGCAAAGTGCTCCACTTAGGAAGGAAAAATCAGTTTCACACATACAAAATGGGAAGAGACTGTCTAGAAAGGAGTACAGCAGAAAGGGATCTAGGGGTTATAGTGGACCACAGGCTAAATATGAGTCAACAGTGTGATGCTGTTGCAAAAAAAGCAAACATGATTCTGGGCTGCATTAACAGGTGTGTTGTGAGCAAGACATGAGAAGTCATCCTTCCACTCTACTCTGTGCTGGTTAGGCCTCAACTGGAGTATTGTGTCCAGTTCTGGGCACTGCATTTCAAGAAAGATGTGGAGAAATTGGAGAGGGTCCAGAGAAGAGCAACAAGAATGATTAAAGGTCTTGAGAACATGACCTATGAAGGAAGGCTGAAAGAATTGGGTTTGTTTAGTTTGGAAAAGAGAAGACTGAGAGGGACATGATAGCAGTTTTCAGGTATCTAAAAGGGTGTCATCAGGAGGAGGGAGAAAACTTGTTCACCTTAGCCTCTAAGGATAGAACAAGAAGCAATGGGCTTAAACTGCAGCAAGGGAGGTTTAGGTTGGACATTAGGAAAAAGTTCCTAACTGTCAGGGTGGTTAAACACTGGAATAAATTGCCTAGGGAGGTTGTGGAATCTCCATCTCTGGAGATATTTAAGAGTAGGTTAGATAAATGTCTATCAGGGATGGTCTAGACAGTATTTGGTCCTGCCATGAGGGCAGGGGACTGGACTGGATGACCTCTCAAGGTCCCTTCCAGTCCTAGAATCTATGTATCTATGATGACATAATGTCACGCTGATTAGGCCTTAGCTGGAATGTTGTGTCCGGTTCTGGATGGGCTTCTGGTTTGAGCCACTATTACTGTGATTACTGTAGCATCCAGAAATTTCAACCCGGTTCAGGGCCCCCTTTTGTTGGGTGCTGCCCAGAGACCAAAAAATGGAAAGATCTTACCCAAAGAGTTTATAATCTAAGTACGCAAGGCTGGGGGGTAAGACAGAAGGGAAATGAGTTGCCTGAGTTCACCCCGTAGGAAAGCTGGGAAGAGGACCCAGGTGTCCTGAGGCCCAGTGAAGTGCCCTATGTACTAGGCCATGCTGCAGCCTTTCTGTACCAGTTTGCAGAATGGGAGATGGGGAGTCACAACACCTCTAGGGGGTGCCATTCTAGGCCTGAAGGACCTTTGTGGAGTTGAGGATGATCAGCAGTTCATAAACTTGCACCCAAAAGTCCCACTGGACCCAGTCCTGCAGTATGTAGGAAGTTTGATGAAATAAAGGCTGCAGGTCAGGGTCCACAGAGGTCTTTACATGCACAGGAAATAAGCTGAGTCCTGTCACTTCCACACATCCCTGTGTCTGGTAGACTCAGCCTGTGTACCCTAGGGTTAAGGAATAGCTATAGGCCATTCTCAGTTCTTTGTCCACTGGACAATATGTCATGCCTAAAACAGTTTGGGCAGCTTTCTTGGCTGTATTCCTTTATGGAGAAATCAAGAAAAAAGGGGAGAGAGAGAGAGAGAGAGAGACTTCCAGAAAAACCACATAGGGTGAAATCCTGGCCATGCTGAGATCAATGGAAGGCCAATAATTGACTCTAATATGGCCATATTTCACCAACAGAGCGCAACACGCCAGCACACACACACTTTCTTCTACACACTGGAGCCTAGATTTTCTGCCATCTAGAGCCACCCTAGTAATAAGACACAAACTTTGAGTCCAGGTATGAAACTATTGGACAATAGCCCTTTACAGTGTGTCTAAGGAATTACCTAAGATATATAGATAGACAGATGTACTGGTAGACTGAAAAAAGTCAGAAAAGGAGGAAAAGAGTAGAACTGATCTAAAATCTTTTGGTTCATGGGAAATTCTCACATTTTGAAGTGTATTTTCAGTCCGAGCTGGAACAAAAACAAACATTTTCAAAATTTCCCATGAAATGAAAATTCTGAAAAATTTCAGTTTGGAGAAATTGCCATTTAGGAAAGTTTTGAAATTTTGTTTCAGAGGGGCTCTGCTGGCACTGGCAGCATCATTTGGGGAGGACGTGGTCCTACTCCAGTAGAAAAATTCCTTCTGGGTACATGCTGTGTCTACCCTAGTGGACTGACTCCAGCTCCCACCAGGGATCTGGTTGGTGATCAGTCCTTCGAACCCCTGCGGTGTGGGTTCTGTGGTTACAAGTTGGGAACAGCTGTTAGCTCAGAACAAGCAACCATATGAGTCGCTTATTTGTTCCTTTATGTATTTGGAACCTTTGATTTTGTCCTCCTGTCACAGGTGATCAGCAGACAAAGATTCCACCTCAGGGCGCAGCTTAAGAGGCAGGGTTTTTGCATGACATGAGCTGGTACATTTGCATCGCCTCCCCTTAGAGATTTCCTGGGAAATAAATGTTGTTTGTCCCAGTCATTCATTCTTGTCTGGCTCATTATTTCAACTAGTTCTTGGAAGCTCATAACACTTCCTAGGGTTAACATTGGTTACATTTGAAATGTGCGTGGTGGGTGGGTTTTTGGTTTTGTTTTGGGGTTCTATTTCTATCTTTGATACTTTACTTTTATATTATTTCCTGTCATGTCACTGTCAGAAATGCATAATATGAGCAGACTGAGCTCTTGAAGATTCTCGCTGTTAAGCATTTTCTCTGGCGTATGAATCACTTTTGTGGCTCTGTTCTGCACCCTACCCAAAACCAGATGCAGTATTCCGGTATCGGTCTCACCTACACTGCATACAGAGATAAAATCACCTTCCTACCCCTAATCACTATTTCCCGGTTTATATATCCCTTGGGTTCCTTTCAAAATCCCACTATTAAGCCTCCCCTATCTTTAATTAACTATTTTCCTCAGACAGAAACAGCCTTTTTTTAATTATTAAAGTGATCTACTCTGAAGAGTCAGTGTGTAAGAATGGCTGCTTCTTATTCCACACACATTCTCCTTGCATGTGTCCAGAGTCCGAGTTCCTACACTTAGGGAGAAAAATAATGTTTCCCTATTTTTTAATACTCAGAAATGGGAAGGGGGGATGGATTCTATTTAGGCCTGTGTATTATGGAAATAATATCCCACAGAGTACACGTAGTACAAATAACCAGAATACAAAACGTAGCCACATTATAATATTTAACCTATAATTACAGTAGGAACAATTGGAAAAAATATGACAACTTTAGTTCTAAACATCAGACTGCATTTTATTTTTGAACTTCATGTATTGTGCTTCACTTGCATTTATTATTTTAGTGGGTATACGACACTATTAATACTGCACCATTTTTATTATTGAACTGTAACTTACAATTCTGTACATTACAATCAAATCATCTTTGTTTACATATGATGCGTATTTTAGCAATTGTAACTCTAAATTGAAAATCTCCTTGGAAAAAGGTGTTGGCAAAATAAATTATAATAAAAACAAACAACTCTGAAGGGAGGTAAATGTGTCCCCATGTAAGGCCTACCATATAAAATGATTTTTTTCTGTTTTATAAAAATAAAATAAAATAAAAAATATATTTTTATATTTGTAGAAAACGTAACAAACACCATCCACAGGCTGTAGCAGATCAGAGCAATATGATGTCTATTAAGCAAAAAACCCTAGTGGGGTGCAGAGGAATGTGCAGGGGGCAGGAGTAAATGAGCAGCTCAAGCCGGGCCAGCTCCACTCAGGCAGGTGTCAGGGAGTCTTGGGCTGCCACACCTGCAGGGGTTGAGGGGGGGCCCTTGGGCCAGTCCTGGGTCGGTGGCAGGGGGCTTAGGATGGCCCCACAGGCTGGATGCTGGGAGGGCTAGGGGGGGGGCTTACAGGGGGGGAGGGGCTCAGGCCGGCCCTGTGTGGTGTCTCATTTTCCCTTTGGGAAATATGGTCTCCCTAGATAGCAGTGGATACCAAGGAATGCATCTGACCCAATCTCACAGCACATCTTGGCTTTTAGCAGTATCATCATTTTTTCCCCACAATGTACATGTTTCTTTTGTTAAAACCATGGCCCCTGGGACCCCCTGGTTCTGGGGCCAGTGATCACATTTCTCTCCCAGTGCCGAGAACTAAACTCGGGGCTCCTGGGACTTCTTCTTCTTCACAGGCCACCCAAAAGTCCATTTCATTCCATGCATCCCCAATATCCCTCTTGTGTCTGCCAGCCCAGCAGGGGGATCCAGAGCTGGCTGATAACCTCTGTTTGTCAGTGGGTAGCGACGGATGTCAGGAGAGAGATCACTTATGAGTTTTGGTGGCTGACATCAATACGTAACCAAACTGAACCACCCCAGGAATTTATTAATGATTCCCCTTGTGGCAGACTCTCTCAGTCTCCCAAGAGGCAGCTCTATATTAAGAGGAAGATTTCTGGGGCTGTGTTGGCTTTGGAATGAGATCCACTTCCCCTGCCTGGCAGAACAGCAATGTGACTCTCCCAGGGCTTCCTCGCTTTGTCTGGAGGCAGCTGACTCTGACAGCATGCTGGAGGAGGTATTGATTCTTGAAATGTGCAGCATGATACTTGCGATAACCAATTTTTTATTGCAGGTGGGATGCTCAGAGCCCATGGTGAGAAGCAAGGAGAGATTTGGTTCGGGAGATCACACTGATCCCTTGTATGATTTTCTGTTCTAACGAGTTCTAAGATATTGGCTGGTGCTTTCACACTCCTGCAGAGTAGGGAATAATTGGTCACTCCATTTTTGAGACAGCGACTAGATGCAGGGAGCCTCAGCTTTTGAAAGAATTCAGGTATCCAACTCCCTACCAAGTTCTATGGGAACTGGACACCCAACTATCTTCCTGTCTCTTGGAAATCCCAATCCAAGACAGGGTGTGAGTTATCCAGGGTCATAGAGGATGTTCACAGCAAGACAGAAATAGAAGGCATCACCTCACAGGCTTTGGCAATAAACTTCCCTCCTAGAACTGGCATATACCCCACAAGAGAGTGTGGATGGGAAAATTCTGCTTTGTATTATATTTTTTTCAATTTTTCATCAGAAAAGTTCAATCAAAATGTTTTTTCTTTAATTTTGAATCAAAATTTTCTTCTGTCAAAAGAAGTCACTGTCCAAAAAAAAGGAGGGGGCGAGGTTCTCAGACTCAAAATATTTGACGGGAAAATGGCTTTTTGGATGAAAATCTGTTTTTTTCCATGAGAAAATTTCAAAACAAAGTGAAACTTGTCATTTCATTTGGATTCATTTCTTAATCTTCGCACAGCAAATTGTGAGAGATGCCATTTTTTTCACACTTTCTCACCTTCTTTTAAATTTCCCCATACAGTGGGAAAAGGTGGGGTAAAGTAAAGCAGTGAGAGACTAGGAGGAAAGAGGTTGAAAATCTAAACCTGACAGTGAATACCAACATTTGGCAGGTCAGTTGAATCGGGGAGGGCCCTGTGGTGAGCAGAGGGCTCTTCTGGTGAGTAGACTACTCCACTTCCCTCCCAGCACCCCATCCTGTGGTGAGCAGGGGTAGGATGACTTGTGTTTGATGAATCAGGGTTCCCCTGAAGTGAGGCTGAGGACACTATGTTAGTAAGAAAAGCCCCAAACAATGTGTGCTTCTTAATGTGGATTGAAAATAGATTTAATATCAATAAGTTAAAGGGAAACTAAAAAAATATAATTATTATTAGCGCTCTTCAATTTGCAGGTATAGTTTAAGGACACGAAATGGAGCAGCAGAACCTCACCAGTACAGTGACTGAATTTGTTCTCTTGGGCCTCACCCAAAATCAGCAGTTGAAGTATTTTCTCTTCATGATCTTCTTCGTAGTCTACGTGACCACCTGGCTGGGAAACTTCACCATCATCATCACGGTGATCGCCGACCACCGACTCCACACCCCCATGTACTTCCTGCTGGCCAACCTGGCTTTTATAGATGTCAGCGACTCCTCAGTCAATGCTCCCCACCTGCTTTCAGGTCTCCTCTCCCATCATAAAACAGTCTCCTTTGAGGAGTGCATCCTCCAGATGTTCTTCTTCCACTTCATCGGGGGTGCAATGGTGTTTTTTCTTGTGGGGATGGCCATTGATCGGTACGTGGCCATCTATAAACCACTGAGATATTTGATTATCATGAACCGGGGCATGTGCATGGGGCTAGTGGTACTGGCATGGCTGGGTGGATTGGCTCACTCTGCTGTTCAGATTGGACTTCTCCTCCAGTTACCATTCTGTGGGCCCAACATCCTGGACAATTTTTACTGTGATGTCCCACAAGTCATCAAACTGGCCTGCACCGACACCTACTTGGTTGAACTGCAGATGGTCTTCAATGGTGGAGTGCTCCTCATCGTACTATTTATCAGTCTGCTGATTTCCTACACCATCATCTTAGTCAAGATCAGGACACATGTCACGGAAGGAAAACACAAGGCTCTGTCCACCTGTGGAGCCCAGATCTTGGTTGTGAGCTTAATATTCATTCCTGGCATCTTCATCTACGCTCGGCCCTTTAAGAAGTTCACCCTGGACAAGGCGGCCTCCGTCTTTTTCACAGTCATCTCCCAAATGTTGAACCCAATGATCTACACGTTGAGAAATGCAGAGATGAAAATCGCCATCAAGAGGCTGATGAGCAGAATGCTGTTGTCATGGAAGAAATGAAGGACATCGGTTATCTTTGAATGATCATTTCTATTAGAAACCGAACCTCAACACATCAGAGGGCGGATGTACACGCCATGTGAAATGTGCATTCCGTCGAAGAGAACACATACTACATACGCATGAGAAATTGTGTTAATGAATAAATTACACACCCAGGGTCACAAATCTCCATTGAAGTTCATGGGGCCAACTTGTTTAGATCAGCGTACTTCCATTGGAGTCAATGGGCCAGATCCCAGGCTTGTTTAAATCTTTGTAGATCCATTGGCATCAGTGGCTAATATCCCCAACTGCTGTACACAGATCCACTGGAGTCAGTGGGCCAGATCCCCAGCTGATGCAAAATGGTGTCACTCACAAACAGCTGATTTTCTGACTGAAATTTATTGGTTAAAGAAATATTCTACAAATGCAAATATTCTACAAATGCAAATATTCTACAAATTCCTGAAACAAATCATTTCTTCTCAAAAGGAGCAATATGCAATTTCATATATGTTGAAAAAATTGTGTCCTTAATTAGCATAAATATTATTTTATAACATATTACAGGAGAGGAATATGGTATTCTACTATTGTATGGCTTAGACACTCATACACATTTGCAGCTTACTTGTATTTTCCGTATGACTAGTTATCAGTATGAGTTAATAAAATTGAGTCTTTATTTTCATAGAGGATAAGAGTTAATTCTTTTATATGTTTCCATTTTGATTTCTAGCTTTACAGGTTAAACTACAGGTTTTTGGTTGTTTTGTTTTTTAATCCCTAATCCTGACTTTTACTGAGGCAATCAATCACTTTTTGATTGAATGTTGTTACTGTTAAAAGTGGCTTTTTAGACACTTTGAAAATGAAGTGAAAAATGTTATCATACATTATCCAGAGAAGGTTTGTTTTGTTTTGTTTTTGAAAGGGGGTGGGGAGTAGGTTTTACTTTTCTTCCTTCTTTTCTCTTCATCTATTAACATTTTCCTTAGAAAATCAGAAGAAAGTAAAAAAGAGAACCCAACAAAGTGTTATTCTATTCTGTAATAAATTAGAGCAGATACATCCATTTATTCTAACCTATGGTCCAGAATTTTAAGGTATTTAGCGACCTAGAATCATTTTCAATACCATCTCTGTAATCAGTCGGGATTAGACACCCATGTGCTTTTGAAAATCCCACTAGAGGCCTACATAGCTTTCAGAATCTGGCCCCAATTCTCTAACGCCTTCTGCTGCTGCCAACATGCACCCAGACATTGGTTCAAGGTGCTGCCCTTAGTCATTGGGTGAATAGCTTAGCCTACACACACAACAATGGAGAGGAGAAATCCACTCATTGCTGTCCCTGACATGGCTGGCAAAACCAGGAAGAAGTACATTCTAGCAGAAATGTTGATCCCAGGTCCCTCACTCACACCATATATTCCCATAGAATCACAGATTATTAGGGACCTCAAGAGATCACCTAGTCCAACCCCCTGCTCAAAGCAGGACCAATCCCCCAATGGGCCCCCCTCAAGGATTGACCTCAGATCCCTGGGTTTAGCAGGCCAATGCTCAAACCACTGAGCTATCCCTCCCACATCTTGCTCTTCAGCTAGAATGTTGAAATTCTTGGACACTGTGTGTCTGTTGACTGTTAAGTCCAAAAGGAGACCGAATTTGAACTTTGACCTTTCTGTCAGAGCTCACCAACAGATGATCAGGATCTTCAACCATGCTCTTGGCTCAAATGTGTTAAAATGGACGAGAGGGACTTGGCATGAGCATGCCTGATTGTTCTAATCACTGCACCTCACTCCTCTCCTAGAACTGCCATACACCCCACAAGTCCCCATTCCTATCTCTGGCTCTGACCACTGGAGCAGACTGATGTCTCAGTGCCAAAAGCAGCACCCATGAGTGCTGGGATTTCCGCTGCTTTGGAGGCGAGACAAAGGCCCAGTTCATCCGCAGTGTCCTGAATATAATCCTTGCGTCAGCTCCAGACAACTCTGAGAAGTTTGAAGCCTGTTGAGTTTGGATAGCTAAAAATAAACATGAAATAAACAAATAAAATAAACAAATGAAACACTTCAGGAACTTATTAATCATTCCTCTTGGGGCTGGCTCCCAAATCTCTGGGGAAGCAAGTTCTCGATCAAGCCCTGTAAAGATCAGGGGGATTTCAGAAAGTCTTTGGTCCCAGTGCCTGGGCAGATATTGTACATGTAAAAGATTTCTGGGGATGTGACATTTTTGGAACCAAGTTCCACTTCCCCTGTCAGTGGGCAATGAACATGTCTGAGATGTGACTTCCCCTGGCCATCCTCAGTCATTTGGAGGCAGCCAGCTTCGAGATCACCGACACAGCAGTCTGTGTGAGGTAATTATTTTCATGGCACAAAAGCTGCCATTTACTACAAGCTGGGATAGGCGTTGTGATTGCAGGGCATGGGGCGGGAGGTGGGTGGGCAACTTTTCTGATATTGGCTTGGATTTTTAGAGGCTCTTATGTGATTTATGAGGAGTGAACAGACCCTTTTAGTACAACTGTCTGAGACCTTCATGAGACTAGCTCTGTCTGAACAAGCTTTTCCTATGGCAGCGGCTCTATGCCGCTCTGAGGTGAAAGACATTTCCTCTGAGGCAGGTTGGAACTGGGAAGTTATGACTGAAAAAAGCCCAGGGAAATGCCCTGATCTGTGGATATAATTTCAGTGAGATTCCCTGCACCTATTCTCCTTTGAAACTCCCAGATGGGGAGGAGACATGAATTAGGCAGGGTCCCAGAAAGCATCCGTAGTAGGGCAGAAATTGAATCCAGCTCCTCAGAATCCAAGATCCATGCGTTAGCCACAAATACATTCTCCCTCATCATGCGCAGCAACGGAACACTGTGCTTTAATGGTGAGATATTTAGGGCTGGTTGACATTTTTGGCAAAAACAAGCAAACAAAACAGCCCCAGAAATTTGAGCTTTTCCACAAAACCAAACTTTCATCTGGAAAAATCTCTTTTCTCTCTTTTTTAATGGAATGCTTAATTTCTTCCTTTTTCATATGTAAATAAAATAATAGAAATTGTCATCCCGCCACATACACATCATTTTCTCACATATTTCTCACATATTTTAATTGAACATTTTTTGTTGGGAAAAAGTGATTTTTTTCAACGACCTCAAAAGATTTTCAAAACTGTTAATGACAGTTCAGTATCCATTATTCCATAGTAACTCTGAATATTTCACTCTAGATTCACACTTGGAAACATTTATGAGTTCACACTTTTTTAATATGAGTGTCTAAAGTTCAGCACCAGAATCCATAGGCACCTTAATAAAGCAATGGCATTTTTCAGAGATGTTGAGCACATGGTAGTCCTGCTCAAGTAAACTAGTCAAAATTCCTTCTCTTCTTGGAGCCATTTGAAGGGGCCAAAGATCAACATCATGTGAAGGTGGGTTACAGGTGTTCAGTAATTCTGATATCTAGACCAGGAGTTGTGCAACAGAATCCCATGAATCAGTGGTTCACAAATTTTCCATTGCAATTCTCCTCCCATCTTGTGGGGATCAAGCTAGGATCCCCCTCCGATTTAGCATCTATGATCCCCCAGATGAGAGCCCCTGGATTCTGAGAATCGCCGCCTAGATGCACTCCCTGCAAATCCACTTGCTTCCCAAACCAGAACCTCTAGACCCAGCCAGGAATCTGTGGACGATGGGTGGTGTGCCCCATCAGGACTTCAGGAAGATGAATGGATATAGTGGTTAGTATGAGGCTTGTTTGGGTGTGCAGATCCTATTCACTGGTGGAGATTGTAGTGTCTGCTGAAGCAGGGTTACTGAACACTGCGGCTGGGGACAGATATATAGAATTTAGCAAACAAAAGAAATTCATAATCAAATGTGTTTCTTAAGGTGCAGTTAATGCTCATTTCATGTCAGTAACATGTAGTGGGATTACATAATGATTATTATCATCACTCTTCCCTCTGCAGGAGCATTTTGAGGTTCATAAATGGAGCAGGAGAACCTCACCACCACAGTGACAGAATTTGTCCTCTTGGGCCTCACCCAAAGTCCTGAGCTGCAGCGATTCCTCTTCATTGTCTTCTCCATAGTCTACCTGACAACCTGGCTGGGAAACTTCACCATCATCATCACTGTGATCACCGAGCACCAGCTCCACACCCCCATGTACTTCCTGCTGGCCAACCTGGCTTTCATGGATGTCGGCGACTCATCAGTAAATGCTCCAAAATTTCTGGCGGGTCTCCTCAGCCAGCGTAAAACCATCTCATTCAATGAGTGCTTCCTGCAGATGTTCTTCTTCCACTTCATCGCCGGAGCAATGTCATTTTGCCTTGTGGGGATGGCAGTCGATCGGTACGTGGCCATCTATAAACCACTGCGGTATTTGACAATTATGAACCCTGGTGTGCTCGTGGGGATAGTGGTACTGGCATGGCTGGGTGGATTGGCTCACTCTGCTGTTCAGATTGGACTGCTCCTCCAGTTACCATTCTGTGGGCCAAATGTCCTGGACAATTTCTACTGTGATGTTCCACAGGTCATCAAACTGGCTTGTACCGAGACTCACCTGCTCGAACTGCAGATGGTCTTCAATGGTGGAGTGCTACTTGTAATGATATTCATCATTCTGCTTATTTCCTATGCTACCATCTTAGTCAAGATAAGGACATACCTCACAGAAGGGAAACATAAGGCTCTGTTGACTTGTGGAACCCAGATTACCGTGGTGTGTTTAATATTCATACCCTGCATCTTCATCTATGCTCGACCCTTCCAGAAGTTCACCCTGGACAAGGTGGTCTCAGTCATTTACACTGTAATCACCCCAATGCTGAACCCGATGATCTACACGCTGAGGAATGCTGAGATGAAGAAGGCCATCAAGAGACTGATGAGGAGAGTGCTGTGCTCAAGGAGGAAATAAATACATAATTTATCTTTCAATGTTGATTTGTGTTGAAAAACTGAATTCAGCATAGCAGAGAGCAGATGTATGGGGTATGTGGAATGTATTGTGTGGTCATACAGTGCACTCATGAGAAACTGTGCTCACAAATGAGTGATAGACTGAGGGTCAGAACCTTCATAAAGGGATGAAAAGCAATCGGTTTAAATAAGATATGACTCCATCAGGTTAAATGGGCCAGATCCCCAGCTAGAGGAAATGGGGGCATCTCCCTAAATTGCTTCCACCAGCTTAGGCTTTGACCCTGAGACTTGATGGTTGAAATACCAATGAGGAATCCATGAGGAATCAATATCTTCTCTGAGAAAAAAGCTGTTCAGTATATTAAGTGTCATAAATAATGTACTGGTTGTGGTGAGGAAATTACTGTAGAGTATTGCAAGAAGTGATTAGGAACAATCTTTTGCTTTATGGCTTATATTTTTATCCCTTATACATATACAACCCTTACCTGTATTTGTCATGTGACTTCCCATCAAAGTGATTTAAGAATGATCAAACCTTACTTTCACAAGGAAGTGATTTTAATATTCATACATGCTAGTTCTGTTTCTATCTCTGACTTCACAGGTAAAAAGACAAAAACAAACAAAACACAACTTGGACTTGCTTGTCTTTTCTGTTAATCCTTATATAGAGTGCAGTAAAGGATAGAGTTTCATTGATAATATATAAATAATATTAAAAAAAATTCCGTACATATTCCAGATTTTTGTTGTCAAGGGGAAAAAAAGATGTTGATGTTTCCATATTTACTTCGAAAGAACGAAAGAACGAAAGAACGAAAGAAAGGAAAATTGGTGGATATTTTGTTATAAAGGAAACAATTATGAAATTTTCCAATAAGAGAAAAACAGAGTTGTTTTCCAAATATAAATAATTTTGTAAACTTTCAAATAATATTGTGGTTCTTTTTTCTTTCTCAAAAAGTGCTATATTCTCAAAATTTAAGAGCTAAAGAAGCTGTTCTACAGTTATAATTATTTAGATCAAACTGGGCACCTGTTCCACAACAGATCTACTCTTCCTGTGTACCAAAACTTGAGTTTCAGATCCAGAAATGAATTATAACTATCTATACTCCTGTTAAGACCTCCAATACAAACATTGTTCTGCAACACAGCTTCACACTATTTCTAGAGAGAAAAGGTAGGTGATGTAATATCTTTTCTTGTGCCACCTTCTGTTGATGAAAGAGACAAGCTTTCATGCTTACACAGAGCTCTTCTTCTGGTCTGGGAAACTTACTTAGAGTGTCACAATTAAATACAAGATGGAACTGATAGTTTAGCATCTAGAGTTAGCACATATTTCAAGGGATCATTCAAGGTGAAGTTGCCCATTAACAATGCTCCAGTCATAGGGAGGAAAGAAAGTGTGGGGGGGACACTAAATGCCCAAATAGCAACTATGTGGGTGAAACCAGACAATCACAACTCTCTCCAACGAACTCACACTTTTATTCCCCACTTTGAACTTTAGCGTTCACAAGATGGGGACCTGCATGGACTCCTCAAAACTAAAATTCTAGTTTAGATTTGGTTCTTGCTGCCACCAGTCAAGTTTTAAGTGTCTGACACACTCCCTGTTCCCCTGGGGAACACAGATCCAAACTCCTTGAATCTTAACACAGAGGGAAATAATCCAATTCCCCCCTTCTTCCCCCATCCCCTAGTCCTTGAGAGAGATACCTTGATTCAAACTCCTTGAATCAAACAAAGAGGGATTCACTTTTCCCCCCTCCCCTTCCCCTGAAAATCCAAACAAGGTAAGAAATCAATTAAGTTCTAAAAAGAAAAGATTTTATTAAAGAAAGAAAAAAAGTACACTGTCTCTGTATTACCAGGATGCAAAAATACAGGGTCTAACTTATAAACCTGGAGAGGCTTTCCCCCCCCCAACTCCTTTCTCAGAACAATCAAAGTAACAGCAAACAGAAATAAAGATATTTCTCCAGCAACCACACAATTGCAAATGCAGAAATTAATTAGAAGATTAATTTGCCTTTCTAATACTCACTATACTGGATAGTAGGAAATACTCCAGGAGAACTTGGAGACATAGAATCATAGAATCATAGATCAGAAGGGACCAATATGATCATCTAGTCTGACCTCCTGCAAGATGCAGGCCACATTAGCCGATCTCCCCACTCCATTAGCAAGCGACCGCTGCCCCATGCTTCGGAGGAAGGCGAAAAACCTCCAGGGCCTCTCTTAGATCCAAAGAGAGCACGGCAATTCAAAAAAAAAGACACAGACAAAGCCTTCCCTCCACAGAGATTTGAAATTATCCTGTCCCTTGATTGGTCCTCTGGTCAGGTATTCATCAGGTTACTGAGCTTGTTAACCCTTTACAGGTAAAAGAGACTTTAACCCTTAACTATCTGTTTATGACAACACCTGGGTGAACACTTTTCACTAAGTGATCACTCTAAATCTGACCTGTCAGTCCTCATGCTCAGAGGAAACCTGCACAACACTGGGTAAGCTCAAAAGGTTGTCTCTCTTGCCAACAGATATGTCACATAAAAGATATTACCTCCCCCACCTTGTCTCTCCAGTATCCTCAGACTGACACAGTTACTGCATACACACTATTTCTGACTGTAATATCTTTAGAACAGAACTGTCAATCAATGTCAAATCAATCACACCTATATATAATGAATGAAGTCAACAAGAACATAAAAAATTAAGGGTTTGGTATTCAACTGAGGTCAGTGGGGTCAGCATGTGACCGGGATGGGGACTACTGAGAGGCACTGAGGGCAAGGTGTCAAGGAGATGGGTTTCCACAGGGGTCCACAGTGAGAGCAGCTTTTCAGTGATGGAGACCATCTAGGTAACCCGAGAAAGACAGAGTGAGGGAGGCGGGGAGAAAAATATAATCACTTCTATGCCCATGCAGTCAGCAGACTTGGATTGTGTTGGGAAAAATGGTAAGTGATTGATCTGCTCCCAACCCAGCAGATCAGAATTCTTGTCTCTTGCAAGCCGGCCCAGGTGGGTCTATTCAGTTCTGTTCAAGGCATAAAGGTGAGATTTTTAAAGGTATTTAGAGGGCCCAGTGGAATGTCCAAAAGCACCTAGGTGCCTTTGTACTCAATGGGTTTAGGCACTCAGGTGTATTTGGAAATCCCATTAAGTGCCTAAATACCTTAAAAAAACTGGCACTAATTCTCTACACACATCTGGGCATCAGTCTAATGTGCTGCTCAGTCCCCCCACACATAATAAGCGATCCTCTCCCTGTTTTCCTGACGTGACTGGCAAATTCGGGAGAAGATCATTCTGGCGGAGATGTTGGTCCCAGGTCCCTCACTGACGCCATACATTCCCATGTTCCTGTTGAGCTGGAATGTTGAAATTCTTGGACACTGATTGTCCATTGGCTGCTGAGTGCAAAAGGGGACCGAATTTGAACTTTGACCTTTCAGGCAGTGCTCACCAAAAGATAATCCGGATCTTCAGCCTTGCTCGTAGCTCAAGTATGTTAAAGAGGCCGTGAGGGACTTGGCATGACCATGCCTGCTTGTTCTAACCATTACACCTCACTCCCCTCCTAGACCTGGCATACAACCCACAAGTCTCCATCTCTGACCCCTGGAGCAGACTGATCTCTCAGTGCCAGGAGAAGCACCCAGGAGTCCTGGGATTTCTGCTGCTTTGGAGGCCAGACAAACACCCAGTTCATCCACTGTGTCCCGACTATCCTCCTTGTGTCAGCCCCAGACAACTCTGCAAAGTTTACAAGCCTGTTGAGTTTGGATGGCCAGAAATAAACATGAACTAAATGAAACACTCCAGGAACTTATTAAGGATTCTCCTTGTGGTGCAATCTCCACACCTCTAGGGAAGCAACTTCACAATCAGGCCCCATACAGCTCAGGGGGATTTCAGGGAATCTTTGAGCCCAGCGCCTGGGCAGATATTATACATTGAAAAGATTTCTGAGGATGTGCCATTTTTGGAACCATGCTCACTTCCCCTATCAGTCAAGAGAGCAATGAACATCTCTGAGATGTGACTTCCCCTGGCCATCCTCAGTCGTTTGGAGGCAGCCGGCTCTGAAAGCAGAAAGCAGACTTTTACTGCAGAACATCTTCGATGTGCTACTAGAACATAAGAACGGCCGTACCGGGTCAGACCAAAGGTCCATCTAGCCCAGTATCTGTCTACCGACAGTGGCCAATGCCAGGTGCCCCAGAGGGAGTGAACCTAACAGGAAATGATCAAGTGATCTCTCTCCTGCCATCCATCTCCATCCTCTGACAAACAGAGGCTAGGGACACCATTCCTTACCCAGCTCTAGACATTGTGATAGCAGGTGATGAAGGTGGGAAGACAGTTTTTCTGATATTCAGGGCCGACCAGAGGGGGGGGGCAAGTGGGGCAATTTGCCCCAGGCCCCGGGCCCAGCAGGGGCTCCGTGAGCCCTGGCCCGGCAGCGGTCCGGGTCTTTGGCCGGCATTTCGGCAGACGGGGGGCCCTTCAGTGCTGCCGAAGACGCGGGGCGACTGAAGGGCCCCCTGCCGCCGAAGACCTGGACCGCTGCCGGGTGACTACAAGCGCCGTGGCTTCCCCGCTTTGCCCCAGGCCCCCTGAATCCTCTGGGCGTCCCTGCTGATATTGACTTGGCTATTTAGAGGAACCTAAGTGAGTCAGAAAGAGAACTGAGAACAGAACCTATCTGAGACCTTCCGTGAGACTATCTCTGTCTGACCAAGCTTTCCCTATGGCTTCTCCTATGGCTCTATGCTGCTCTGATGTGAAAGACATTTTCTCTGAGGCAGGTTGGAGCATGGAAGTGAAAACTGGGAAAAGCCCAGGGAAGTGCCGTGATCTGTGGATAAAACCTGAGTGCGATTCCTTGCATCTAACTTTCTCATTCTCCTTTAGAACTCCCAGATGGGAGTGGATATGAGTTTTCCAGGGTGCCAGAAAGATGTCTGCAGTAGGGCAGAATTTCTGTGACAGAACTGTAGCCATCCTCCCGCTTTCCTCATGGAAACAGAGCACGGTCCTTTAAGGATGAGATTTTTAGGGCTGGATGACATTCTTGTGCGGGGGAGGTGGTGGGACATCTTGCTGAAGAATGAGCTTCCCTCAAAATCCAAATTGCAGATAGGAAAATCTCTTCTTTCATTTTGTTACCAAAAAATTGAATTGGAAGTTTTATTTCTTACTCTTTCAAATACAAAAAGAATGAGAGAAAGGGTCCCCCCGCCCACCCCCTGCCATGCACACAACATTTTCTCACATGGTTTTATACCCTCCCCTTTTGTTTTTTCCTTTGGAAAAGGTGAGGTAACATAAAAAAGTTAAGGGAAAAAATTGGTTGAGGGGACATTAAAAGTAGAATGGCCAAGCAGATAGAGCTCTGGACTGGACCACAGACAATCTCTGTTATATTCCTAGCTCTACCGATAGCCTGCAAGTGTCATTGTCTAATTCACATCCCCTCTGTGCCTCAATTTCCCATCTGTTGGATAGAATTAACAATAGTGACCTCCTCTGTAAGCTGCTTTGAGATCCATGAATGAACCCCACTATACAGGGCTAAGTGTCAAATATTTACCCCACTATACAGAGCTAAGTGTTAAAAGTGACACATTTTTTGTTTCCCAAAAAAAGGAGCCAAAATTTGAAAATTTGAAAGAAAAAAATATTTACAATTGAAACGAAAACATTGGGGGAAATGAAATTTTCATAGAATCATAGAAATGTGGGGCTGGAAGGGACCTCATGAGGTCATCAAGTCCAGCCCCCTGCACTGAGGCAGCACCGAGTGAACCTAGCCCATCCCTGATAGGTGTTTGCCCAACCTGTTGTTAAAAACCCCCAGTGATGGAGATTCCACCACCTCCCCTGGAAGCCTGTTCCAGCGCTTAACAACCCTGAGAGTTAGCAAGGTATTGCTAATATCTAACCTAAATCTCCCTTGCTTCAGAATAAGCCCATTGCTTCTTGTCCTCCCGTCAGTGGACGTGAAGAACAATTGATTCCTATCCTCTGTATAACAGCCTTTAACAAATTACAACACTGCTCTTAGGTCCCCCTCAGTCTTCTTTTCTCAAGACTAAACATGTCCTTTATTTCTGACCTTTCCTCATAGGTCAGGTTTTCTAAAGCTTTTATCATTTTTGATGTTCTCCTCTGGATCTCTCCAGTTGGTCTGTGTCTTTCCTAAATTGCGGCACCCAGAACTGGACACAATACACCAGCTGAAGCCTCACCAATGTTGAGCTGAGAGGGACAGTTACCTCCTGTGTCTTACGTACACCCCAGTATGATATTAGCCTTTTTCACAACTTCATCATGTTGAATAATATTCATTTTGTGAGCCACTCTGACCCCCACCACTCCCAATCCTTTTCAGCAAATATGGCATCTGTGCTAACCATGCAGTGCCTGGCTAGCTCAGTCAGTAGCATATGACACTTTTAATCCTAGGGGTGTGGGTTCATGTCCTGCATTAGATACAGCAAATTTTTGATTTAGTTGGTATTGGTTCTGCTTTGAGCAGGGGGTTGGACTCTCGATTGGTACGTGGCCATCTATAAACCACTAAGATACTTGACTATCATGAACCAAGGTGTGTGCATGGCATTAGTGTTCAGTGCATGGCTGGGTGGGTTGGCTCACTCTGCTGTTCAGGCAGCAAAGAATCCTGTGGCACCTTATAGACTAACAGAAGTTTTGCAGCATGAGCTTTCGTGGGTGAATACCCACTTCTTCGGATGCAAGCATCTGCTGTTCAGCTTGGACTGCTCCTCCAGTTACCATTCTGTAGTCCAAATCTCTTGGACAATTTCTACTGTGATGTCCCACAAGTCATCCAAATGGCCTGTATTGACACTCACCTGGTAGAACTGCAGATGATCTTCAATGGTGGGGTACTGCTCATAATAGCATTCATCATGGTGCTGATATCCTACGCTTTCATTTTAGTGAAGATCATGACACATATTACAGAAGGGAAACACAAGGCTCCATCCACTTGTGGAACTCAAATTACTGTGGTGCATATACAATTCATACCCAGCATCTTTGTCTACACTCAGCCCTTCAAGCACTTCACCCTGGACAAGGTGGTTTCAGCCATTTACACTGTAATCACCCTGATGCTGTACTTGATGATCTACACGCTGAGAAATGCTGAGATGAAGAAGGCCATCAGGAGACTGATGAGCAAAGTGCTGTGCTCAGGGAGGAAGATAGAAGCATAATTTATCTTTCAATGTCCATTTGTGTTAAAAACCTGATCTCAGCAGGTATTAGACAGGAGATGTATGTGGCCTGTGAAACGTGTAAGAGATCAGAAAGTAGAAAAAGTGGATGGTGTAAATAAGGGTTTATATTGAGGATTCTTGATTCAGATTCTTCTAAGAATGATTTCAATTGATGAGGAATCGATGAAAATCAAAAACTTCTCCAAAAAAAAAGATTGGTTGAATAAATTATGTATCATAACTAATGTACTAAATGTGATAAAGAGATTAATATAAAATGTTCCAATGGGTGAATAAAAACATTCCTTTTATTTACAACTTATTCTTTTTCTCCTTTCTACACATAGAACACTTATTTGTCTTTACCTAATGGCTTCTCATCAGAATGGTTTAATAATATTGAGGCCTTACATTCACATGGAACTGGTTTTAATTTTCCTACATGATGTTACTAATTATATCTCTAACTGCACACACTGAACTATACTCATCTCTGGTGTTCTTTTCTCCTAATATTGATATAAACAAATAAGAATATATATAAGAATAGCCATAATGGGTCAGACCAAAGGTCAATCCAGCCCAGTATCCTGTCTGCCGACAGTGGCCAATGCCAGGTGCCCCAGAGGGAGTGAACCTAATAGGTAACGATCGAGTCATCTCTCTCCTGCCATCCATCTCCACCCACTGACAAACAGAGGCTAGGGACACCATTCCTTACCCATCCTGGCTAATAACCATTAATGGACTTAACCTCCATGAATTTATCTAGTTCTCTTTTAAATCCTGTTATAGTCCAAGCCTTCACAACTTCCTCAGGCAAGGAGTTCCACAGGTTGACTGTGTGCTGTGTGAAGAAGAACTTCCTTTTATTTATTTTAAACCATTTTTATTTGGTGGTCCCTAGTTATTATATTATAGGAACCAGTAAATAACTTTTCCTTATTCACTTTCTCCACACCACTCATGATTTTATATACCTCTGTCATACCCCCCACTTAGTCTCCTCTTTTCCAAGCTGAAAAGTCCTAGCCTCTTTAATCTCTCCCCATATGGGACCCATTCCAAACCCCTAATCATTTTAGTTGCCCTTCTCTGAACCTTTTCTAATGCCAGTATATCTTTTTTGAGATGAGGAAACCACATCTGTACACAGTATTCAAGCTGTGGGAGTACCATGGATTCATATAAGGGCAATAAGATATTCTCCAATTTATTCTTTATCCCTTTTTAAATGATTCCTAACATCCTGTTTTCTTTTTTGACTGCCGCTGCACACTGCGTGGATGTCTTCAGAGAACTATCCACAATGACTATCCACGATAACTCCAAGATCTCAAGAACATGGAGTTATAAACATATAAAAACATTTTTGCTGGATTTTTTAGTGTCCTTTCCATTGTTAACAAATAAATGACTTCAAATATTTTCTGTATATATATATTTTTTTTTTTAAAAAAGAACAAATTTTCCTAATGATTCTTAGTTTTTTAATTTTTCCATATTGATTCCTTTTATACTAAGAAAGAAAGAAAGAATAAATATGAAATTTTACAGTAAGAGGACATGATGGGGAGGGGGCTACAAAGGGGTCACTGAGGGCAGCACATGTTGGGGGGCTGTAAAGGGGTCACTGAGGGCAGGGTGTTGAGGGGAGGGGGCTGCAAAGAGGTCACTGAGGGCAGGGGGAAAAATCATGGAAATATACCTAGAAATAGAAGGGACCTTAAAAGGTCATTAAGTCCAGTCCCCTGCCTTTACTAGCAGGATCAAGTACTGATTTTTGCCCCAGATCCCTAAATGGCCTCTTAAAGGATGGAATATACAACCCTGGGTTTAGCAAGCCACTGCTCAATCCACTGAGCCATTCCTCCTCCCATGTCCTCTGAGGGCAGGGTGTGAAGGGGAGGGGACTGCAAAGGGGTCAATGAAGGCAGGATTTGGAGGGGGGCTACACAATTATCTCTGAGGGCAGTGCTGAGCGGGGTCATTGCGCGCCGGGTGTGCCGGGGCGGGGGCTTCACCGAGGACACTGAGGGCTGGGTTTTGGGGGGCAGGTATTTCACAGGGGTCACTGAGGGGATGGTGTGAAGGGGAGGGGGCTGCACTGGTGTTACCGATGGCAGAGTGTGGAGAGGAGGGGGCTGCACTGGGATCACTGAGGGCAGGGTGGGGTCTGCACACAGGTCACTGAGGGCAGAAGTTGTAGGTAAGAGGATACCCAGTGTTTAAGATGGGCTGAATGCTATAAGGAAGAATAACTTTTTTTCCCTTGCCACATGACTATCCATTGTTATCATGAATGACTATGAGTTGTCCTTGTGAGTTCCAATATACAGGAACGCCACACTTAACGTTGTAGTTATGTTCCTGAAAAATGTGACTTTAAGCAAAATAGTGATGGCGGGATAGCTCAGTGGTTTGAGCCTTGGCCTGCTAAACCCAGGGTCATAAATTCAATCCGTAAGGGGGCCATTTGGGGACTTAGTTGGGGATTGGTCCTGCTTTGAGCAGGGGTTGGACTAGATGACTTCCTGAGGACCCTTCCAACCCTAATAATCTATGATGTTAAGCAAATCCAATTTCCCCATAAGAATTAATGTAAATGATGGGGTTAGGTTCCAGGGAAAAAAACTTTCACCAGACAAAAGACTATATTTTATATATATATATACACACACACAGAGTATAAGTTTTAAACAAACAATTTAATACTGGTAACCAGTGACGATGATTGTGAAGCTTGGTTGACGTGGAGGAGTCAGAGGGTGGGATATTTCCCAGGGAATGCCTTACCGCTAAATGAACTAGCAATTGACTGAGCCCTCAGGGGTTAACTCTCACACTCTACAAGGCAGCAGGAAAGGAGGGACGGCAGACAGAGACACATACCCTTTAAGTAGCTGACCCCAGGCTTAAGTACACTGCCTTGTTAATTAAATCCTCTTGCTGAGACCTGAGACCGCAGCTACTGCCTAGATGTTCCCTCCATTGTGTGTCCCCCCCTGTACTATGGAAGATGGGGTAAGTGGGGTGCAGGAGCAGGGCAGGGCAGATACCCTGACAATAGCCCCCCTCTTCCCCCCTCCCCCATACAGCAAGCAGGAGTCTCTGGGAGCAGCTCCAAGGCAGAGGGCAGGAGCAGCACATGGCAGTGTGGAGAGGGAACTTAGGGGAGTGGGGAGCTGATAGGGGGAGCTGATAGTGGGGTTGCTGGTCCACCCTGGTTCCAACCACCCACCAGCTAGCTGCAATGGGCTTCTCTTCCTGCGAGCAGTGGACACAACAGGTGGCTGCCAAGACATTAGAAAGGAGCATTTCACAACTTTAAATGAGCATGTTCCCTAATTGATCAACAACTTAACATTGAAACAACGTTAACTGGGACGACTTTAAGTGAGGAGTTCCTGTATAAGGTTTGGCTTGAGTGAGAATGAGAATTACTCTAGTGCGTGAGCATCCTTTAGAGTTTTCACTACGACATCCCACAACTCATCCAACTGGCCTTAACCGACACCTTCCTGGGCGACCTGCTGATGGCCTCCAACGGTGCAATGCTTCTCCTCATAATCTTTATACTCCTCCTCTTTTCGTACATCATCACATTAGCCAAGATAAGGACAGACATCACAGAAGGGAAGCACAACACACTGTCCTCCTGCAGAACCTAGATCACAGTCATCTACGCTTGACCCTTCCGGAAATTCCCCCCAAATAAGTTGGGCTTCAGTCTTCATAGCGTATCCACAACATGCCTCAGGTGGTGTGTGACCAGGATTTATCCCCGAACTTGGTCTGCTGGTTGGATCATTAGCTTCCCTGGCCCAGGTACTGATGGGGAGCGCGACATGAATGCTGGCTTCAGTCATGAACTCTGTAATCTCCTGGATGCTGCTCATTGTTCTCCATGCTGAGAAACACCAAAATGAAAAAGGCCATCACAAGAGTGAAGAGCAGTATCCTGTTCTCGGGATGAAACTATAACAGCAGAATTTATCTTGGCATTAGCTTTTTTTCTTTTGAAATTATTATTCTACATGCATTTTTCATTGCAATATTAATAAACCTCATTTATAATCTCTATTACATTTAAAAATATGTATTGGGGATCAACCTCTTACCATGATGCTTATAATCATTACAGTCCAATTCCAAATGTAGATATGATTCATTACATACTCTAATAGACCCCGGACTAGGGATCTCTACCATCTTCTCCACTGGAGGAATTCCCCCCTACTTTATTCCTTCAGGCCACTAGTGTTGAATTTAGACAACAAGGGAAATTTCCCAATCCAATATCTCTGTTAAGGTGGAGGTAATATTGATTTAATATAAGCAATTTAAAGGGACAAAAATATCACTGAGGTTATTTCTGTTTGTTTTTTGTTTGTTTGTTGTTTGTTTTTTTGCAAAAACAAAATGGAACATTTTCAAAAATGGAAATACAAGTTCTTTCCCAAAATTACAAATAATGTGTAGGAAAATAAACTGTGTTAAAATGGGTTACTTCAGTCTGACTGACATATGCTGCAGGTTGCATGCTGCTAATCATAAAATGTCCTCTGAGTGTCTAAAAAAGGATAGCTGACTATTTCCTAACACAAAAAATGTTGCATCCAACAGCAGGGAATTCTATAGCAGACCAAATCTCGACAGCAAAAGAGAACTAAAAGAAAATTGTTGCATGGGTGCAAATGATCAGCACACAATTACATTTGTTATGTGCAAACAGCATAAAATCTAAAGCAATAGCACCCAGTGCTTTAAAAGGCCAGTTTCACAAAGATGAGTCGAATCAAGTGGTAGAAAAAGTTTAAACAGAAAAATGGAAGGATAATTAGGAACTGCTTCAGAACACTTCATTAGATGACACAAAAGCTACAACTGAGAGACAAGGTTACGCTGGTTAGAAAAAAACAGTTTGGCTTGCAGGGCAAATGAAAGCAATTATAAAGGATGGGATAGACATTAAGGTCAGGCTGTGACAGACACGGGGCTGCACAAGGGTCCTTCGTAGTGCTGAGCAAGGAGGATTCTAAGATTGCAAGTTGAGTATGGAGAAGGAGAAATGTCTTTTCCGTACCCCGCAGTGTAATAAAGGCCAAACTTCACAATATGGTCCTGGTGGCTGAGTCACTTCCCCCCTTCCCTGTGATATAGGGACCATATACATAATGTTGGGAGCCCTATTTATCCCCTACCTCTGTGAGGTGCTTATCAAAGCTCCCAGGCCTGGTAGGCCAGGTTTGGTGCCCGGACTTTGTACAGAACCTGTCTGTGAGGAGAGACACAGGAAAGGAGAGGGGGAACCACAGCAGGGGGGTTGAAGACTCTCTGGGCATGGGGTGCTGCCACTTTAGACACCTACATCCCAGAATCAGACCCCAGTGGCAGGGCCGGCTCCAGGGTTTTTGCCGCCCCAAGCAGCAAAAAGAAAAAATAAAAAAAGCCGCAATCTGCTCTACCGCTGCTTCAGTCTTTGGCAGCAATTCGGTGGCAGGTCCTTTGCTCTGAGAGGGAATGAGGGACCTGCCACCGAATTGCCACCGAAGAGCTGGACGTGCCGCCCCTTTCCATTGGCCACCCCCAGCACCTGCTTGCTGGGCTGGTGCCTGGAGCTGGCCCTGCCCATTGGGATTCACAAAATCCTCTAGCAGTTTCTGGCTAACCCTGTAGGTACCTAAAATTTTATTGTGGGGGTGCTGAGAGCCATTGAACCAAACTGTAAACTCTGTATACGATGGACTCCATTTCAAGCCAGGGGATGAGGCAGCTCCCCACCCCAGCATCCCTAGTTCCAGCACCTCTGCTACCAGTCTATGTTTCGGTCTCTGGGCGTGTGCGTTGCTGCCTCCCTCTAGGTACTTGGATGCCTAAACCCCAGAGAGATGCACAAAATGGGGGGAGATAAGCATCCCTCTGCCTAGCTCACCAGCAGAGCCTGATCCAGCAAGTGTGCTCAGAGCTCACCTACTGGATCAGGTCCCTGTGCTGGAGCTCAGACAAGACAGCTCTGCAGACAAGGCCCCACCCTTCTGACTTTTAGCCCAGTGCTTAGGGTTTTCCCTTGCGATGTGGGAGGCTTCCAGCTCAAGTTCCCCCTCTGCCCGAGGGCAAGATGGGATGTGAAGAGGGATCTGCTATTTCTCAGGTGACTGCCCTAGTCAAATCCCTTCTTCAGAACACATAAGAATGGCCATACTGTGTGTCAGACCAAAGCTCCATCTAGCCCAGTATCCTGTCTTCTGACAGTGGCCAATGCCAGGTCCCCCAGAGGGAATGAACAGAACAGGTAATCATCAAGTGATCCTTCCCCTGTCACCTGTTCCCAGCTTCTGGAAAACAGAGGCTAGGGACACCATCCCTGTCCATCCTGGCTAATAGCCATTATCCCCCATGAACTTATTGAGTTATTTTTTGAACCCTGTTATAGTCTTGGCCTTCACAACATCCCCTGGCAAAGAGTTCCACAGGCTGACTGTGCATTGTGTGAAGAAATACTGCCTTTTGTTTGTTTTAAACCTGCTGCCTATTAATTTCATTTGGTGACCCCCTAGGTTCCTTATTTACTTTCTCTGCACCAGTCAAGATTTTATAGACTTTTATCTTCTCCCTCAGGGAGTGGGAATGATTGAACAGGAGGTGTTCCTCATCCCAGGTGAGGATAGATTAAAAGCTACAAGGATGGTGGTCTGCCTCAGAAGAGGCTCCTAACTCCAGGAATTTAGCCCCATTTCCAGCCTAATGGGGAGATGTGATATATGCTATAATCCCTGCCCTCCTTGGGAGTTGCTCTGAGGCTTAGAGGACAAGTTTGGATATATAAGGGATAACAATATGAATATTGGTTGTTGTTTTTTTTCCTTGCATAGTGCCTAGAAACTCCAATCAGTATCATGGCCACATTGTATTAAGCTCTCTTACAAACATATAGTAAGAGAAAATACCTGCAACTACACTAACACCACCATTCTGTGGTGAATAAGAATAATATATGGAGATATTAATAATAGCAATTAACAGGGCTGTCTGAGAAATATTTCCCCCTTCCTCTCCCTCCTCCCCCAATTGATGACAATTTAAAATATTACAAATCTTTATTTTTTCCCAGGGAAAACAAACCAAACAAACCCACCCAAGTTTTAACTGCAGCTGAAACCCTGACATCTGAAAAATATCTACATTTAGTTGACAAAACAATTTTTTCAGATTTTTGGTTTTTAGACAAAACCCTAATTGTTGTAGATGAAAATGTCTAAAACCTATTTTCAATAGAAAAAAAATGTTTAAATGGAATTTGTTACCATGTAACTGTTAAGTCGTTGTTTGCTGTATCACGTATATTCACAATTCTGTTACTGACGGTAGCCATTTTGTTGCCAAAGTTGCTGCAGGCTGTTGGAAACAGATAGAAATGCACTTTGCTTTTTGTTTCTCATTAAGATCTTTTTATTTTATTCATTCTTGCTCCTCATCTAAACCAAAACCCTTTTTAAACTGAGGGCACCTACTTTAATTTTACATGTTGCAAACATAAGATTGACCCACTAACAAAGATGTTACATATTTGGTTTCCTCCATGAGAAGACCCTGTTCATTAATCACTTGATGGCATTCTTCATCTCAGTATTTCTTAGCGTGTAGATCATGGGATTGAGCATTGGGGTAATGACTGTGTAGAGAGCAGATACTGCTTTGTCTATGGAAAATTTCCGGAAGGGTCGAGCGTAGATGAAGATACAGGGCATGAAATGGATGCTCACCACCACAACCTGGGCTCCGCAGGTGGACAGGGCTTTGTGCTTCCCTTCTGGGACATGGGTCCTTATCTTAACCAAGATGACTGTGTATGACACAATCAGGATGATGAAGATGATGATGGTGAGCAGCCCACTGTTGGAGACCATCAGCAACTCCACCATGTAGGTGTCTGTGCAAGCCAATTTGATCACCTGAGGGACATCACAGTAGAAATTGTCCAGTGTATTGGGTCCACAGAAAGGCAGTTGGATTGTCAGTGCAACCTGGACAATGGAATGGACAAAGCCACCTAGCCATGCCCCGGCCACCAGCCCTACACACACACCCCAGTTCATGATTCTGAGGTAGTGCAAAGGTTTATGGATAGCCACATACCGATCAAGTGCCATCACCATGAGGAAGAAAACCACGGCGCCCCCGGTGAAGTGGAAAAAAAACATCTGTGACATGCAACCACCAAATGTGATTGTCTTTTGCTTGGACAGGAGGTCCCACAGCATCTTGGGCACCGTGACCGAGGACTCGCTCAGGTCAATGAAGGCCAAGTTTCCCAGCAGGAAGTACATAGGGGTGTGGAGCTGGTGGTCAGTGATCACGGTGGTGATGATGGTGAGGTTTCCCAGCCAGGTCATCATGTAGACTATGAAGAAGACCACAAAGAGGAATCTCTGCAGTGCCAGACTCTGGGTTAGAGCCACAAGAAGAAATTCTCTCACTCTACTGGTGAGGTTCTGCTGTTCCATTGATCAACCTTAAAATGTGCCTGCAAAGGGAACACTAGTATTAATTATTATTCACAGGTTCATATATTTTAAGGCCAGAAGATCATTTAGTCTGACTTCCTGTATTACACAGGCCAGAGGATTCATCCAGATACCCCTGCATTGAACCCAATAACTTGTGTTTGACTAAAGCATTTTCCAGAAGGGCATCCAGTCTTGATCTGAAGATATCAAGAGCTGGACAGTCTACCACGTCCCTTGGTACTTCACACCAAATGGTTAATCACTCTCACTTGTTAAAAATGTGTGCCTTAGTTTTAATTTGAATTTGTCTGGCCTCAGCTTCTGGCCATTGGTTCTTTTTCTGCCTTTCTCCACTAGAGAAGGTAAAGGTATTGTTTTACTGTAATCATCACTTCTCAATCTTCTTTTTCATAAGCTAAACAGATTGAACTCTTTAAGCCTTACACTGCCATGCATTATCTCCATCTCTCTCTTTTCTCTCTCTCTCTTTTCTGCAACATCTCCAAATTTTAAGTATTTTTTGTTTAAAATATGGATACCAGACCTGGATCCAGTATTGGTCTCACCAACCCTGTGCACGGAGGTAAAATCACCGCCTGGTTCCTCCTCTGAAGTGTTCCCACATTTACAAATTGGAAAATTTCAGAATTTACCTTCCATGCAAATTTTTGAAACTTCAATTTTTTGTCGCTGTTTAACATGAAAAGAAATATTGGAATATCAGAATTTCCCTCAGCTCTAATTAGCACTGTTCCCATCTTCTGGAGTTTCCCCAGAATTCCAAGATTTATTAAAGATTAACATGAGCAGGACTAGACAGTAATTCAACAACCACAAGTCATACAAATATATCATCCTGTTTCTTTCCACGTAGGGAACAGAAATATTTATTGAACACTACTGCGTTCCAGCATCATATTAATGATTTTATTATGTCCATGTAGTAAAGGGCCTATATCATTACTAGGATTTCTTCTGTTCCTAACATACTTTAAAAACATCCTTCTACTTGTCCTTATCCCTGCCAACCATGGAAGTTCCCCATATGTCTTTAGCTTCTCTTACCAATTTTTTGTACTTGATTGCTATTTATTTTCCCCTTTTTTTCCATTTTGTTACATACTGCTTTTCTTTAAATTCTTTCTAATTTCTGCCTTCACTTTGCTATTGAACCAAAATTGTCTTTTAACAGAAGATGTCCTTTTTCTTGACTGCACAATCATGGCTTTTGGACCATCTAATAAACTCTTCTTTAAGAATTCTCAATTTCCTGTCTAAATTTTTCCTCCAAATCAGTTTTGTCCATAATTTTCCTCAGCTTTGGGAAATTAGTTCTTTTGAAGCACCAAGTATATCTGTTACTGGTTGAGACTGTCCTTTTTTTGCCCATAATGGATGTTATCAGGTCATGATTACTGGTCTGTAGGAAATCACCAACTTCCAGTCCAGTGATTAATGAATCTTTATTTGTCATAATGAGGTCCAATATGGAGTTACCTTGTGTTGGATGCAATACCTTTGGGTTAGAAAATCATCATCTATAATTTTTTAGAAACTCTAATGGTGTTTACTACTGGCTGCATGAGACTTTCAGTATGTGTGTCCCAAACTTAGCTCCTCCATTACAACATATTTATTTCCACACATGGGAGACAGGTATTCAAGGAGAAACTCATCCTGGTCTCTGATTTGATTCAGTGGTCTCTAACAATATCCCCTCCTGAGTGTTGTTAGATAGAACACTGGCCCATATGCATTCCAGCTCTAGTGGTTCTGAATCATCAATAACTCTAAAACAGGTACTGGTGTCTTTAATGTGGAGTGATAGGCCCATCTCTCCCCCCACCACACCCCTTTTTATTCACTCTTTCCTTCCTGAGCAGGTGATAACCAATGATTTTAACATCCCAATCAGTTATCAAAAAGGGCAATTCTATCAACTCTTCTCATCGGTGAGAATTCCCCTTCCCTCTTGCTTGTTACCTAGCACTGGTATATGGCAACTGAAAAAAAAAAATCTCTTCACAACCTTCAGCACCTGCGTTCAATTTGTTCACAACACACTGAGTTTGAGTTTGTCCCACATTTGCCTCCTTAGCTCCCTTCCTAGCCATTCTTAATTTAATGTCCTCTCAACTTCTCCAACTAGTCTCCAACCAAGATGCTTAGAAAGACTGGCGAGGCTTTGCATGGCTGAAGGAGGTAGTGTCACTGGTTGTACTCCAGGGGTATTCAGATAATTTAGTAAAAGCAGCAAAGAGTCTTGTGGCACCTTATAGACTAACAGACGTTTGGGAGCATGAGCTTTCGTGGATGCATCCGACGAAGTGTGTATTCACCCACAAAAGCTCATGCTCCCAAACGTCTGTTAGTCTATAAGGTGCCACAAGACTCTTTGCTGCTTTTACAGATCCAGACTAACACGGCTACCCCTCTGATACCAGATAATTTAGGTGGAGATTTTGAAAGGAGCCTGAGGGAATGTCGGTGCTCAGCCACTACTGCAAGTCATCTAGGATAGCAAAACTTGGATATCTAGTTCCATTATGCCCTATTGAAACCCCCAGCCAAAGCCTGCACCAGGTCTACTTAGGCCTGGTTGTAATTGCAGTGTAATTACATTGTAATGTGGAGATGGGCTTATTTGCTGAAGACTGGTCCTTGAGTCATTTTCTAGTAGAGACTCTAGTGTTTAACTCTAGGCACCCATATTTGGAAATTTCATGTTCATGGAGACTGCCGTGTTAGAAAGTAGGGAAGAAAGAAAAACAGACTATTTATCACCATAAAAGTTCAAGGCCAGACAGAGAGATTCCTAAATGAATTTTATAGTGAAAAAGAATTTCTCTGTTCCCACTGAAAGTTATATTGGTTTAATTAAACCCATAGAGCAAAGAGCAACCTAGATAACAACTAGTCAGGAACTTTTGTTTCAGTTCAGAGTCATATTCTAAGCCTGACTTGTAAGATCTATGAAGATTTTGTTTTAATGAATGCAGTTCTTCCATCATATGAGGTAGGTCATCCATTAACAAGCAGTTAAATGAATGGAGACATAGAGACTCAGATAGAAATTCATGGACAGGAATGGATGAGAAAGCAAGCAAGCAAGAAGCCCTTTCTGATATACTCACAATGGTGATATCAGCAGAACGTGGCTCGGTCCACTTGACCTACAGCAGAGGGATGAGTGGCCTGTGTTGGCTGGAAAACTGGGTTCAGTAGTAAGTAGTTACATTATGGCACCAGACAAACATGTCAATATTCACTCCCTTGACTTCTCCCCTCCTTCCAACTCCAGCCCTGAGAGTCTTTTTTCTCCTTACCTACCCTTGCACTAGCCCCAGTCCATACACATGCAGTTACGGGCTAGCCTAGGTGTTGAAGGTAAGGGTCTATGTCATTCATATCCGCATCTCCCCCAGCTCAGAAGAATCTAAACCTTCCCTTCAGCATCCCCACTCAGACCTTCTCCTTAGTCGTAAACTTAGCCTGCATCTACCCCTGCAGCTGTTCGTAGAGCACAGGCATTACACATATCGCTACTGGCTGCAGTGAACGGCACCTGTCACTGGGGTATGAAGCCACATGCCACAGGGAAAGGTTCTGGCAGCAGGGAGGCAGTGGCATGCTAGACTGATAAAAACAGCAGTGCAGACATGGGATGCACTGGCTGGACATGTAGAGAGCTGTGCAGGGTACGTACCCTAGGGTTAAGGCAGGTAGGGCACTCTATTCACCTAAGCCATGCCGCACCGTCTACCCTGCTGACTCTACCCATGCTAGCTGGGCATGAAGTGTCTGTCCATTACACACCGCTAGAAGTGTAGACATACACTCCGAGAACCATCCCACTCCATGAGTCTGCAGCTCTTGCCAAGACCTGGAAAGCCACCACCCATTCAACCCTTCCTACTAGAAGCAATTGTTAAAATCAAACATGTGATGGGGTACAAAGAGAGTGGCTGGGATTTTTGCAGGGGTCTAATTGATGTAGGTGTCCAACGCCCATTGACTTTCAAATAGGTTAGGCATCTAACTCCCCTAGGCTACTTTCAAAATCCCAGCTAATATTTGTTTCTTTTAGAAAAGGAAACTGTCTACCGGTGCTAAGGATTATCCCCCCTAACCGGAGCTCTCTTTCCTTACCACCGGATTCTCTGTGCATATCCCCCCGACCGTATCTAACCACCAGAGGATTCCTTGAACATCTCAGAGCTGTGTGTGGTTCCCCATAACAGGCAAGGGAAATAGGTCAGATACAAGGAGGCGGCTTCCCTAGAAATCTTCCCCTTTTATCATTCTTACCGTCCCATTGACACTAGAACTGGGGCCAAAACCGTTCAGAAATCCACCTGAGGAATATTCGGTGTGATCAAGAAAGCTGCTGCTTTGGAGGGCTGAGGATTAATTATCTGGAGATTTAGTCTCAAGGAAAATCATTAAAATGTCGGTGGAATCTTCAAGAGTATTGTTTATTTACAGACAGACAAACACAACAGACTTTGGGTGTCCTCACATTTGAATCCTTGACTCCGAAGACTTTGAAGACACCGCAGAGGAACACTGGACCACATGTTGCGGGACCCCATGCATTATGCATGTGCTGCATATGCTGGCAAGTAGGAAGCTTCATAGTCAATTCCAATGAGGGAATTAGAGAGACAATGCTCCCCAGCCCAGGTGATACTGCAGAGGACTGAGAGTCAGGACTCCAGCGATATAGTGCAATTTTATTCTAATGGTTAGAGCAGTGGAGACAGATGCCGAGCACTGTTTTCCTGGCTCTCCCATACCCTCCTGGTGTCACCTTGAGCAAACCCTTTCAGCACATTGACCCTCAATTTCTCCATCTGTAAAAAGAGGCAATGCTATTTCCCTGCTTTCTAGTATTAATGATGAGTTCATGGACTGCAGGATCTATCTATCTATCTATCTATCTATCTATCTATCTATCTATCTATCTATCTATCTATCTATCTATCTATCTAAACAGTTTCTCCCCTCATTCATCATCACCAAGAAAAAAATAATCTTTAGGCCCAAGTAGACCTGTCCCCTTCTCACCCTTCTCTCAGTGACCCCTGTGCAGCCCCCCTCCCCTTCACACCCTGCCATCAGTGACCCCTGTGCAGCCCCCTCCCCTTCACACTCTTCTCTTAGTGACCCTTGTGCAGCCCCCTCCCCTTCACACCCTGCCATCAGTGACCCCTGTCCAGTCTTTTAAGCTTCCAGTCTTTGGAATGGACCAGGCATGGCTGCTGTCTTTGGGCCACTGGGGACGCTTTTGGGGTGTAGATGTCATATCCCCTCCTGAAAGATTTGACCGCATGATCCACTGCCCTGTCCCGAGGTCCTGTGATGACCCCTGGTCCCCCACATTGCTTCAGCCCAAACTCATGCCAAATCTCCCCCAAAAGGGTGGCCTTGTCTTTTACTTCATCGGTCACCTGATAAGGTCCTGTAGAGCACTGTGAACAGCCCAGTAGTAGCTATTGCTCTTTCTTTAACAGCAGGAGACATACACACATCTATGCTGTGATGGGTTGGATCACAGAAACCCCCTTGGGAATTGCCATCTCATGTACCAAGACTACTTCTGCCCCTGCTTTCCCTGCCAGCTCAGGACCCCAGCACCCTGTCCTGCTGAGCCAGACACGCCCGTCTGCTCCGATAAAGACCCAGGGTCCAAATAACTTGCCCCAAAGCTTCAGGTTTACCTGAAAGCAGCTTACAGAAATGTTCTTGCCTTTACCATTCAGATGCCCAACTCCCAATGGGGTCTAACCCAAATAAATCCATTTTACCCTGTATGAAGGGTAAACTCTATAACACTGATGGAAAGATATGCACAGCTGTTCCCCCCCCCCCACCCCGGGATATTAATAAATACTCTGAGTTAATTAATAAGTAAAAAGTTATTTTATTAAATACAGAAAGTAGGATTTAAGTGGTTCCAACTAATAACAGACTAAACAAAGTGAATTACCAAGTAAAATAAAATAAAACATGCAAATATAAGCCTAATACTGCAATACAACTGAGTACAGATAAAATCTCACCCTGAAAGATGTTTCAATAAGTCTCTTTCACAGACTGGAAGTTATATTTCATATTTCTAGTTTCAGATACAAGAGTGGTACATTTATACAAATAGGATGACCACACTCAGTAGATTATAAGCTTTCCAATGATACCTTACAAGAGAGCTTTTGCATGAAGCATATTCCAGTTACATTAGCATATTTCCATAAAATCATATAGAGTGCAACATCACAGATTCCAATATAATAAACTCCACATACATTTGCCTGCCTCAGTTTCCTCACCTGTCACTATCATTCTTTTGGCCAGGGTTAGGGGTCTCTGGGGCTATCCTCGATCCTGTTGCAGCTGGGCATGGCTACACTTCTGAAACAAGGAGACTTCACCCTTGCAGCTCATGGTCTCTGACCTTGGATGGACAGTCCATTGTCCCTCTGTAGACTGCTACAGGAGTAAAGCAGGGGCCCACAGGCCTCAAGCCTGTAGGACAATTAGCTTAGCAGAACTAAGGCCTACGTATAAAAGGATGATGCACGTTGCTACATATGTTGTATTTAGCCGATAGTTTGACCTTAAGTTATAATATCACAGTAAAGAGGAGAGATACCTGATGGCAAGCAAGGAACTCAGAGCCTCATTGACTTTAAGGTCAGAAGGGACCACCATGTATTCTTCTGACTGCCCCCCACTGCCCCATCCAACCCCTGTTCCTTCCTGACTGCCCCCCGGGGCCCTTGCCCCCATTCAATCTCCCTGTTCCCTGCCCTCTGACTGCCCTGACACTAATCCACCCCCCCAACTCCCCTGGTTTCTATCCAACACCCCTTCCCTGCCCCCTTACCAGGCTGCCTGGAGGTGGGGGCTGGGCCGGGCCAGCTCTGCTGGGGCCGGGGTTGGGACCAGAGTCACTTGGCCAGAGCCGAGGCACCCAGCTGGCCGGGACCAGGGCCGGGCTCGAGCTGTGCCACCCAGCTGGCCGGGCCCAGGCCGGAGCCGCACCACCTGGCCGAGGTTGGGGCCGGGCCCAGGGGACAGGCCAGAGCTGCGCCCGGCTGAGGTTGGGGCAGGGCCCGGGGGCCGGGCCAGAGCTGCGCCGCCTGGCGGGCTGCAGTCGGAGCTGGGGCCAGACACGCGCTGGTCAGGGTCGGGGTCGGGGGCCAGGCCAGAGCCGTGCGCCTGGAGCCCTCCTCCCGCTCGCACCCCTGCCCCCCTGCCCCAGCTCATCTGCAGGAAGCCGCTGCTTCTTTCTCAGCCCTCCCAGGCTTCCCTCGTGAACAGCTGATTCGCGGGAAGCCAGGGAGGGGAAGAGAAGCTGGGGGAGCATTCAGGGGAGGAGGCAGAGGCGGAGTGAGGTGAGCTGGGGCCGGGGGAAGGGCAGGTAGCTGCTGGAGCTTTTGTTAAATTTAAAAGCCCTTTTCGAACCGGTTGTCCCTTGTGGGACAACCGGTTCGAAAAGGGCTTCTAAATTTAACAACCGGTTCCCGCGAACTGGTGGGAACCAGCTCCAGCTCACCACTGCTTGTGGGAGAACAGGATGTGACATGTTTCTTGGGCTCTCCTCAAGAACCTCATTCTATTGATAATTCTATTGCGGTGCCTGATTTGGAGGAAGAACCTATCAAACCACTGTGTAGTGTATCAAAATAAATATCTCCCCCGATCAGTCGGGGTACACCTCTCATGCCCAAAACTTCCCGTGTGTCTCCTTCAGTGTGAGTCTTTTTAGACCCTCCTGGTTTGCCCCCTTTATCTCTGTGTCCTGTTATTAGTAACTTTCCATCTCCAAACCCTCAGCCCCAGAGAGCCCATGGAACCAATCTGCTTTGCCTTGAGTAGGCTGTCACTGGCTTCTAACAACACATCATTGTCCATGGTCTTGCAGACACTTGACACATCCCTGTCGGCACATGCTGGACTTTCCATTTCCTCGGAGGAATTCAGAAACATGGCAGTTTTAATAGTGACAATTTCAAAACATCAACCATCATTCATAAGTTGTAAACACAGATCCCTGCACAAACCATCCCACCATGCCGCTTTCACAGTCCAACCTCATTCACCTCTCTGCGGCCCCAACTCCTTCACATCCTTCACACTCTGTGCAATACCGTTCCTTCATGATCTGCTCTCAGGTACTCCTGTGCACTCGTGCAGACCTCAGCAGTTTTGCACAGGTGTCACTGGCGATGGTGAGAATTTAGCTCATAATGTTGCTGACAATAGCCCAGCCAGCAATAACACCCATGCTCCCTGGTGGAAGACACTCACTGAACCACAGTATGTTAGCCTAGCTAAGGACATGTTCACTGCAACAATGTTGATTTATACCTGCTGTGGATCTTTCCCATTCACTTCCACAGAGCTCCACAAATTAACACCAGCCGAGTATTTTCAATATTAACTTAAATGGGGCAAAGTTCTTTTACTCCAGATGGGGATCGGGCCCCAATGACTACAATGGAAATACATCACTTCCTGGGGAATTGGCTCATTGATTCCAATGGAGCAAGGCCAATTTATACCAACTGAGACTCTTTCCCATTAGTGTTAGTGGAGCTGCACTGATTTGCACCAACGTGTCCCACTGACTCATGCCCTGAGTCTATAATTCATTCACTAGCAAGTTGTTTTCATGAGGGTTCAGCATCTGATCTCCTTGGGTACAGGGTTAACAATCCTCCAGGAATGTCCTGGAATCTCCAGGAATTAAAGATTAATCTTTAATTAAGGATTATACCATGTGATTAAATTTCCCAGAATACGTCCAACCAAAATTGGCAAACCTACTTGGATAGAACACCCAGCTATGTCATTTGACAGAGATGAGGCATAGCCACTTCCCTTCTTGATTCACATCTGTATAAAACAGGACACAGTTTCAGCCTGGGTTATCTAATCCAATAGAGGAAGTTACGGAGGGGAAAAGAATGTAAAACCATTAGTTGATACAGTTATAGAAACGGATACCATAAAAAAACTCTTGGTGAAGATGAATATATCCGATTTGGAGTACTTGCAACTGAAGCTTTCTGTCAAACCCCATGTCCAAAACCCAGATTTCTGGAGACCATTAACGAGGAAAGAAAGACTATGCACAAGGAGCCACGGAAGCTCCCAAACAGTTGGGGGGGGGCATGGCCCTTTGCCCAGTCCCCCCTTCCAGTGCCCCTGCTATGCATAAAGCCCATCGCTAAAGTCCAGTGTTGGTTATTGACTCAGCAAGGACCCCTTGATAACACAGTTGCGGCGAGTAGCTGCATGTGTGGTAGCTTGTTTTCGGAAAAGGACAGATCCCGCCACATTAGTGGCTCGGAGGAATAAACTATGTGGAATCCTGCCAGTGACTGGGACATGGGCCGTTGTGCCCAGTGGTTAGAGCAGGCCTCAGGCCTAGTGGTTACAGCTGGAGTTGGTAGTCAGGAATCAGAGCCAAGGCTCAGAGCCAAAGTCAGAAGTCAAGAATCGCAGGCACAGCTCAGGACCAGGGAAACTGGAGTGTGGGAAGGCAGGACTCATGACACGACTAAGGCTGAAACAGCTGGGAACAAGAAAGCACAGGTACTCTCCCAGCCACTGGTGAACACTTTGAGCAGCTGTGGAACTGCTGCAGCTGCTGGGCTTAAAAGCCAGTCTGCTCACTCTTGACACCAAATAGGTGGTGCCTCTAATTAGGCACCCCTCTTGTGCTCATTAGGTTGCCTGGAGACTTGCTTTGCAGCAGACTCTGCTTCCCAACAATCCTTCCAATAAAAGAAAAGGGAAGCCAGATCTATCACAGGGTCATCCACATGTTCTAATATATAATATTTTTTAGAATTTGAACAAAATAAACCCACAGAAAATTATCACAGTTTGACCCAACACAATGGGTCCTATAAAGGGAACAAACACAGATGCCTACTGAGAGTTGTTAACACTGTATGACAAGTTCATGTACCATGTTAATAACAAAATTGAAAACATAATAATTTGGGAAATCATAATTTTTAAAAATTATGTCTTTATTTTCCTCCCTGAGAAGACCATTCTGCTCATCAGTCTCCTGATAGCCTTCTTCATCTCGGCATTCCTCAGCGTGTAGATCATTGGGTTCAGCATCGGGGGGATTATAGTGTAAAGGACTGAGATAATCTTGTCCATAGGGAATTTCCGGAAGGGCCGGGCATAGATGAAGATGCAGGGCACAAATATTAAACACACTACCATGATCTGGGTTCCGCAGGTGGACAGAGCCTTGCGCTTCCCTTCTGTAAGGTGTGTCCTGATCTTGACTAAGATGATGGTGTATGAAATGAGCAGGAGAATGAAGATAATTATGACAATCACCCCATTGTGGGAGACCATCAGCAGCTCAAACAGGCGGGTGTCAGTGCAGGCCAGTTTCACGACTTGTGGGACATCGCAGTAGAAATTGTCCAGGATGTTCGGCCCACAGAACGGTAGCTGGAGGACCATTCCAATTTGAATAGCAGAGTGAGCCAATCCACCCAGCCATGTGCCGGCCACTAGCCCCATGCACACACCCCAGTTCATGATAGTCAAATATTGCAATGGTTTATGGATAGCCACGTATCTATCGGCGGCCATCACTGCAAGTAAAAATACCATAGCACCGGCAATGAAGTGGAAGAAGAACATCTGGAGGATGCATTCATTGAAGGAGATGGTTTTGCGCTGGGAGAGGAGACCCAAGAGCATCTTTGGCACACTGACTGTAGAGTCACTAATATCTATGAAAGCCAGGTTGGCCAGCAGGAAGTACATAGGGGTGTGGAGCTGGCGGTCAGTTATCACACTGATGATGATGGTGAAGTTTCCGAGCCAGGTTGTCAGGTAGACTATGGAGAAGACAATGAAGAGGAATCGCTGCAGCTCAGGACTTTGGGTGAGGCCCAAGAGGACAAAATCTGTCACTGTGGTGGTGAGGTTCTCCTGCTCCATTTGGTGTCCTTAAAATATACCTGGAAACTGAATGACAATAATCATTAATAAAAGTTTCTTGTAATTTTTCCACCTTTAAATTACTGATATTGACTCCTTCTTAACTGCACCCTAAGAAAGACATTGGGTTTGGGTTTGGGTTTGGCTAGGTCTGTATTTTCCTAAATGAAATACTATCCCCTCAGCCCCACTGCAGGGGACTCCTGCTTCAGCAGACCCTAAGAGCCAGAGATTTCTCTACTCACACACCCCGAACTCTCCCATCCCCACTGCAGTAGTCAACTAGTTACATACTGTGTAGTCAATTTAGTCCAGCCAACCCTGTACATTTGATCTAATTTCAACTCCTGGGGAAAGTACTGACTGGGGGTCTGCATTGGTAGCTTGGGGGTGAGGAGGCATGGTTTGCTCACCCACCATTAAAATTTTGGAAAATCTCTGGAGCTGCTTGAAAAAGATGTTATTTCCAGCAACATCTTTCAAGGGAAAAATCTGATATTTTTGGTTCAAACTTTTTTCACAGGGAATTTTTTTTTTAGATGAAACAAAATGATAATGTTCGTTTCATTGCTTTTCCTGCCCAATTTTTATTTTTATTCCATTCGTACTGAAATTTTCATTTTGATTTAGCTTTTGAAAAAAAAACATTCTAGATTTCTTTTTTTGGTTTTCTGTTTTCCATATCCTCCCAGGCATTTTCTCTCCCATTTTTAATTTGCTATTTGGAAAAATGGAGACAGGAGAAGGAAGGGGAGAAAAAAAGTGTGAGAAGGTGAGAAAAATGGCTTTTTTGCTCACTTGAAAATATAAAAATTCAAAATGTATTTACGTGTCTGTTTCTGTAAAAGAATATCAGCCAGCTTTAAAGGAGAGTGGGATGCTGCTGTGAGCAATGGGGTAGAAGGGCTTTGTCAGTAAGCCTTTGGGAGCGAGGTCCAATATCTGTCCTGCCACAGACAATCTTTGTGCCCATGGATAACTCACATCCCTGACTTGTCTGGGATTTTCCAAGGAAAATAAGTGAGTTATGTGACCAATTCCCCTTGATCTTCCCATAGATCAGTGGATTTCTAACCACTCCAGTGTCTTTTGAAAATCACAGCCTTTGTGCCTCAGTTTCCCTTTCTAAAATAGGTGTAATTCTTCAGCTCCCCAGCTTGGCAAGAGGGCTGTGAGGGTCAAAACTCTGTGATGCACTCAGGGAACAATGAGGAAGTAGTGGATAACTTTGGGGAAAAGCAGTGAAATTGGCAGAGGGGCATTGCCCACCACCATCCTGCAAACCTTAGAGACTCCCTGTTGGTGCAGCTTTTAAGGTGTGGAGGTTTAAGGGGTATATGTCGAAGGACTGAACTAAAGACATTTTGATGTAAAAGCCTGAGTGTCTAATGGCTGAACTAACTGACCACCACTGCTGGAGGAGACTCATAAATCTCTGTCCTTGCTGAAGCCAATCGAAGGGACAAAGACGCACACTGTCCCTGTCAGACATTTGAACATTTCAGGCACTTTAGGCTGGGAGTTTCCATGGAGACGAAGGGAGTTAGATGCCCAGTTCCCACTGAAATTCTGATAGCTTTGAAATCCCAGACTAAAACTACAAAAATCTCAGCTTTTCTAAAAGCAAGAAACCCACTGTAAGAATCTCACTCTGGCTTTATCCGCACATCTGGACACTTTCCTGGGCTCTTTCTCAGTTTCATTCACACCTCCACCTTGCCTCTGTGACATCTCTCTCCAATCTGAGCCTCTTAAAGCCCTGCCATTGGAGAAACCTGGTCTGAGGGAGCCAGGCACAGGAAGACCTCAGCAAAGCATCTGTGATCTGTTCTTCCTCCTAACACACTTAGACTCCTCTGGAAACCCCACGTAACATCTGTAGAGCCCTTTAGAGAAGTATTCACTTTTGAGTGCTTAATACTATCCCCCCAACCAGGTCGTTCTTTCTTTATCAGTGGGGTCTCTGAGCAACCACCCTCCTCATAATAACAATACTTCCCCCTACTATCACATTGCACATTGTTTGATTCAAGAGCCCATACCTTGCACGACCTGCCGTGTCTGTGACCTCAGAGCCGGCTGCCTCCAAAGGATGGCCTGGGGCAGTCAGACCTCAGAGCTGATCATTGCAGTCCTGGCCAGCAGAGGAAGAAGACCCAGTTCTAAGGAGGAGACAGCCCCAGAAATCTTCCCCTTATGTGCTTATTGACCCCCACTAAGACTGGTGCTAGGAGTCACTGAAATCCCCTTGGGTTTTAATAGGCACAATCAAGGAAGTTGCTGCTTTGGAGATTTGGGGATTCTTCCACAAGAGGAGTCTTTAATAACTCCATGGCACATTTCAGTCTCTATGTGAGTTGACATGAGCCATGTCAATGTTAGAGCCTTTGCAAATTCCCTCCGGTGATGAGATGGCACAAGAAGGCTGTTTGGGACACAATGGAAGAACTGGACCTTTGACTGATCTCCAAAGCAGAGGAAATCCCATGGCTGGTGGGTTTTGTTCCCAGCACTGAGATGGAAAGAGACAAGCAAGCCGTTAGAGCAGGGAAGAAAAAATACAGGGCTTCTTGGTCCCCATGAAAATTCTAGATAGGAAGCGGTCTCCAGGATTAGAGCAGGGGGTAATTGTATTTCAGGGTCCCTCATGGCTCATTTGACAGACATCGTCCAAGAGCTCTGCCAAAGGACCGATAATTTTTTGGCGAGATAGGATTAAAAGATCAAAGTCCAAAGTTGGTCGGCTTTCGGACTTAGCAGCCAATATACAATTAGAGACCTGAAACATCAGTACTGAGGCTCAGCAGGCACTTGGGGAATTAAAATGTTAACAGGATCTAAACACCTCAATTAGAACATCCTTCTTCCTAATTTTATCAGGCACTTTAGCAACAACAGGGATGGGATCCTTTTTAGTGCTTAGAATAGAATAGAATAGAATAGAATGGAGATCTAACCTGTAGGGGTAGGGTGCTCCCCCATAAGCTTCACCCAGTGGTCAGAGCGTTCACCAAATAAACCTGTATTCATCCCCCTCCCCAGCCCCCCCCCCCCGATGATGATAAAGGAACTGAATGTGGGACTAAGAACATAAAAACGGCCACACTGGGTCATACCAAAGGTCCATCTAGCCCAGTATCCTGTCTTCCAACATCAGCCAATGCCAGGTGCCCCAGAGGGAATGAATAGAACAGGTAATTATCAAGTGATCCATCTCGTTGCCCATTCCCAGCTTCTGGCAACCACAGGCTAGGGACACCATCCCTGTCCATTCTGGCTAATAGCCATTGATGAACCTATCATCCATGAACTTATCTAGTTCTTTTCTGAACCCTGTTACAGTCTTGGCCTTCATAACATCCTCTGGCAAGGAGTTCCACATGTTGACTGTGCGTTGTGTGAAGAAATACTTCCTTTGTTTGTTTTAAACCTGCTGCCTATTAATTTCATTGGATGACATAGTTCTTGTATTATGAGAAGGAGTAAATAACACTTCCTTATTTACTCATGTTCTTATTCTGTATGTTCTCCCCTGTTACAGGAAAACACTCCTGATACTGGGCTTTGGGATTGACTGGGTTGAGTTCTTCTCAGTCTCTCCTCTAGAAGCTGTTCAACTTTTTTTATATAAATAATTTAACAGCCAATAGAGCAGCACCTTGAGTTTGGGTCTCCCACATCTCAGGTGACCACATGACTGACCATGCAGTAGAGCAATACTCACTGTCACCCAGGCCAGAGGGTATATATTGCAATGCATCGTGGCAATTCACAGTCGTTCATGATGACTCTGGAGGGTCATTAGGTCAGGAAAGAGAGTGAGGCATCCTTACAGCACTCTGCCCATCTTAAACACTGGGCGTCCTGTTACCCTTCAGCCTCTCTCCTCAGACACCCCTCTACAACCACGTCCCTTTCACACTTGGCCTTCAGTGCTCCTCTGCAACCCTGTACCCTTCACATCCCGCCCTTGCTGACCACTGTGCATCCCCCATCCCACCCCCTTCTCTCTCTGTCACTGCTGTTGAATACCATTCTTTTAATTTTTTGTATTTCTGTTGATTTCATTCATTATAGACAGGTGTAACTGGTCTAAAATACATTGACAGTGGGTTTTTTTTAAGTTATTGCTATCAGACCTAGCTTACAGCTATTCTCTCAGAGCTGTGTTAGTTCAGGAGGTCTTACAGGTCTATAGATAGTTATCACTCATTTTGGATCTGAAAACTAATTCTGATACACAGGGAGTGTAGAACTGTTCAGGAAGTAGTGTCCAGTTTCCCCTAATATTTTTCAGTGTAGAACAGCCTCATTAGTACTTACATTTTGAAAATACAAAACTCATTGGGAAAGAAAAAAGAATCACAATTTCTTTTAAAATTTACAAAAAATATTTTTATTTTGAAAGTTTTTAAAGAACTATGTTTTTCTCTTCTAGTAAAATGTCCATAAATGTTTCCTTTTTATCTAAATGTTTTTCTTTCTTTCTTTTTTTCATGGAGAAAAAAGAAGTACATGTGAAATAAAATCAAAATATATTAAGGAAAGTGATTTGCTTTTATTTTTCTTTAAATTAGAGATCTGGAAAATGTGCAAAGGGATTTTTTTTAAATGTTATTTATCTATTATGAATAAAGAAGCCAATTTAAAAAAAACAACAAAACAACAGAAACAAAAACATCTTTGCATTCTCTCTTTATAATTGTATTTTTTATTGGGATTAGCGGAAAAGGTAACCAAAGATAAATCTAGTTTAACCTGTGACATTAGAGATAGAAATGTCCTGTAAGAAAATTAAAACCAATTCCTTGTGAAGGAAGCCATGTAGTAGGACATGTCTATTTCTACCAGTTCTGGCCCATTTACTCTCCTGGAACCACGTCTGATTTACACTATCTGGAGGTGTCACGCTGTCTGGAGTGGATTATGACTGTAAGTGTCTACGTTGAGGGCAGACTGTCCAAAACAGGGCAGATTCCCCAAACTGTTGGGATGCTCTATAATTAGATTTTACCAAGGCAGTAAGAACCGTGAACTCTAGGTATGAAGTTTAAGAAACGTATCCAAATGAACTGAGTGAGACAAGACAGATGAGGCAATATCTGTTATTGGACCAGCTTCCATTGGTAAAAGAGACTAGCTTTTAACTCAGCAACATTTCTCTCTTTCACCAACAAAAGTTGGTTCAATAAAAGATATGACCTGACTGACCTTGTCTTGTCCATAACCTGGAACCGCCAGGGCTACAACACCACTGCATGCATCCAGATGAAAGCAAAAGTTTCATTTTAGTTTGAAATTTTTCTCATGAAACATCACAAATTTTCATCAACAATGACATTTTCCCATCAAATCTTTTGATGTCAGCAAAACCCCTTTTTTTGTACCATGACATTTCTTTCGATAGAATAAAAAATTGATTCAAAATTAAAGAAAAAAAATCATTTGGCTTGAAATTTTCTGATGACAAATGAAATAAATAAACGAGTAAAAATAGATTTTTCCCACTCATGTTTATTGCCAAAGGCTGAGGGGAGATGGATGTCATTTCTGCCCTGCCGTGGCCATCCTCTGTGACCATGGGTAACCCACCCCACCCCCAGTCTGGGATTTTCAAGAGAGAGGAAACTAGATGCCCAGTTCCCATAGAACTTCGCTGGGAGTTTGATGTTTAAGTGCCCCTCCCCCCCCCACGGATTATTTGAATATTCCAGCCCCCGTGCCTCTGTGTGAAGTAAGCTGATTTTAAACAGTTATGGATCTTAAGGCTCGATTCCCAATGGAACTCTGGCTTTTAGACCCTTAAAAATCTCTCCAATTCACCAAGACTGAATTTGGTGTGTGGGTTCCCTATCCGATGGGGAGAGGTAGGTACCTACAAATGGAATTGATAGAAGCCAGCAGAACGAACTCTCTCTGCCTACACTCGTGATAGGATGTGCCTCAGAGAGGGATGTGTGCTACATATGTTTCTGCCAGAAGTAGCTTGTCTTTTCAGAAAGCAGTGCCTATTTTTAACTAAATATTTTTCACTGAGGAGCAGTCTCTTTAGTACATTGAGAATATATAACCTGTTGGGAAAGGCAAATATCACAATATTTTTTGAAAAGTTACAAAAATATTTTTATTTTTAATTTTTTGAAAAAGAACTGTGTTTTCCTCTTATTGTAAAATTTCATAATTTTATTGTATCTACATTTCCATTTCTTTCTTTCTTTCTTTCTTAGCAAAAAAGGAGGAAATGTAGAAAAATAAAAAACTAAATATAGCTAGGAAAGAAACTTTCCTTTTTCTTGAAAATAAAAAATCTGGAAAATATAAGAAACTATTTTTAAATGTTATTTACATATTGTCAGTGAAAAGGATACACTAAAAATATTCCAAGAAAAAAATGTTTTCTTCCCTATTTATAACTACACTTTTAGATTGGAATTAGCAGAAAAAGCTAACGAAGATGAGTTTAGTTTAATTTGTGAAATTAAGAGGCAGAAATGGAAATATTATGTAACAAAAATTTAAACCAATTCCTTGTGCTGATAAGATCTCAGTATTATTCAACCACTGTGTTATGAAGTCATATGGGAAATGCAGATAAGTGGTATATATGTATAAGGGGAAAAAGAATGAGCCATAAAGCACAAGAAAGTCTGTATTCCGCTGTTGGAACTATCTATACTGATTTCTTCACCACAATCAATACATTAGTTATAATACATAGTTTATTGAACAGATATTTTCTTGGAGACGATATTGATTTTCATGGATTCCTCATTACTTGAAATCATTCTTAGAAGAATTTCAGCCAGCAATTCTCAGTATCAAAGCCCCATCTGATGGAAGCCAGTTAGGGAAATGCCCCCATTTCCTCAAGCTGGGGATCTGTCCCATTTACCGGCATGGAGCTACGTCTTATTCACACCTACTGCTTTTTTTAACTAATATGGAGGTTCTGGGCCTCAGTCCATTACACATTTGTGACAACAAATTCTCATGAGTGTGCACTCTTTGATCTCTTTTGACCTAAGACTCATTTTAAAGCCTCATGCATCTGTTCTCTGATACATCATGGAGATCAGAGTTTTTAACGCAAATGTACATTGTAAGACAAATTATGTCTCTATTCCCCTCCGTGAGAACAGGATTCTGCTCATCAGTTTCCTGATGGCCTTCTTCGCCTCGGCGTTTCTCAGCCTGTAGATCATTGGGTTGAGCATTGGGGTGATTACAGTGTAAATGACTGAGATCACCTTGTCCAGGGTGAACTGTTTGAAGGGCTGAGTGTAGATGAAGAAACTGGGTCTGACTTGTAAACACAACATGATAATCTGGGTCCCACAGGTGGACAAAGCCTTGTGCTTCCAGTCTGTGACATTTGTCGTGATCTTGACTAAGATGACAGAGTAGGAAATAGGCAGAATGATGACTAGTATTAGGATCACTACCCCATTACTGAAGATCATCTGCAATTCGACCAGATCACCGTCAAGGCGGGTCAATTTGATGACCTGTGGGACATCACAACAGAAACTGTCAATGGCATTTGGACCACAGAATGGTAATTGAAAGAGTGGTCCACAGAGTGAGCAAATCCATCCAGCCATGCCAGCGCCACTAGCCCCACACGTACGCCTCGGTTCATGATAGTTGAGTAGCACAGTGGTTTATAAATGGCCATATATCAATCAAGTGCAATGCTCAAAAAGTATAATGACATTGCACTTCCAATGAAGTGGAAGAAGAAAATCTAGAGGATGCACTTATTGAAGGAGATGGTTTTATGCTGGGTGAGGAGACCTGAGAGCAATGTTGGAGTATTTACTGATGATTCATTGAAATCTAAGAAAGCCAGGTTGGCCAGCAGGAAGTACATGGGGTGATGATGGTGAAGTTTCCCCGCCAGGTTGTCCGGTAGACTACGAAGAAGATGATGAAGAGGAATCGCTGCATCTTAGGACTTTGGGTGAGGCCCAAGAGGACAAATTCTGTCATAAGGGTGGTGAGGTTCTTCGTCTCCATTTATGAACCTCAAAATGCGCCTGCAGAGGGAAGAGTATTGATAATTGTTATGATGTAATCCCAGTGAATTACTGATATTAAATGAACATTAACTCCACCTTTACAAAATAATGTTGTCAATTTCCCTTTTTGCTAAATTTCATGCTTTGTTCTCAGCCCTAACGGTGTATAACTCTGCTCCAGCAGAATTTACGAGCTCCACTAGTGGTCATCTCCAACCCTGGGGTCCTTGGGAGTGAAAAGGAGCAATCTACTCACCCAGACAAGCCCTCTGCTAACCACTGTCTCCATTCACCTCCAAATGATGGAGGATGGGTAGGGGAAGTCCAAGCTCACAGCTGATCAATCTTCTCCCAACAGTCTGGGGAAGGGGACCTGGTTCCAAAGAGAAGACACCCCTAGAAATCTTCCCCTTATACCATATCAGCCCCATTCCCTAAGACTGGTGCTAACATCAAAGGCTCTCTGAAATCCCCTTGATCTTAACAAAGAAGTTGCTATTTCAGAGCTTTGGGGATCCCATCACAAGGGAAGCATGTTGTGTCCCTCCCCTTACCCCTGTCTGCCCCATCCCCCAGGAGGTGCAGTCGGGAGCGGGACCACTGATTCACTGTGTGACCATGGCAAGTCATCTCACTTCTCTGTGATTCAGTTCAATGATTGGCTTTGAAGATTAGGGAAAAGATGAGGGTGATGATCGTTGGTTGCAGGATAGTTTGTGTGGTAGTGGAGGAGAACTGCTCTGTCTTCTGAGCCCTTTTGCCCATCACTAAGAACCTGATATTCATAAGTACTAAACACTCAAAACTCCAATTTAATTCAACGTCAGATGCACAAACTTAGCACTAGATCTGGTCAAAGAAAAAAAAACTGGTGTGTGGAAAAGTTTTCCTGTTGAAAAATACACGTTCATCAAAACCAATATTTTCCAGGGGAAAATGTCCTATTTTGGTTTTGCTACAGGAGTTCATTTTCATTTTGAATCAATTTTTTTGGGGGGGGGAACTGACTAAAAGGTCTTTTTTTAAAAAATGAAAATAAAAAAAAGTATGCTGCACTTTCAATCAAAATGAAATTAAAATATTCACTTGGCTTTTAAATGTCAATTTGAAACAAGAATGTTCAGTTTAAATAAGTTTGAAACTTCCTGTGGGACAAATGAATTTGTTTCATTCAGAATTCCCGACCATCTGTATTGATCAATACTCAATATCTGGCTCTTATAGTTTGGGACTTGAGGGTACCACCACCAACAAAATTATGAGGCATCTCTCTGTGTCCCTTTCTCTGTCTCTCTCTCTCTCTCCTTTCATTTTGTTGTCTTTCTCCCTCTCTCTCTCTCTCTCTCTCTCTCTCTCTCTCCCCCCCCGTGAGCACTTCCTGCAGAGGTAACAATGAAGAACCAGAACACATCTGTGACTGAATTCATCCTCCTGGGAATCCCTGGCACCCACAGCTTACAAAGCCCCCTCTTCATAGCCTTCCTTAGCTCCTGTGTGGTCACCTTGATGGACAACCTCCTCATCATGGCATTGGTCTGGGCTGACTATCGCCTCTGCACCTCTATGTACCTCTTCATTCCAACCTCTCCCTCCTGGACATCCTACTCACCAGTGCGATCATGCCAAGATGTTGGCCAATGTGGTAAGTGAGAGGAACACCATTTCCTTCACCAGCTGCATTGCCCAGGCCTACTTCTACTTCCTGGTGGGCTCTACAGAGTTTTTCTTCCTCACTGTCATGTCCTTTGACTGCTACTTGGCCATCTGCTACCCACTGCAATATAACATCCTCATCACCACTCATGTCTGCTTATGGCTAGTGGCTGCCTCATGGATATGGGGGTTCCTGGCCTTGCTTCTTCCCACCATCTTGGTGGCCCGACTGCCATATTGTTGCCCCAACGTCATCAACCACTTCTTCTGGGACATGACACCGCTGCTCAAGCTCTGCTGCTCTGACACATGGACCGTCAAGGTGGTGGAATTCTCTGTGTCAACCTTGCTTCTGCTGGGATCGCTCCTAGTGATGGTGGTGTCCTACACCTTCATCATCACTACAGTGTTCAGGATCCCCTCTCCCAAAGGCTGCCAGAAGGCCTTCTCCACCTGCACCTCACACATTATTGTGGGGATGTTGCCCCCATAACTAGCTCTCAGAGCTGTGGGATTGCCCGAAGAGCTGAGCTGAATCAGACAAGCCGGGGTGTGCGTGGCTCCCTGGAGACAGTGGCTCTGGCGTTTCTGTGAGTATCCCCTGGAAAAGGGGCTGGATGCTGCAGGGGAACACTCCAGCAGGGCTCTGGTAGTGGGCTGCATCTATTGCTAACCTGCCAGTCAGAGTGAGGGCTGGCAGAGCCTGGAGGAGGTTGTTTGGGTGGCCTTGGGGAGCTGGCAGTTCTCCCTCTCATGGGAGGCAGGGAGAATTACCAGGGGACTCACAGCCTTAGGTACCCCGAGAACTGTCCCCACCAGTGTAGCTGTCTCCCTTTGCGAAGAGGAATGAGCTCCACCAGTATAAGGAACCTCCATACTGGGACAGCTGCCCCCAATCTGAGTTTGTGGGATGCACACAAAGCAGACGTGGGGCTGGGTGCATCATGGTGCCCTGCTTGCCAGGAGTTTACCCTATAACTCTGCTATGATGGGTAGACAAACAAGCAGGAAGAGCGAGGGACAGTCCTGGGCAAACTCTAGAAGGCAGCAGAACCGAAGGACTGGAGGGGTTTCCAAAGGGACACCCTACCAAGAAACTGGTTTGGGGGACCAAGACTGACACATGGGCACCTGCTAGGGGTATCTGAATAAGCCAGGCCTGCCCAGGTGCCCATCAAGGCATGGGAGGGATTTGGCTGAGACAGACTGTGGTTTTAAACACCTTTCTCAAAATGCTTTGTTCCTACTGTTAAAATCAACCAGATTGCGGTAAGGAGGTTGCATGTGAGTCACTGAATTCACTGATCCCCAACTCCATCAGGGAAGAGCAGAAGGCCCCAAACCCAAGCATGCTGGCTAAGCACAGTGAAATCACACCCCTAACAGACATCGTCACACCAGTGCAGAATCTGTATGGGGCCGAGAGACAGCAAGAGAAGTTGTTCAGTCTAGCTAGAGCAGGGCTGCTCAGAAACTATTTCTCCATGCAACATTTTGCAAGGAAATGAACAAATTTGGAAAATTTTCACTCCCTGTCCCCCACAGCCTCCCCCGCCCCCCGAAAAATTCAAAATGCCATTTTCTTCAGATATTGTCTTGTTTCCTTCAGAAAGACATTATTAGATTTGAAAAAATTCTTTTCAACTTTTTTCCGTCAATATAAAAAAAAGAAAAAAAGTGTAAAAAGTTCTGACAGTAGCATTCACTCTAATTTTATTTGACATTTTTGCACTTTAAAAAAGTGAGAAAAAGTGAAGGAAACATAAAACAATTGTATTTCACTTTCGAATGTTTTCCCAATTGTTTTCAATGGGAAACAAATAGGTGAAAAAGATCTTGTTTTTTTACTTTCTCCAAATTTTTACCTTTTATGCTCTTATTTTCAAATAATTTTAATTGTCTGAATTTTCCTAATACTCTTGTGTTTTGAAACATTTTCAGAAAACTTTAAAAAAATGCCAAATATTTTTTTAATGATTTCTTTCATTTTTGATGAACTCCCATATTTCAACAAAAATACATTTTGTTAAAAATAAATCAGTTTATAGGAAAGAACATTTCTTTTCACTGGACAGGCCTTAAACAGTCCGGCTGAGGTTTTTCAGAGCTGCTGAGTGGCTTTAGCCACCCAATTCCCACTGGTTTGCGTGAAATGACCCTGATTCCCACCAGCGGACAGTTTGACCTTAGGAGTTGTGAACGGCCCTAGAGTGGGGCTAAGGCAGAGCTCAGCCGAGTGCTGCTTTGTGACCCTCTGCAGCGTGGAACGTGGCTAAACATCAGCTTCTGAAATCTCAGTTCCCTCCAGCTGAGGATCTGCCTGTGTGAATTAGTTAGGGGCTGACATGAGCTCACTGCTTAACAGCTGATTTTTCTCAGTGCTCTAATATCCACACGCTGAATTACATTGCCTTGAAAATTGCCATGTTTCCTTTGCATCTGAGCTACGGCAAGTGGGGCAAATTTGGAGTCACTTGGCCCAGAGGTTCCTGAGACAGAATGCCTGTAAACAGGGAACCTTAGAGTGAAACCCTGCGGTTCTCTCTGGCTTGGCTCTGGTTTGGTTTCAGACGGGCGTTGATCCTGTGTCTCTCCTCCTCGGCCAAGGATGCCTGTTGTATGAGACAAATTGGTCCCCCCTGGGGATGGCCTGCAGCGACGTCTGTAAGGCACAAAGGATGATTCCCCAGGAGACGGCTCTGCAATATCTGCCAATCCCAGCGCACCCCAGCTGGGCTGTGCCTTTCACTGGGCACAGAGCGGGGGCCGGGCTGTTGGTGGGAGAGGGGCAGGGAGGCGCTTGCTGCCCAAAGCTCTCATCAGGACAGGATGGCAGACGAGCTCTGGAGGGAGACAGTTAGGCAGGTGCCAGGTGACAAGAAGGCCATTCCTGCAGCAGATGGGCTGAGGATTGCAAGCTCGTAGCTCAGAGCGATTTCCTGCTCTAGGAAGGTATGTACCAGGCTGGCTCATCGGCCCCTCTAACCCAGTATTCCCTGCCCCCCCCATCACACTCCAAGGTCAATCAGGCCTCCTCTCCCCTCACATCAGACCCCTGGGTCATCCAGCCCACTCACCGCGGCTAGTCCGGTAACCCCCAGCTCTCTGCTGCACCAGAACAGACCCGGGGGCCGGACACTGCAGCCACCAAGCGGGCTCCTGTCCCAGCTGGTTACACAATGTGTCCATGGAGCCAGTTTCACACCAGCTGCCAGGCCGGAGCAGCTGGGGCCGCCAGTCAGGACTGAGGGGCACCAGCAGAGCTGTGGGTGGGGACAGCCCAGGGCTCATGGCCGGTGTTATCCCATCCTCAGGCTCCATCCCGGTACAGCTCTTCCAGTGCCACTGAATCCTCGAGGAGGAGTGAGGGAGCGACTGGTCCTTGTCACACCTTCCCTCCCAGAGCCGAGAGAGACCCCAGGAGTCCTGGCGCCAATTCCCCCCTCCCCCGCATTAACCCACTAGACCCCACCCCTCTCCCCTCCCAGTATTGGGGATAGAACCTAGGAATTCTGGCTCCCAGACCCCCTGTTCTAACCACTAGAGCCCACCCCACTCCCCTCCCAGTATTGGGGATAGAACCCAGGAGTTCTGGCTTCCACAACCACCCCCTAACCAACAGACCCCCCTTCCCCTCCAAGAGCTTCTCTGCATACCTCAAACTAAGACAGAGACTGCAAACCAAAAAGCTTTTATTGATTTTTTTTCCAATCTGAGGTTGCCAGCTGAGCAGCAGCTCAATATTGGAGCCATAGCCAGGGCAACGAGAGGCAAAAGACCCAGGTACTGACGAGATATTTATGGGGAACGAGCAAATGGCAAAAAAAAGGGAAACAACATCGGGACCATGAAGAACTGGCTTCTGTGCTGTGCCCGGTTCTAACACAGCTAGCGTTCAGAGAGGAGTGGGGTCCAGTGGGGTGAGGCTCTAGCCCTGGCTCTGGGACAGGAGTGGGGTTTAGTGGTAGAGCAGGAGGGATGGGGAGCCAGGACGCTTGGGTTCTATCCCTGGCTCCAGGAGGGGAATGGGATCTCATAGATTAGAGTTGGGGGGCTGGGAATCAAGACCCCCAGGTTCCATCCCTAGACAGAGCTGAGACTTGTAACTGGTTCTCCTCTACCCCAGGAAAGTGCCCCAACATCCTGCCTGTTCTGGCATCTCCTTGTCACCCAAAACTCCCGCCCTGGAGCTGAAAATCCTTCCCAGTGACAGTTTTTGCTGGAACTGTTCCAATGCCAGGAAACAGTTTGGTTTGGACAAAATGACATTTATGTTCACAGAAAAAAGCTTTGACAATTTTTTTTTAAACAGTTCCAACTGAGCACAAGAGGCTGCCTTTATTACAGTGTTTCGGTGCCTGGTGAGAGTTTCTGGCACATCTAGGTGTTTAACACCCTCTGTTTTCAAGGGTGCGGCATCTCAGTGGTTTGAAAAACCCCTTAGAAGTCCTAATGCATTTGCAATCTGGCCTTTAAACATCTCTGCAGGTCTGGCCCTGAGTCATTGTGTGGCAGTGCCGGAAATGCAGGCTGAGTCTCCTAAGGGCCCCGCCAGCTCCCTGGCTGGTGGCTCCTGTTGTGTGAATGTAGGTGGAGTAAATGGGCCAAGGTGCTAACAGAGCCCAGTCACAGTCCAGCACTAGCCAGTGTTAAACGAGGGGCAGGGAAAGGGAGCCAGAGACCTCCCCCCGCTCAGTGCCATGGCAAACGCCGTGAAACAGCCCTTAACCTTCCATTAATGCCACAGGAAAGGAGCGGGAAAAACCCAGACCTTTGAATGCTGAAGCATTAAATCCAGCAGTCGTTTGAACAACACCCCTAATTCCCTTTCCCTGGTGCTGGGACAGTCTGGGAAGGAACCCCCCGCCCCCGCCAGTCTCTGAGATGGTATCTGAGCTGGTGATAACGAACCTCGGGGGGAGAGAAGTGAGCTGGGATGGGATGGAGCTGCTGTTGTCAGAGCTGCTGCTGTTAAAGTCCATCCCATTTCATCCTGGGTGGTGTTTGGGGTTCTCTGGAGCAGGCAGGGGGTGATGATGTCATCTGGGTCGCTCTCTCTGGCCCGGTCTGACCAGGACATGTCTCAGGATCAGGATGATGAAGACCCGGGATCCCAGGGATGGTGGGGGGCAGCCCTGATAGTGAATTTGACTCCAGTAGCCCCCATCTACACTTCCTCATTTCCCCACAGCATCTCTGTCGTGAAGGCCCCCAAAGGGAGTAGTGGGCGGAATGGCCCCTCCCCCACTCATTTGTCCCCCAGTTAGGGGGGTTTCCAACACTCAGTTTTGGTTCACTGATTTCCGGCAGCACATCTCTCTTGTTTCCCAGACTTGAACTTGTCACAGGCCTTTAGGGACACCAGGAGGCCTTTTGTTGGAGCTAATTCAGTCTCCATCTCCTTTTCGTACCTTTCCCATCCACCGCTGTTAGTGTAGGTTGCTGTGACGGTGCAGGGACTGTCCCTCACTCTTTACAGTTCAGCTTATAAGGAGGATAAATGTCTCAACCCAACCCTCACACCACTGAAGTTTCTCTGCTTGTAGGGGATGGATCCCCTGGAGCCGATGGGGAGGGAGAACGAGACCTCAGTGACCGAATTCATCCTCCTCGGTCTCTCCAGCAACCCCATGGAGCAGCTTGTCCTCTTTGGGGTCTTCACAGCCATCTACTTGGTGGCCCTGATGGGCAATGTGCTCATCTTACTGCTGGTCAGCCTGGACTCCCGGCTCCACACGCCCATGTACTTCTTCCTGGGAAACCTCTCCATGGTAGACATCGGCTACACCAGCTCCACCGTGCCCAAGATGCTGGCCAATTACCTGTCGGGGGACAAGTCCATCTCGTGGGCTGGTTGCCTCTCCCAGATGTTCTTCTTCATCTCCTTTGGGGGGATCGAGTGCCTGCTACTGGGGGTCATGGCCTATGACCGCTACGTGGCCATCTGTCACCCGCTACACTATGGCGTGTTCATGAGCCGGGGGGTGTGTGCCCTGCTGGCTGCAGCTGCCTGGGTAATGGGCTTGACCAACTCGGCCGTGCACTCATCCCTGATGTCCATCCTGTCCTTCTGCCGGGGCAACGTCCTCCGCCACTTCTTCTGCGACATCCCCCCGCTCTTCCAGCTCTCCTGCTCTGACACCCGGGCCAACCAGGCTGTCACCTTCGCCTTGGGGGGTGCCGTGATCCTGGGCTCCTTCCTGGGGACCCTGGTGTCCTATGTGTACATTGTGATGGCCATTCTCAGGATCCGCACGAGGGAAGGGCGTCTCAAGGCCTTCTCCACCTGCGCCTCCCACCTGACTGTGGTCAGTCTCTACTTTGGCACCATTATCTTCACCTACATCCGCCCCAATTCCACCTACTCACAGGAGCAGGACCGGGCACTGCCCGTGTTCTATGGCATCATCACCCCCATGCTCAACCCCATCATCTATAGCCTGAGGAATAAGGATGTGAAAGGGGCGCTCCGAAATGCCCTGGCTAGGAGCTAGGTAGGTGAAGGGCAGGTGCACTGGTTTGGGAGCCAGGAATCCTGGCTTCTGTCTCTGATTCTGGGAGTCTATCTGGGAGAGCATGGCGGTGGGAATCAGGACTCCTGGGTTCCACACCCAGTTGAAAGGAAAACTAGTGTGTGTGTGTGTGTGTGTGTGTGTGTGTGTGTGTGTGTGTGTGTGTGTGTGTGTGTGTGTGTGTAAGGGATTGTTTTTTCAGTTGCCAAATCAGAATGTTTTTTTTCTAAGTTTGTCTGAATATTTTTCATTTTTCAACAATATTGTATGTAACATTTTTGAGTTTGGGCCATAAAAGTTTGTTTTTTTTCTTTGCTGAAAAATGTTAAAAAATGAAAAGAAGTCCATTTTCAGTTTTTAGACAAATAGTCAACAGTTTCTGAGTCATTTTCCCATTAGGAGAAAGAATGGGTAACAGAGTTATGACAAACACTCCTGCTTCGCTTGCTTGAAATTTGGACCTGAGCAACATCAATCCAAGAGGCTTCCCAAGAACCCCACAGTGATATATCCATAGTCTATGTATGTCATCTCTTGTTATGAAGCTGTTTTGTTAATTGCAGAAATCTCAGAACTGGTTGAAAAATGCCAATTGTTTTCACATGAAATAAATAAAAGCTTTGTTTTGTAGAAAAAAATTCCCACAAAAATCTTTTAGGGTTTTTTGTTCGGTTTGCTTTTTACAACAAAAATAAACCCCCAAAAATATTTTTTTCAAAAATAGTTATTTGTAATAATATTAAGTTATTAATTAAAACATCCAGGGTTTGATCAAAATCATCAGTTTCAGAAAGCATTTTGGGTGAAATGTTTCAGTTTTTGGCAAAAGTGTCTACTGTTTGTTAAAAATGTTCAGTTTCAAAAACTGCTCTGTGTCAAATGTTTCAAGGTTTGGTTAAAATGTTCAGTTTTTGGTAAAAATGATTGCTTTAAAAACATTTATGCTAAAAAAAAATATCGTTTTTGAAAACAGAGTTGTTTAAACAGGTATTTTTTTCCAAAAATTGAAAACTATTCAGTTTCTGGGTTTTCAATGGAAAACTGGAAATTGTCCACAAAAATGATATTTTCCTGAAAACATTCCTGATTTAGTCAAACACCCCTTTTGCTCCTTGGTAAAATGGTTGGGTGAAATAATTTTTGCTATCTCTATAGCTAGCCCATCCAGAGAGGACTTAATGACCAATAATTATGGGTTGCTGATAATTGAGAATAGATTATTATTTCATCGTTAATTTGTACCCCCCGTGACCAGAGTAATGGACCCGGAACCCCATTGTGCTGGGAGCTGCACAGACAGAATTAAAAGAAGGTTTCTGCCCCAAACGGCTGATTGTCTGTCCCGTCCAATGCCCATAATGACTCTCTGCGTGGACCTGTGACTGTAACTTTGGAAGGGTGGGTGGGGTGCCACTGGATGAGGTGCCATTGTACATCAGTGACCCGTTAGGTGCGATCCCTGTGGCAATAGCAATATTCCATGGGGAGAATCCTGGCTCTGACTGCAGCATCAGCTCACTTAAATGGGGTGTTTTACACCTTATGCTTGGAACCAGTAGTTCCATCTCTTTGTCTCTGGTCCTTCCTTAATGTCAAACCCCGGAAATGAATGTTATTGTTTCAGCATGTGGAGCTGGGCTCAGTGCAGGAGCCAAGGGGAAGGTTCTCTGGCCTAGGATGTGCCAGAGGTCAGGCAGCATGTGCCAGATGCTCCCTCCTGGCCTTACAAGCTATGGGCCAGACCCCAGCTGGTGGAAATCAGCCATAGCCCCATTGGAATCAATGGGTCAGACCCCAGCTGGTGTGAATCAGTCATAGCCCCATTGGGGTCAGTTGTCTAGAACTAGTAGGTGGGAATTTGTTGTAGCTCCACTGAGGTCAATGGACCAATCAGTAGCATGTGTGAATCAGCAGTAGCTACACTGGAGTCAATGGGCCAGATCCCCAGCTGCTGTACATTGATACCACTTCATTGGATACAATGGGCCAGCATTAGGTCCCCAGGTCAATAGTGTTCCTAGCTCCTCGTGCTCTGTTGACACACCAAGATGTAACAAACCACAATCATTCTCTATTTTATTCCAACTTTGTGTCACCAGCTATGCCTGGCCAAATGGGTGTGTCCTGTCCCACATTCCAATTGTCCTCTCGATGGGAAACCTGGTGGTCAGAGATGACAGTTAGTCTTGTCTCACCAATGCCAGATTCATTTTTCTTCCCATGGTTGATGTTTTATCTTCATATTCTTGTTGGATTAATAAAATTCCAGTGAATCTTCTGGTCTATTCTTCAGGCAGCCAAGCCAGGGCAATCAGCACATGCAGACTGACTCCTGTGTCACCTGCCCTTTTTTCTCATCCCATTTACACTTTGTAGTTTCAAGCTCATGTCAGATCCCAAGACCTGACATCCTGACGGCTCTTTCAGATGGGATAGAAAAGACAAAGCCAAACAGGAGTCAAACATTAAATCCAGATTAGGAGTCATACAGCTATGTTCCAGGACCTGTGTAAACAGACTTGGAGTTTCATAGGATTTATGGCCAGAGAGGACCTATAGAGTCTCCTATCTGACCTGTGTAGCACTGACCATTAAATGGCCCCTGTTCCCCCTTTATTGAGCCACATAACTTGTGTTTGATTAAAACGCCTTCCAAAAGTGCCTCCAGCCTAGACAGGCAGACACCAAGTGATGGAGATTTCCCTTGGGAATTGATTCCCGGGGTTAATCACCCTCAGTGTTATACAGTGATGCCTAATTTCTCACTTGACTGTCTGGCTTCAACTTCCAGCCTTTGGTTCTTGTTCTTCCAGTCTCTGCTCCATTCCAGATCCCTTTATTGTGCTGATGTTTTCTCCCCAGGAAGGTGCTTTTACCCTGCATTCAAGTCACCTCTCAATCTTCTGTTTGATCCGCTAAACATCTGGAGCTCATTAAGTCTCTTCCTGGAGGCATTTTCTCCAGCCCTCATATCTGGAGAAGGTGCAGAGAAGAGCCACGAGAATAGTTACAGGATTAGAAAATAAGCCTTAGAGTGATAGACTCCAGGAGCTCAATACATTTATCTTAAGAAAGAGAAGGGACAGGGGGTGACTTGATCCCAGTCTATAAATACTTACCTAGGGAAGCAATATTTAACAATGGGCTCCAGTCAAGCAGAGCAAGGTCTAACACGATCCAATGGCTGGAAAGAGAAGAGAGACAAATTCAGACAGGAAATAAGGCATACATTGTTAATGGTGAGATTAATTAGTCATTGGGACAATTTACCAAGGGTCATCACTGATTCTCCATCACTGATCATTTTTAAATCAAGATGGGATGTTTTTCCTAAAAGCTCTGCTCTAGGAATTATTTGGGGATCACAGTTCTCTCTTCTGGCCTTGGAATCTATGAATCTATTCATTATTTTTATAGCTCCCCTCTGCAAATTTGTGTTTATTTCTGAGCACATTGAATTTTCTTGGACACTTTGGGTTCCTGGCATGTATTGACAGAAGCAGAGATTGCCTAGGAATTCCTTTCACTGGTGTATATTCACTTTTATTTCACAACATAGGCATCCAAAAAGAGAGAGGTTTATGGGATATCATGATCTCTAAGCATCATAGAATCATAGGACTGGAAAGGACCTCAGGAGGCATCTAGTCCAGTTCCCTGCACTCGTGGCAGGACTAAGTACTATCTAGATCATCCCTGACAGGTGTTTGTCTAACCTGCATTTTAAAATCTCCAATGATGGAGATTCCACAACCTCCCTAGTCAATTTATTCCAGTGCTTAACCATGGGCATGAACAGAACCACAAGTGTCAACTAACATTCATAGAAAGTGAATGCAAGTTTGTAATAACTTAAAATTATAATAATCTATAGTAGTAATTAGAGCAGGGCGAAACTTTTCACTTGAATAGTTTATTCACTGAAAAATGCAGTTTGGGGCAACTGAAACTATTTGTGTATTCAGGTTGAATTTAATTAATAGCTTTGGCCAAATAGAAATAAAAAGTTCAAAATAATGTAAATGGTTCATTTGGACATTTCTTAAATAAAACCTTTTGACTTTTCATGTCAAACTGACATTTCATTTAGAAATTTAGCTAGATTTGTGTTTAAAAATATAAATGGTAACAACTCTCCCCCGCCCTCTAATGTAACTAAAAAAAGTTTCATTTTAGGCTGAACAAAACCCTTCGTTCAGCCCCAAATAGATTGTTTTTCAGTTCTTTATTTCAGATAACTCGCTTTCAGTGTAAGTTGGGTACCAATTTTCTTTGGCTTCTTTGAAACCCCACCCATTGTCTGAGAAGTTCAAAGGGATTCAAATTAAAGTGAACGGATATTCATATCTGATCTGGCCCCCAGGAAGCTTCCTAGATCAGAGGGATGGGGAACAGGCTAGGTGGGGCTGGCTATGATTTTGACCCAATGTTGGGATATTAGCTAACTCGCGGGGGCAAGGAATAGAATCTGGAGTCTTTCTCCTCAAGGGACTCTAGTCCAATATTGTGTCTCTGACTCTGACCCATACCTGCTGGATCCCTGTAGCACACACAAGGTGGGGAGAGAGGAGCACATAATGGCAGCCCCTGTTAATGAGTGCCTCAGTGTATAACAACACTGCGAGCCAAGCAGAGACACAGGGGCCAGGCATGGAGGAGCTTCATTGTGGGGAAGGGAGTAGACTGGAGCCCCGACTGGGGTAATTTATGCACCAAGGGATGGACTCTGCTGTTGGGACCTGGCTGCAGCATCCGTTGGATTCTCCACCTCTAGATCTGTCCCATACACACTACCACACTGACCTCACCTGAGCTCTGCCCACTCCCACCAGCTGGAGGTCTGGCCCCATTGACTCCTAAAAGGCTGAGTCTCCATTATATAAATGGGGACACTGAGGCATGGAGAGCAGCAATAACTGAAAAAGGAAACAAAGGGTAGGAATAAATGGTCAGTTTTCAGAATGTAGAGCGGTAAATAGTGGTGTCCCCCAGGGGTCTGTACTGGGACTGGTCCTATTCAACATATTCTTAAATGATCTGGGAAAAGGGGTAAACAGTGAGGGTAAAGCAGATGATACAGATGATGATTTGCAGACTGCGAAGACCTACAAAAGGATCTCACAAAACTCAGTGAGTGGGCAACAAAATGGCAGAGGAAATTCAATGTTGACAAATATGAAGTAATGCACATTGAAAAACATACAACTAGACATATAAAATGATAGGGTCTAAATCAGTAGCGTAGCTGGCGGGATTCAGCAGAAGCAGCCACTTCCCCTCAGGCCAACAGGCGCGGAAGTGGTGCCTGCTGGCCAGCATTGCCAGCCACTCAGCCAGAGGAGCCGCGGGGCTGCCAGCCAGCGTGTAAGCTGCGCCTGCCAGCCGGTGCTACTCACCACATGGCCAGAGGAGCTGTGGGGCTGCAGGCCGACATGGAAGCCGTGCCTGCCGGCCGGCGCTACACACCACACAGCCAGAGGAGCCGCAGGGTGGCAGGCCGGCGTGGAAACTGTGCCTGCCAGCCGGTGCAGGCGCAGCCGAGCGCTGGGACAGGAGCTGGGCACAGGTGACAGCGCAGGAGGGAAGGTGAGCGGGGGAGGGGAGTCCGGTCTGGGGGCGTGGCCAGAGGGGGAGCCAAGGGGGGGCGCCTTTTTTATGTTTTTTGCTCCCCCTACGCTGAAAACCTGGCTACGCCACTGGTTTAAATTAGCTGTTACCACTCAAGAAAGAGATCTTGGACTCATTCTCTGAGTACATCCACTCAATGTGCAGTGGCAGTCAAAAATGCTAACAAGACATTAGGAATCATTAGGAAAGGAATAGATAATAAGACAGAAAATATCCTATTGCCTCTATATAAATCCATGGTACACCCACACCTGGAATACGGCGTGCAGTTCTGGTCATCTCATAGCAAAAAATGATATATTGGAATTGGAAAAGTACAGAAAAGGGCAACAAAAATTATTAGGGGTATGGAACAGATTCCGTATGAGGAGAGATCAATAAGACTGAAACTTTTCAGCGTGGAAAAGAGATGACTAAGGGGGGATATGATAGAGGTCTATAAAATTATGACTGGTGTGGAGAAAGTGCATAAGGAAGTGTTATTTACTCCTTTTCATAACACAAGGACTAGGGGTCACCAAATGAAATTAATAGCAGCAAGTTTAAAACAAACAAAAGGCAGTATTTCTTCACACAATGCACAGTCAACCTCTAGAACTCTTTGCCAGAGGATGTTGTAGCCACCAAGCCTATAACAGGATTCAAAAAAGAACTAGATAACTTTATGGAGGATAGGTCCATCAATGGTTATTAGCCAGGATGGACAGGGATGGTGTCCCTACCCTGTGTTTAACAGAAGCTGGGAATGGGCGACAGGGGATGGATCACTTGATGATTACCTGTTCTGTTCATTCCCTCTGGGGCACCTGGCATTGGCCACTACCAGAAGGCAGGATACTGGGCTAGATGGACCTTTGGTCTAACCCAGTCTGGCAGTTCTTATGTTCTCATACTGCAGTGGTTTGCAGATGGCGACGTATCGGTGATATGCCATGACAGAGAATAAGGCAAGCTCAGATGTAGCAAAGAAAACAAAGAGAAAGTCCTGGGCATTGCATCCAGAATAATAAATTGATCTGCTGCTGGTTAGGAAATTGGCCGTGGATTTGGGGACTATGACAGATATGTGGCAAAGGTCTATGAAGGACAAGCAGATCAGGAAAAAGTCCATCAGAGAGTGAAGATGGTGGTTGTGGGCTACAACTGTGATAATAAGAAGATTCCCCACCAGGGCTGCAAGCTAAACAAAGTACAAAATCTGCAGCTCCTGAATGTCAGAGAATCCCAGGACAAAGAACTCGGTCATGGGGGTTCGACTGGACTTTTCTTCCCCAGTAACTTGTGTGATGTCTGTGGAGGGAAGGAGAAGGGTGAAGGTTGGTATTTGAGTGGCAGAGGAAATGGCTGTGGTACAATGCTGCAGGTCCATTTTTACATGGTTCATTCACATTGGTTCCCAATACAACAGAGAGATTGAATCAAAATGAAAGGCCGGATTCCCAGCTGGTTCAAATCAGCATCATTCCAGTGGGGTCAATAGGTCAGATTCCCAGCTGGTGTGAATTTGCAGGGTGCTATGGAAGTGCCAGTTGACATGAGCTGAATGTCTGTGAATCATAGAGTCATAGAAGTTTAGGGTTAGAAGAGACCTCAGGAGGTCATCTAGTCCAACTCCCTGCTCAAAGCAGGACCAACACCAACTAAATCATCCCAACCAGGGTTTTGTCAAGCCAGGCCTTAAAAACCTCTAAGGATGGAGATTCCACCACCTACCTTGGTAACCCATTCCAGTGCTTCACCTTCCTCCTAGTGAAATAGTGTTTCCTAATATCCAACCTAGACCTCCCCCACTACAACTTGAGACCATTGCTCCTTGTTCCGTCATCTGCCACCACTGAGAACAGCCGAGCTCCATCCTCTTTTGAAACCCCCTTCAGGTAGTTGAAGGCTGCTATCAAATCCCCCCTCACTCTTCTCTTCTGCAGCCTAAACAATCCCAGTTCCCTCAGCCTCTCCTCATAAGTCATGTGCCCCAGCCCCCTAAAAATTTTTGTTGCCCTCTTCTGGACTCTCTCCTATTTGTACACATCCCTTCTGTAGTGAGGGGACCAAAACTGAACACAGTACTCCAGATGTGGCCTCACCAGTGCCGAATAGAGGGGAATAATCACTTCCCCCAATCTGCAGGCAATGCTCCTACTAATGCAGCCCAATATACAGTTACCCTTCTTGGAAACCAGGGCACACTGCTGACTCATCTCTAGCTTCTTGTCCACTGTAATCCCCAGGTCCTTTTCTGAAGAACTTCCACTTAGCCAGTCGGTCCCCAGTCTGTAGCGGTGCATGGGAGTCTTCCGTCCTAAGTGCAGGACTCTGCACTTGTCCTTGTTGAACCTCATCAGATTTCTTTTGGCCCAATCCTCCAATTTGTCTAGGTCACTCTGGACCCTCTCTCTACCCTCCAGCATATCTACCTCTCCCCCCCAGCTTAGTGTCATCTGAGAACTTGCTGAGGGTGCAATCTATCCCATCATCCAGTTCATTAATAAAGATGTTGAACAAAACTGACCCCAGAACCGACCCCTTGGGCACTCCACCTGATACCGGCTGCCAAGTAGACATGGAGCCATTGATCACTACCCATTGAGCCCGACAATCTACCAGCTTTCTATCCACCTTATAGTCCATTCATCCAATCCATACTATTTTAACTTGCTGGCAAGAATACTGTGGGAGACAGTATCAAAAGTTTTGCTAAAGTCAAGATAAATCATGTCCACTGCTTTCCCCATATCAGATTGGTCAGGCATGACTTGCCCTTGGTGAATCCATGTTAACTGCTCCTGATCACCTTCCTTTCCTCCAAGTGCTTGAAAATCGTTTCCTTGAGGACCTGCTTCATGATTTCTCCAGGTACTGAGGTGAGGCTGATGGGTCTGTAGTTCCCCAGATTCTCCTTCTTTCCTTTTTTTAAAGATGGGCACTATATTTGCCTTTTCCAATTGTCCGGGGCTCTCCTGATCACCACGAGTTTTCAAAGATAATGGCCAATGGCTCTGCGATCACATCAGCCAACTCCCTCGCACCCTCGGATGCATTAGATCAGGACCCATGGACTTGTGCATGTCCAGCTTTTGATGCCTGATTGTATGTTTGTTCCTGTGTTGGGGCATCTCATTGCATAACCCCACCCTCCGATTTTCTTGCCCATGGAAGATTCTAGAGCTATGGTCCCTCTCTATCATCATTCCCAAATCCATGGCCAGCTCCCGCAGGTTGAGTTCTTATTCCAGATGGGTTGCCCAAATCTTTCTCCTCTTCTTCAGCAGAATTTGTCTCACTGACTCTCACAGTCAAATACCAATCTGTCTTTATGTCAAAATGATATTATTGTTAAGTCAAGTACTGGGTCTATCCTTTCTCAGATGTGACTAGACTAGTGGTCCCCAAACTGTGGGGCGTGCCCCTCTAGAGGATGTGGAGCAACATTCAGGGGGGCACGGCAGGGCCTAGTCCAGCCCCATGGTGGGGAGAGGAGTGAGCACCACCCAACCCTTCTCTGCCCCCAGCCACAGCCCCCGCTTCCACCCCCAGCCCCAGCGTTGGCCCCTGGCCCCAGCTCTAATCCCAGTCCCAGCACCATCCCTAGCCTAAGCACCTGGCCATGGTTCCACTCCCGGCCCTAGAATCACCTGCAGCCCCTTCTCCTTTACTCCGTCTGCCTCCCCGCCAAGCTGCAGCCCTGTTCCCAGCCCCAGAATCGCCTCCAGCCCCTTCCCTTTTGCCCGTGTCTGCCCCCCTGCCGAGCTGCGTCCCCGCTCCCGGCCCCAGCTCCCAGGATTGGGGGGCGCATGTAACAGGCCTTTACCACCTACACCAAGATTATTACTAGGCTTTGCTGACATCAATTTTTGTTCTTTTATAACTGCGACAGATGATATCAGTGTTTATTTTTCAGCATTTTTTCCACTTTGTATCTATTTAAATGTTCACAGTTGTAGGAAATTATGGGGAAGGGGTCAGACAATAGCTACTTAATGACAGGAGAAGTTGAGATTCAACAAGCTGAAGTTTTATCATCATTGAAACACAAATTAGCAGCCTCATACATCCAAAGGAAGTGGCTCTAAGGAGTGCTCAGGCAGTACTTTTCTCACTTTGCCTGTCTGTACATTTTGATTATTATTGATGGAAATATTTGTTGTTGGCTGGTGTTTGTGCAGCACAACCCAAGTTTATTGACATTTAACCAATTAAAACCTGATCCTTCCAAGCCCACCTATAATGCAATGACAGCAGATAAGTAACTTCCACCAGTGTTTATGTCACTACGAGTTTAGCCCAGAGTCTCTGGGCCAGAAAATCATCAGCATTACACTGCTGATTGATGTGAATGGAGCTACTCTACATTGGTGCTGGTCCAGCTGAGCTGAGAAATCGGACCCGCACAGCTCTGCCCCACTCCAGGGGAACTTTGGCATTATTAGGTCGATGTAGTTGGTGACTTACCACAGTGGAAGCACCATTCTACTGTAGACACTGACTGGCACTTACTAAGTTGGCATACGCTGCCTTGCTTACATCTGGGTGCACATACTCAGCTCATGGAAACTGGCATAGCCCTTTGCCAATTTATGCCAGCCAGGGATCAGTCCCCATTGATTCTAGTAAAATGACAGCCGATTTACACCCCAGCTGGAGATCTGTCCCATTGACTGCAGCGATGCAATGGCTGATTTAGATGCCCTGGGGATCCAGCCCTTGCTGTCCTTTCAATCTCTCTGACATACCCACAACCAAAGGGAATTCAACATTTTAAAAAATAGCATGCAGCTTTGGATCTGCAGCCAAAGGAGCCTTTTATCTTAGTGTTTTCTGCAGAAAGAAAGGATGTAAGTTGGGCCGTTCATTCCCATAGAGACTGAAGATCAGCTACAGAAAACCCCCAATACACTGAGGTTCTCCCAGTGGGAATGGATCGCTCTGTCGCCATTAGAAGTTATGCTGTAATTAATCCCCAAGGACTAAGAACTAGGAAAGAGCAGAGGGGTTGGGAAAAAAAATGCGGATCGGAACCAGTGTAATGGGCTAGATCCCCAGGTGGTGTAAATTGAGGTAGCTCCATGAATGTCAGTGGGCCAAATCCCAGCCGGTGTAAATAGCCCTGACTACTGAGAAGCCAATGGAACTGTATCAATTTACAGCAGCCCAGGACCTGGCTCTTAGTTTTCAGTTTTTATCTCTGGGTACCTCTGAGTGACCAACTTCAAGCAGTCGGAGCTATGGGTTCCTCTGGTGGCTGCGTCCCAAGAGCTGCTGACATGATGCAGGAGAACAACATCTCTGTGCCCCTCTCCCCAGAGGTCATTAAGTGGCATTAACGAAGCAAGAGGCTGTTCCAGGAGATGTGAGGTTATGGAGGTTTATTTTTGCAACCTCCTGAGACCTCCTCTGAGCATCAGCCCTGCCTTGTTTTTAGCCAAGGGTCCTTCTAGGAATGCAGCCACTGTGCTGCTCCTCATCTGGGGGGTTACAGGCAACAAGGGCAGGGTGTTTTGCTCAGAGGTAAGATCAAAGCAGGGTTTATGGTCCTGGAGACGAGATTCAGCTATGTAGCCCCAAAGCAGGGACATCCTGAGCTATGTCCGCATCCGAAGCCTGCACAAGCCGGGATCAGTTCTAAAGTTGGGATGGGCATCAGTCCCAGTTCATCCTTCACCTCTCAAACAAGCCTGCCCAAGCAGGGGAGCAGGGAGCCCCTGTATGTGGAGTGGATCTCGGTCTGCTAGGAACTGCAGAGTGATTCGGCAACTCAGGACATCGAGCGATGGGACAGGGCAATGGCAGCTGGATAATAGAGTGATGGGTGCTAGATAGACAGACAGATACCATACAAACAATTCTGATACTTGAGAATCGAATGCATCACAAGCCGAGACAAATTCCACAAAGCTCAGCACAGTAAGTTTACTATTTCAGGTATAGATTTGAGGATTCATATACAGGGATATTGAAGACCATAAATGTGAAATTATAATCTGAACTCCTTTAGACTTCTAGTGTCAATTTAATGAAGACATCTGCTGCTGGCCAGAATTGTTTTCCCTCTCTGGAATATTATAAATTTTCACCATAAATACTGAATCTGCATTTTTTCCCCCATAGTTTTTGGAGAATTCAGCTGAAAACTTGAAATTCTAACCTGAATTTCTTTCAAGGATTTCTTTCTTTCCAAGAATAATCCAAATTTTCCAGGAAAGCAGACTAAGTCTTTGTTTAGCTAAACACCCAAATTTCCATCAAAAATAAACAAATTGAGGGTATGTCTACACTACGGGATTATTCCAATTTTACAGAAACCGTTTTTTTAAAACAGATTGTATAAAGTCGAGTGCACGCGGCCACACTAAGCACATTAATTCGGCGGTGTGCGTCCATGTACTGAGGCTAGCATCGATTTCCGGAGCATTGCACTGTGGGTAGCTATCCCGTAGCTATCCCATAGTTCCTGCAGTCTCCCCCGCCCATTGGAATTCTGGGTTGAGATCCCAATGCATGATGGGGCAAAAACAGTGTCGTGGGTGATTCTGGGTAAATGTCGTCACTCAATCCGTCCTCCGTGACAGCAACGGCAGACAGTCATTTTGCGCCCTTTTTCCCTGGATTGCCCTGGCAGACACCATAGCATGGCAACCATGGAGCCTGGTTTGCCTTTTGTCACTGTCACCATGTGTGTACTAGATGCTGCTGACAGACACGGTACTGCAGTGCTACACAGCAGCATTCATTTGTCTTTGCAAGGTAGCAGAGACGGTTACCATCCCTATTGCACCGTCTGCCATTGTAAATTGGCGATGAGATGATGGTTATCAGTCATTTTGCAACATTTGCAATTGGAAATTGGTGATGATGGTTATCAATCCTTTTGTACCTTCTGCTGCTGTCATGGGTGCTCCTGGCTGGCCTCGCTGAGGTTGGCCGGGGGCGCATGGACAAAAATGGGAATGACTCCCTGGGTCATTCCCTTCTTTATGTTTTGTCTAAAAATAGAGTCAGTCCTGCCTAGAATATGGGGCAAGTGTACTAGAGAGCCAGAGAGCACAGCTGCTGCGGGTCAGAGCCCCAGAGATCCCTCAGAAATGATGAGCTGCATGCCATTCTAGGGGGTGCCCCTGCAACAACCCCACCCATTGCTTCCCTCCTCCCCCAACCCTCCTGGGCTACCGTGGCAGTGTCCCCCCATTTGTGTGATGAAGTAATAAAGAATGCAGGAATAAGAAACACTGAGTTTTTAGCAAGATAAAATGAGGGGGAGGCAGCCTGCAGCTGCTATGATAGTCCAGGCAGGATATTAAAGGGTGGGGAGAAGAGGAGCGCAGCCTCCTGCTGCTATGATAGTCCAGGGAGTACAGAATCGTCTTTAGACATGAAAGGGGGTGGGGGCTGATGGAACTCAGCCTGCAGCTGCTATGATGAGGACAGTTACCAAGCCTTTTGTACCATCTGCCGGGAATGACCGGGAATCATTCCCATTTTTACCCAGGCACCCCCGGCCGACCTCACCGAGGCCAGCCAGGAGCACTCACGGGCTGATGATGACAATGGCTACCAGTCATTTTGCACCACCTGCCACTGGGAAGGGGATGCTGGTGCTCAGTGCTGCAGCACCCCGTCTACCAGCAGCATGCAGTAGACATAGGGTGACATTGAAAAAAAGGCGAGAAACGATTTTTTCCCTTTTCTTTTGGGGGGCGGGAGAAGGGTGTAAATTGATGACATACACCCTGAAACACCTGGGAAAATGTTTTTGACCCTTCAGGCATTGAGAGCTCAGCCAAGAATGCAAATGCTTTTCGGAGACTGCGGGAACTGTGGGATAGCTGGAGTCCTCAGTCCCCCCTCCCTCCCTCCATGAGCGTCCATTTGATTCTTTGGCTTTCCGTTATGGTTCTCACGCAGCACTATGCTGAGTCCCTGCTGTGGCCTCTGTCTATCATAGCCTGGAGATTTTTTCAAATGCTTTGTCATTTTGTCTTCTGTAACGGAGCTCTGATACAACAGATTTGTCTCCCCATACAGCGATCAGATCCAGTATCTCCCGTACAGTCCATGCTGGAGCTCTTTTTGGATTTGGGACTGCATCGCCACCCATGCTGATCAGAGCTCCACACTGGGCAAACAGGAAATGAAATTCAAAAGTTCGCGGGGCTTTTCCTGTCTACTTGGCCAGTGCATCTAAGTTCAGATTGCTTTCCAGAGTGGTCACAATGGTGCACTGTGGGATACCGCCCAGAGGAAAATACCGTCGAATTGTGGCCACACTAACCCTAATCCAACATGGCAATACCGATTTCAGCACTACTCCCCTCGTCGGGGAGGAGTACAGAAACCGGTTTAAAGAGCCCTTTATATCGATATAAAGGGCTTCGTTGTGTGGACGGGTGCAGGGTTAATTTGGTTTAATGCTGCTAAATTCGGTTTAAACGCGTAGTGTAGACCAGGCCTGACAGTTAGCTTGAGAAAGAGAAGGTACAGGGATGACTTGGCCACAGTCTATAAGTGTCTACATGAAGAATATAAATTGCAGATCAGGCCTAAGTAAATGATTCCATGTGAATTATCCATCCTCTCTCAGTAAGTAACCCCCACATTACATTTGGGAAAACAGAGGCACAGAGTGTTATGTATCTGGGCTTAGATCACAGGACCTCCAGTCTCTTGATCACCTGTATAGCCCCTGTTGCCTGGCTGCACTTGTTTAGGAGGGGATCCTCAAGGAAGCCTAAGAGAGTTAGGAGCCCAAGATATATGTTCTTTATAGACTCACAGACTTTAAGGTCAGAAGGGACCATTATGATCATCTAGTCCAACCTCCTGCACAACACAGGCCACAGAATCTCACCCACCCACTCCTGTAACAAACCCCTAACCTATGTCTGAGTTATTGAAGTCCTCAAATCGTGGTTTAAAGATCTCAAGGTGCAGAGAATCCTCCAGCAAGTGACCTGTGCCCCACGCTGCAGAGGAAAGCGAAAAACCTCCAGGGCCTCTGCCAGTCTGTCCTGGAAGAAAATTCCTACCCAACCCCAAATATGGTGATTAGTTAAACCCTGAGCATGTGGGCAAGACTCACCAGCCAGAAACCCAGGAAAGAATTCTCTGTAGTAACTCAGATCCCATCCCATCACAGACCACTGGGCATATTTACCTGCTAATAATCAAAGATCAATTAATTGCCAAAATTAGCCTATCCCATCATACCATCCTCCATAAATTTATCAAACTTAGTCTTGTAGCCAGATATGTCTTTTGCCCCACTACTCCCCTTGGAAGGCTGTTCCAGAACTTCACTCCTCTAATGGTTAGAAACCTTCGTCTAATTTCAAGTCTAAACTTCCTAATGTCCAGTTTATAGCAATTTTTTCTTGTGTCCACATTGGTACTAAGATTAAATAATTCCTCTCAATCCCTGATATTTATCCCTCCGATATATTTATAAAGAGCAATCATATCTCCCCTCACCCTTATTTTGGTTAGGCTAAACAAGCCAAGCTCTTTCAGTCTCCTTTCACAAGACAGGTTTTCCATTCCTCAGATCATCCTAGTAGCCCTTCTCTGAACCTGTTCTAGTTTGATTTCATCCTTCTTAAACATGAGAGACCAGAACTGCACACAATATTCCAGATGAGGTCTCACCAGTGCCTTGTATAACGGCACTAACGCCTCCTTATCTTTGCTGGAAATACCTCGCCTGATGCAGATGGCTACGCAGATGGTGTCGGAGAGAAGGGTTTGGATTCTTTGACCATGGGATGGTCTTCCAAGAAGAAGGAGTGCTAGGCAGAGACGGGCTCCACCTCACGAAGAGAGGGAAGAGCATCTTTGCAAGCAGGCTGGCTAACCTAGTGAGGAGAGCTTTAAACTAGGTCCACCGGGGGAAGGAGACCAAAGCCCCGAGGTAAGTGGGGAAGTGGGATATCGGGAGAAAGCACAAGTAGGTGAGTGCAAGAGGGGAGGGCTCCTGCCTGATACTGGGACACCAGGACGATCAGTGAGTTATCTAACATGCCTATACACAAATGCAAGAAGCCTGGGGAACAAGCAGGGAGAACTAGAAGTCCTGGCACAGTCAAGGAATTATGATGTAATTGGAATAACAGAGACTTGGTGGGATAACTCACATGACTGGAGTACTGTCATGGATGGATATAAACTGTTCAGGAAGGATAAGCAGGGCAGAAAAGGTGGGGGAGTTGCGTTGTATGTAAGAGAGCAGTATGACTGCTCAGAGCTCGAGTATAAAACTGCAGAAAAACCTGAGAGTCTCTGGATTAAATTTAGAAGTATGAACAACAAGGGTAATGTCGTGGTGGGAGTCTGCTACAGACCACCAGACCAGGGGGATGAGGTGGACAAGGCTTTCTTCCAGCAACTAACAGAAGTTGCTAGATCACAGGCCCTGGTTCCCATGGGTGACTTTAATCACCCCGATATCTGCTGGGAGAGCAATACAGCAGTGCACAGACAATCCAGGAAGTTTCTGGAAAGTGTAGGGGACAATTTCCTGGTGCAAGTGCTGGAGGAACCAATTAGGGGAAAAGCTCTTCTTGACCTGCTGCTCACAAACAGGGAAGAAATAGTAGAGGAAGCAATAGTGGATGGGAACCTGGGAGGCAGTGACCATGAGATGGTTGAGTTCAGGATCCTGACACAAGGAAGAAAGGAGAGCAGTAGAACAGAGACCCTGGACTTCGGAAAAGCAGACTTCGACTCCCTCAGGGAACTGATGGGCAAGGTCCCCTGGGAGAATAACATGACGGGGAAAGGAGTCGAGGAAAGCTGGCTGTATTTTAAAGAATCCTTATTGAGGTTGCAGGAACAAACCATCCCGATGTGTAGGAAGAAAAGTAAATATGGCAGGCGACCAGCTTGGCTTAACAGTGAAATCCTTGCTCGTCTTAAACACAAAAAAACAGTTTACAAGAAGTGGAAGATTGGACAAATAACCAGGGAGGAGTATAAAAGTATTGCTCAGGCATGCAGGACTGAAATTAGGAAGGCCAAATCACACTTGGAGTTGCAGCTAGCCGGAGATGTTAGGAGTAACAAGAAGGGTTTCTTCAGGTATGTTAGCAAAAAGAAGAAAGTCAAGGAAAGTGTGGGCCCCTTGATGAATGAGGGAGGGAACCTAGTGACAGAGGATGTGGAGAAAGCTAGTGTACTCAATGCTTTTTTTGCCTCTGTCTTCACAGACAAGGTCAGCTCCCAGACAGCTGCACTCTGCAGCACGGTATGGGGAGGAGGTGACCAGCTCTCTGTGGAGAAAGAAGTAGTTTGGGGCTATTTAGGAAAGGTGGACGAGCACAAGTCTATGGGGCCGGATGCGCTGCATCCGAGGGTGCTAAAGGAGTTGGCTGATGAGATTGCAGAGCCATTGGCCATTATCTTTGAAAAATCATGGCAAGCGAGGGAGGTCCCGAATGACTGGAAAAAGGCTAATGTAGTGCCCATCTTTAAAAAAGGGAAGAAGGAAGATCCAGGGAACTACAGGCCAGTCAGTCTCACCTCAGTCCCTGGAAAAATCATGGAACAGGTCCTCAAGGAATCAATCTTGAACCACTTAAAGGAGGGGAAAGTGATCAGGAACAGTCAGCATGGATTCACCAAGGGCAAGTCATGCCTGACTAACCTAATTGCCTTCTATGATGAGATAACCGGCTCTGTGGATGAGGGGAAAGCAGTGGATGTGCTATTTCTGGACTTTAGCAAAGCTTTTGATACAGTCTCCCACACTATTCTTGCCAGCAAGTTAAAGAAGTCTGGGCTGGATGAATGGACGGTAAGGTGGATAGAAAACTGGCTAGATGGTCGGGCTCAACGGGTAGTGATCAATGGTTCCATGTCTAGTTGGCAGCCGGTATCAAGTGGAGTGCCCCAGGGGTCGGTGCTGGGGCCGGTTTTATTCAATATCTTCATTAACGATCTGGAGGATGGTGTGGACTGCACCCTTAGCAAGTTTGCAGATGACACTGAACGGGGAGGAGTGGTTGATACGCTGGAGGGTAGGGATAGGATATAGAGGGACATAGACAAATTAGAGGATTGGGCCAAAAGAAATATGATGAGGTTCAACAAGGACAAGTGCAGAGTCCTGCACTTAGGGCGGAAGAATCCCATTCACTGCTACAGACTAGGGACCGAATGGCTGGGCAGCAGTTCTGCAGAAAAGGACCTAGGGGTTACGGTGGACGAAAAGCTGAATATGAGTCAACAGTGTGCCCTTGTTGCCAAGAAGGCTAATGGCATTTTGGGTTGTATAAGTAGGGGCATTTCCAGCAGATCGAGGGATGTGATCATTCCCCTCTACTCAGCACTGGTGAGGCCTCATTTGGAGTACTGTGTCCAGTTTTGGGCCCCACACTACAGGAAGGATGTGGACAAATTGGAGAGAGTCCAGCGTAGGGCAACGAAAATGATTAGGGGGCTGGAGCACATGACTTATGAGGAGAGGCTGAGGGAACTGGGATTGTTTAGTCTGCAGAAGAGAAGAATGAGGGGGGATTTGATAGCTGCTATCTGAAAGGGGGTTCCAAAGAGGATGGATCTAGACTGTTCTCAGTGGTAGAAGATGACAGAACAAGGAGTAATGGTCTCAAGTTGCAGAGGGGGAGGTTTAGGTTGGACATTAGGAAAAGCTTTTTCACTAGTAGGGTGGTGAAGAACTGGAATGGGTTACCTAGGGAGGTAGTGGAATCTCCTTCCTTAGAGGTTTTTAAGGTCAGGCTTGACAGAGCCCTGGCTGGGATGATTTAGTTGGGTTTGGTCCTGCTTTGAGCAGGGGGTTGGACTAGATGACCTCCTGAGGTCCCTTCCAACTCTGAGATTCTATGATTCTATGATCCCAAGAATGCATTAGCTTTTTTCACAGCCATATCACATTGGCGGCACATAGTCATCCTGTGATCAACCAATACTCCGAGGTCCTTCTCCTTCTCTGTTACTTCCAACTGATGTGTCCCAAATTTATAACCAAAATTCTTGTTATTAATCCCTAAATGCATGACCTTGCACTTTTCACTATTAAATTTCATCCTATTACTCGGATCACTTTTTTTTCCATTCTTAAAAATAGGAACTATGTTAGCAATTCTCCAGTCGTACGGTAGAACCCCTGAGTTTACTGATTCATTAAAGATTCTTGCTAATGGGCTTGAAGATTATCTGGGCCCCCCGATTTAGTCCTATTAAGCTGTTTGAGTTTGGCTTCTACCTCTGATGTGGTAATATCTACCTCCGTATCCTCATTCCCATTTGTCATCCTACCATTATCCCTAAGCTCCTCGTTAGCCTCATTAAAGACTGAGGCAAATATTTGTTTAGATATTGGGCCATGCCTAGATTATTCTTAACCTCCACTCCATCCTCAGTATTTAACGGTCCCACTTCTTCTTTCTTTGTTTTCTTCTTTGTATGGCTATAAACCTTTTACTATTGGTTTTAATTCCCTTTGAAAGGTCCAACTCTACATGGCTTTTGGCCTTTCTCACTTTATCCCTACATGTTCTGACCTCAATAAGGTAGTTTTCCTTGTTAATCACTCCCATCTTCCACTACTTGTAGGCTTTCTGCTTTTTCTTAATCACCTCTCTGAGATGCTTGCTCATCCAGCTTGGTCTACAACTCCTGCCTCTGATTTTTCCCCCTTTCTTGGGATTCAGGCTTCTGATAGTTTCTGCAACTTTGACTTGAAGTAATTCCAGGCCTCCTCCACCTTTAGATCCACAAGTTCTTCAGTCCAATCCAATTCCCTAACTAATTTCCTTAATTCTTTAACGTTAGCCCTTTTGAAATCAAAAACACTAGTCACAGATCTATTTTTGTTTATCCTTCCATCTAGTTTGAACTGTATTAGCTCATGATTACTCAAACCAAGGTTGTCCCCTACAACCATTTCTTCTTTGAGGTCCTCACCAAAACCAAATCTAAAATGGCATCCCCCCTCGTTGGTTCTTTAACTACTTGGTGAAGGAATCCATCAGCTATCACATCCAGGAAAATCTGAGCCCTATTATTATTACTAGCACTTGTCCTGCAGTCTATATCTGGGAAGTTAAAGTCTCCATCATCACACAATTCTCATTAGTGTTTACTTCCTTTAAAACATTAAAGAGGTCTCTATCCATATCCAGATCGGATCCCAGCAGTCTGTAGCACACCCCAAACACTCTCTCAGGGGAGGCTCTAGTAGCTTTCTTCCCCAATGTGATTTTTGCCCAGACAGACTCTGTCTTTTCCATTCCATCACTTCTTATTTCTTTACAGTCAACCTCATCACTGATATACAATGCTGCTCCACCTTACTCCCTTAGGCTCCTTTGCAAACCCCAGCCTTCATTTTCTGAAATTCCAGAGAAGCCCAGCTAAGTTAATAAGACAGACACAAGGCCAGGATTACAAAGGGGTTTAGGTACCTAAAGCTGGAGATAGATGCCAAATGGGATTTACAGTAGCACCTAAGACGGTTAGGTGCCTAAATCCCATTGAATATCCATGGGATTTAGCCACCTAAATTTAGCTTTGATCAATCCCAGTAGGTACCTGTCTCCATCTTTAGGTGCCCAAACCCCTTTGGAATCCTGGCCCACAGATAACACAGAAACCGGGCTGGAGACAGGGCACCCGGTAGGCTATTCAGGGGATGAGACTAGAGGATCATAATGCTCCATTTTGGCTTGAAATTCCATGAATTCACACCATTTTGCCTCTGGAGTTCTGCTTCTGAGCTGTGCAGGGCTCAGGGGTGATTCCTGCAAGACTTAGAAAAAAGACAAGGAGAGACAGCCTTCTCTGTCAGTCCTTTAATGTCAGCGAAGCGCAAAGTCAGCTACACACAGCTCAGCTGCAGAGAGCAACAGGTTTCAGTCAAATTCTGTCCATTCATTCTCAGAGTGAGGGGTGAATGTGCTCTTATGTAGCTGCGTCATTGGCTTCTGGATGCTTCTGTGGTAGGGACAATGGAGAAATAATGACCAAGGAATCCAGGTGTTGGAGGATCAAATGCATCACAAGTTGGGGCAAAAATCTGCAATGACCAGTACAGAAAGTTCAATATTTCAATGAAATATATTTGGGGATTAATAATATAGAGCTAATGTAAGACCCTAAACATAAACTGCAATTTGAATTCTTTAAGGCTTTTACTATCACTTAGGGCACACATCTAAATCCAGTCAGAAAAAAAATAAGTGCAAAAGTTTGAGTTTGCATCAGAAACTCTAAATCAGAAAAGTTTTCAGGATTTGGCAACCAAAAACTAATTTATTTTCAGCTAAAACCTGCTATAAATTGAAAATGTTAAGCAGAAAATGAAAGAAAAATGGGGGGTTCAATTTCAAAAAAAGAAGAAATGAACAAAAGTTTTCTTTTCAAGAACAGCAGACGCTTTCGTGGGACATTTTCTGCTCAGCTGAAAATCCCATTTTTTAAAAATAAGTGGCCAGACCATCTCTGACCACCTCTAACTGGAAACTGAGCTTTAAACAATGATGGGAAACATTAATGTCTTTAATAATGCCACAATTTCAAACCCTTTTGCTCTATTGGAACCGTGTTTATTTCTGTTTCAAAGGAAGGTAAAAACTGAACAAGCAGCAAAGCCCATAAATTGTGTTTTGTACACACTAGCACCTCGAACTCAGAATCAGAGTCAAACCAACCACCTAAAGGCCGTCTATCTTGATCCTGCCCAAGGACATAGAGAAGGTCAATTGGACAGAACGTAGATCTCCTGCTCTAGCCCCATCTCCTCTGTCTCATACTGCTGCCAGCTGAACGCCAATGCTGTACACAGGTGTTCAGAGCAGACACATAGTCAAACTCCTCCCTAACCGAGACACAAGTATGGCTGTTGTTTGCCCCCCGCTGCACCTACTGGGAGGTTGTCCCAGACTCTCCCTCCTCTGGTGGGAACAAACCTGCTTCCACCTCCAGCCCAAATTGACTCCTGGCCAGTTTATCCCCATTTGTTCCTGGGCCAGTGTAACACAGATCTTTGGTGGGTGAGATCGAACCTGGGGCCTCTGAAGCTTAGTGCATGAGCCACTCCTGCATGAGCTAAAAGCCATGTGCCTGTTAGCTCAGACTGTAGAGTAGACTCAATGATCTCTCTCTGAGTGGTCTCAGTGCCAATAGATGGGACAGAACACCCCACCCAGGGGTTGTGTGGGTTACACCAGCATTATCCTTTAGCATCAGTAGCTCTTCTCCCTGCCTGGTGTTTCCCCCCCCCACCCGATCTATGTGTAGGGAGCGATCACATCCCCTCTCTGCCAGCGTTTTGCTTGGCTAAACAGGCCAAATCCTCTCAGGCTCTGTCTACACTACAAGCTAGGGCTACAATTGACACTCATCTGAACGCGGGGGGCTCCCCGGCTCTCCACTGGCACAATAGGATGGCCACTGGTCCTAAGATTGTTGGGCTTTGGGTTGTAATTCATTCCATATTTATGCTACATTTTATCAAGCCACATCTCAGAGCAGATTGCCAAGTTAGTGGGAACAGACACCATCCATTGACCACAAGGGAGGTGTGGCAATTGACACTGGGGGCACAATCTAGCTCATTAGTGGTGTGATTGTCAGAGGTGACCTAACCCTTGTCTGTGTCCTTCCCCCCACTTCCCCTCACCGCCGCCAGGCAGCCAGGACATCCTAAGGAGGAAAATGTCCAACCAAACCAGCATGACCGAGTTCCTTCTCCTGGGATTCTCTGAGGTTCGGGAGCTGCAGATTTTACACTTCCTGCTGTTTCTAGGGATTTACCTGGTTGCCCTGACAGGGAATCTCTTTGTTATCACCCTTGTAGTGCTCGACCCCCACCTTCACACCCCCATGTACTTCTTCCTGATGAATCTGTCCATCCTAGACCTCGGCTCCATCTCCCTCACTGTCCCCAAGTCCATGGCCAATTCTCTGTTGAACACCAGGTCGATTTCTTATGTTGGATGTGTCACCCAAGTCTTTCTCTTCATCTTCTTCACTGCGGTTGACTTTGGTTTTCTCACCATCATGGCCTACGACCGATACATCGCCATCTGCAAGCCGCTGCACTACGAGACTATAATGAACAGGAGAGCTTGTGTCCAAATGGCAGCCAGTGCCTGGATCACTGGAGTTCTCCTTTCTACACTGCACACTGGGAACACGTTTGCAATAACTTTCTGTGGCGGCAACACGGTGGGTCAGTTCTACTGTGAAATCCCCCAGCTCCTCAAGCTCGCCTGCTCCGACCTGTACCTTGGTGAAGCTGGGGTTATATCCTTTAATGTATTCTTAGGCATAAGCTGCTTTGGTTTTATAATTGTGTCGTATGTTCAGATCTTCAAAACGGTGCTGAGAATCCCCTCTGGGCAAGGCCGGCATAAAGCCTTCTCCACCTGCCTCCCTCACCTCACTGTAGTCTCCTTGTTACTTTGTACTTCTGTTTTTGCTTACATGAACCCTGCCTCCAGTTCTCCATCAGGGCAGGCTCTCGTGGTGGGTGTACTTTATTCCGTGGTGCCTCCAATGATGAATCCCATCATTTACAGTGTGAGGAACAAGGCAATCAAAGGTGCCTTGAAGAAACTGACTGGGTGGAGATTATTCACCAAGAACACGTCTGGCTTTCTCCCATGACCATGGTTTCATTCTGTGTTTCCTTAAAGATATAATCAAATGATGACATTGTTGTCTCCATAGGAAGGTGATGTGCAATCTTTTCTATACAAAATGCTGTGTTTACTCTGGGAATAATCTAGACTAAAGTCACTGAAGTCAGTGGAGTTACTCCCTTTACGCCACTGTAAATTAGATAAGAATTGATTGATCAATCCATCTATAAATGGTAAAAGAAACAACCCACCTTTGTTAACAGAGTTAAGGCTGCCCAGTGATAGTTCAGAGCCTTCCAGAATTGTACAGCAAAACTTAAACGTTGGAAAGCCAAGAAATACAGAATGAAGATACATGTTCACACAACCTTAACTCTGCCCCCCTGGGAGCTGACAATAGCCCCTGGGAATTAGCTGCATTAAACTCAAGTTACATTTATTGTCTTAGCTTTTGCAGATTTGAAGGGTGGTCTGTTTGTGAGATGAGAAGATCTGGGTCTGGGTCTGGGTCTCGGGAGAGGGTGGTCAGGGAACAAGAAGCAGGGGGGTTGATGGGTTGTGGGTTCTGAGGGGGGCAGTCAGGGGCAGGACATGGGTTAGGGTTGGATGGGTGTGGGAGACAGGCACATGAGGCACCCAAAGGCAAGGACAAAACTCACTGTGCGGTTCCCTACCGGGTCTTCAGCAGCACTTGGCGGTGGGTCCTTCATTCGCTCCGGGTGAAGGACCCACCGCTAAAACCCAGAGCGCATGAAGACGCCGTCGCCACCGCTGAAGTGCCACCAAGGACCTAGTAGGGAACCAGTTCTTAGGATTTTGGGAGCACATCACTGGTCTGCGCCCCCCATGTGCGTGATCAAAGGGAAGAAGTGCACATGTCCCTTGAGGGTCCGTCTAATTGTTTCAATGTAGAACTGTGTAAACTGTGTCAGGGGCAGGGCCCTGGGGATTGTCAATGGTGAAGGGGGATATGAGAGCAGGCTGTGGGTTTAATGCCGGGTATGGGAAAGTAGAGGGCTAAGTGGTCTCTTGTGTGCTACTGTGAATGTGCTGTAAAAGCAGATGGTGTTAAACTGTACAAACATGGTATTTTGTGGGGGGAGCAGACCCAGTGTTTGAGTGCAGGGAAAGCACAGGCAGTGCCTTTCCAGCACAGTGACAAGGCAGAGTCGGAGTGTGGGTGTTACCGGTGTTGAGGGGCAGCACACAACGAGGGCAGAGTTAAGGTTACATGGGCATTTACCTTTATTCTATATGTCCTGGTTTTCAAAAGGTTGAGTTGTGCTCAATTGGACCTTCCGGATAGGCACTAGCCATCACGGGGAGAGCTTCATTCTGTTTCAATGACGTTTTGGGCTATTTAATTCCTTAGTTGTTTGAAGAGAAAGAAAAACGTTGGGAGGAGTCAGTGGCCCTTGTGGCCACTGTCGATAGTAGTGGGTATGGATGACGACGAAAGTGAAAGGTTCTTTTCAGAACCACCATGGTTTTTTTGGACGGGAGCTTTATTGTGTGCCCTTCTTGGCCAGTCTGGGCTCCCCTCACATCCATCCCCAGAACATCCCCATAAGTGCAGAGCAAATCGGAGACTCAGTGAAGTGGCCTGTTCATCAAAATGATCTATTCTGAGCTGAATACCAGCCGAGTGTTCAGGGTGTTGTCATTTCCCACTCCCCATGTGCCTCTTCTTACCCTGACGGGCAGCACTTCCCCAGACCTGGCACATATGGTGGGGAGTAGGAAGATGGACTTACACACTGAACCCCTCCTACCCTAGTCCCTGAGTGTCTTCCTCCCTCTGCTTCATACAGCCCAGACCCCCAAGCAACCCCCCCGCCGCTAACCCCCTCCCTGCCTTATAACAACCCTCCACCCCACAGACCCTCTCAGCCCTTCCTAAGCCCCAGAGCCAATTCCTCACCCACAGTTCCTGACTCAGTCTCCTCAGAGATCCCTGCAGTGTCCTCCTCTGCTCAGCTCCACTTTCATGACATGGCCCCTGTCCCAGGGAACAGCCCCTCAACTAATGCCCATTCTCTCCTTCTCCCCATTGGCCAGCCCTGGTCCCCATTTCCTTCCTCCCCTCATCCTTCCTTTGCCTAGCCCAGCTCCCCTCTTCTGAGCAGTGCCTCTGCTCAGCACTGAACTGTTAACATGGGGAACTCACTGCCACAATGTATCACTGATACGAAGAGCCCAGCAGCGTGAGAAATTGGCATGCAGCATGAAAGCATCTGACAGATCGATGGTCAGAACAGTCTTCTGCTGGAAAATGCCAATTTGATTCAATTTAAATATTTTATGGGAACATATTGATTTTATTGACATTATCATGGGAAATTCTATGCACAACCTTGGGTAAAACATTTTCACTCATATCACATCAATAATTAGCTCTGTGCAAATAACAAAAAACAAACTGAAACAAGAAAAATATCTAGATTATTTTAGAAAAAGATGCTTATTTGGGTGGGGATTGCCTCTCCGCAACCCCTCTCTGAAATGACCCCCAATTTGGGGCATTGACCCCCTCAGCCCCCACCTGGGGCACACCCAATCTCAAAGGGATCTGACCGAGCATGTCCATTTGAGAGGAATTAGAAAACAGAAATTGTGACACAACCTAACCTATAATGGCGCTGCTGTGACACTATAATCAGTGACCCCTCTTGGCATATCTGGGTGGTCAAGGGGGGTTGGGGTCTGAGCTTGGATGGCTTGGCCCAGCTGTGGGGTGCAGGCAGCTGGGGTGTAGCATGACTGGGGTGCTTAGGCAGAGCTGGGATGCAGAGAGTTGGAACCCACTGATAGGTGCTGGAAGGATGGTGTGCTTTGGAAGATCTGTGGGGTACTGGGGATTGGGAGTGCAGGGGATTGCGGTACACTGACAGATCTGAGGGGTGCTCCCTCACCTGAACCCCCACATCTCCCTCTTCTTCTACCACCCATCCATATTTATCCCCTGCCCATAACACCCTGCCATCCCAAACCCCTCTCCCCCTGTTCCTCCACTCCTCTGCCCCTAATTACCCCTACCCTCCCAGGAAGCATTCACATGTCTAATTTTTCACCCAAAGGCTTTGATTACTTCCCTCACAAAATACAACTGTTGCCAGGACTCACCAGTTGTAGCAACTTCTTGCCACTTGGCTCAAAACGTCTCTTGTCTGAGGGTGCTGGCATGTGGATAACTTATTGTAATTATGTTAATTGAAGGGTGAGTTTACAGCCACTAATCATAGAATCAGAGAATCATAGGACTGGAAGAGACCTTGAGAGGTCATCTAGTCCAGTGGTTATCAATCTAGAGCCACCGCTTGTTCAGGGAAAGCCCTGGGCCATCCGGGCCAGTTTGTTTACCTGCCATGTCCACAGGTTTGGCCGATCGTGGCTCTCACTGGCCGAGGTTGCGAACGGAAGAGGTTGAAAATGGAAACCCGGAGTCCGGAAGAGATACTAGAGGTTCTGGTCATCGACCGATACATGAGGGGGCTACCGCCAGACCTTCGTGCTTGGGTAAGCCAGAACGAACCCTCCACCTATGATGAGGTTGTCACACTGGTAGAGAGGAGAAGGACAGCGAGGGAGCTGACCTGACCAGTTAAGGAAGCGGCACCCCGGGTTAAACTAGCAGCACCAAGCCCTAGAGCTCGGGTGACTGGGCAACCAGGGGATCACAGGTGGAAAAAGAGAGGAGCTGAAGGCCCACCAGAAGCCACAAAGAGTCGGAGCACTGAGGGAGAAGAGGATCGTGATGTTAGACTGCCCAAACCAAGAGACCGGGGAATGCCTAAGGCCCCATACAGATGTTATGCCTGCGGGGAGTGGGGACATGTAGCTGCACAGTGTCCCAATGCTGAGGAGCCTATGCAGTGTAACCTGGGGAACTGGGCAGACCCATGCTCCCTAATCCACCTTGTGGGGGTCTCACTAACCCCACATATGTACACCAGACCAGTAAAGCTAAATGGGTTAATGACCACAGCACTGGTTGATTCGGTGAGTGCTATCATGCTTGTCTCGGGGAAGCTTGTGAAGTTTAGTCAGCTGCTGCGGGCTAAGCATACGGGGATAATATGCGTCCATGGGACAGTTGGTTATTACCCCACCATCCCAGTAAAAATAGAGATTCAGGGGAACACTACTGAGGTAGCAGCAGGTGTAGTCCCTAAACTCCCATACCCGGTGCTCATAGGGAGGGACTTCCCAGGGAGTGGAGACTTACTCCCAGTAGGAAGATTGGAGAAAGAGGGGAACCCTGAAGTTAGTGAGGCATCCACAGTAGACTGTCAACCCTCAGTTTTCTCTGAAATATCCCCAGATTTATTTTCCATTCCCAAACAGGGTAGAAAGTCAAAAAGGGAAAGGAGAGCAGCTAAGGCCTTGGGAACCCGAATACTGGCCCAAAGCCAGAGGGTCGCTCTCATAGGTAGGCGGACACGAGCAGCTGAAAAGAAGGCCACCCAGGAGGGAGAAGCACCTGAGTCTGACCCCCACCCTAACGCCTCTGAACCAGTAGAGGCAAGAGACTGGGCCCCTAGATCTTTGGCAGATTAGCCCTGGAAGAGGAAATTTTGGACGGGACCAGGCTGAAGACCCAAGGTACAACAACATTAGAATGGAGGTGACTGAAATAGATGGGGTCCCCGTGGAAGGGAGAACCCAGGGACCAGGACCTTACTTCATAATGAAGAAGAATCTCTTATACCGGGTTGCACCAGTACAGGGGCAGAAGGTACAGCAGATCTTAGTACCTCAAAAACACCAGAACGCTGTATTAAGTCTTGCTCATAGTCATCTTTTTGGGGGGCACTTGGGGGTAGAGAAGACCCTGGCACAAGTCCTACGACGGTTCTTCTGGCTGGAGCCGGACGCACATGAAGAAGTGCGGAGGTACTGTGCATCCTGCCCGGAGTGTCAGCTGCAAAGTCCCCGTCCCCACCTGAGGGCACCTTTAGTACCTCTTCCCATTATAGAGGTCGCCTTTGAGCAAATAGCCATGGACCTAGTGGGACCCCTGGAGAAGACGGCTCGGGGCCACCAATATATATTTGTTGTTTTGGACTATGCTACTCGCTACCCAGAAGCCGTCCCCCTGTGGAACATAGCCTCTAAAACAATAGCCAAAGAGCTGGTGGGGATCTTTGCCTGAGTGGGGCTACCAAAGGAGATATTAACAGACCAAGGAACCCCATTTATGTCAGAGCTAATGAAGGACCTCTGTATGCTGCTCTATATACATACCCTGAGAACTTCAGTTTATCATCCGCAGACTGATGGGTTGGTAGAAAGGTTTAACTGAACCCTCAAGGCTATGATAAGGAAGGTGGTAAGTTGGGACGGGAAGGATTGGAACACCCTACTGCCCTACCTTATGTTCACTATCCGGGAGGTACCTCAGGCCTCAACTGGGTTTTCCCCATTCGAGTTATTATACAGACGTCACCCCTGTGGCATACTAGACATCGCCAAAGAGATTTGAGAAGAGGAACCCAATGAGGGGAGAAATATAATAGAACATGTAATACAGATGCGAGACCGGATAGCCCGGGTCACCCCTATTGTACGGGAACATTTGGAAAAGGCACAGGAGGCCCAGAGAACCTATTACAATCGCCAGGGAAAAGTCTGACAGTTCTAACCAGGGGATCGGGTGATGGTGTTGGTACCCATGGCAGAAAGCAAGCTTCTGGCCCAATGGCAGGGGCCCTATGAGGTGGTTGAACCCGTGAGGGAAGTAACCTACAAGGTGCGGCAGCCAGGACGCCGAAAACAAGAACAGATTTATCACATCAACCTTCTGAAACCCTGGCATGCACAAGAGGCGTGCATAACTATCCAAAAAGACCTAACCCAGGAAAACAAGCCTTCCAAACAGATGAGAGTGTCTCCCGATTTAACACCAGACCAGAAGAATGAGGTGTCTGAGATGATCTTCCGGAACCAAGATGTGTTCTCGACAAAACCAGGTCGAACAACCGAGACATATCACCACATCGTCACTAACCCTGGGGCCAGAATAACAAAGAGGCCCTATCGGGTGCCAGCGGCCAAAAGAGAGGAAATAAAAGCAGAAGTAAAAAAAATGCTGCAGTTGAGGATCATTGAAGAATCCCACAGTCAGTGGTCCAGCCCAATCGTGCTGGTGCCCAAACCTGATGGCACCACAAGGTTTTGCAATGACTTCCGGCGACTAAATGAAGTATCCCAGTTCGACGCGTACCCCATACCTCGCATAGATGAGCTAGTGGACCGTCTGGGGAATGCCTGGTACTTGACTACCCTAGACTTGACAAAGGGGTACTGGCAGATTCCCCTTGCAGAAGACGCAAAGGAAAAGACTGTGTTCTCTACACCAGAGGGTCTTTTTCAATATACTGTCCTCCCTTTTGGACTACATGGGGCCCCAGCTACTTTCCAGCAGTGATTTCCCTACACCCCGCCGGAAAGTGTACACCCCCCCTGAATTTTCCCAACACCCCCCCAAGTTTTGTGAGCTAGTTACATACCAATTTAGTGACTGTTTGGAAATCTGAATTTAAACTGAAACATTAATACACACTTTAAAAGCTTATACAGTGTATGATAAAATATGTCAAGTATCAGAGGGGTAGCTGTGTTAGTCTGGATCTGTAAAAGAAGCAAAGAATCCTGTGGCACCTTATAGACTAACAGACGTTTTGCAGCATGAGCTTTCGTGGGTGAATACCCACTTCTTCGGATGCAAGTAGTGGAAATTTCCAGGGGCAGGTATATATATGCAACTAGAAGCAAGCTAGAGATAACGAGGTTAGTTCAATCAGGGAGGATGAGGCTGTGTATGGCTAGCCAACTACAGAACCAGTTTCTCCTCCCTTGGGGCTGGTCCACACTAAGGCCACGTTTACACTTACCGGGGACGGTCGGCGGCGAGTTCGACTGCTCGGAGTTCGAACTATCGCGTCTGATCTGAACGCGATAGTTCGAACCCGGAAGTGCTAGTTCGAACTCCGGTACTCCACGCGGCAGGAGGAGTTGCGGAGTCGACCTTAGAGCCGATGAGTTCGCTTCCCCGCCGTCTGGACGGGTAAGTTTTCGAACTAGGGTAGTTCGAATTCAGCTACGTTATTCACGTAGCTGAATTCGCGTACCCTAGTTCGACCCCCGAGCTTAGTGTAGACCAGGGCTAAGAAGCGGGGTCGAACTAGGGTACGCAAATTCAGCTACGTGAATAGCGTAGCTGAATTCGAAGTACCCTAGTTCGAACTACTCACCCGTCCAGACGCCGCGGAATCGAAGTCCGCGGCTCCAAAATCGACTCCGCCACCGCCGTTTGCAGTGGTGGAGTACGGAGTCGACATGGCGCTTCCGGAGTTCGAACTATCACGTCCAGATTAGATGTGATAGTTCGAACTCCGAGAAGTCGAACTCACCGGGTCGACCCGGCTGGTAAGTGTAGACTAGCCCTTGATTTTCACACCTCTACTGCTAAAACAGGGCCTCATCCTCCCTGATTGAATTAACCTCGTTATCTCTAGCTTGCTTCTTGCTTGCATATATATACCTGCCCCTGGAAATTTCCACTACTTGCATCCGAAGAAGTGGGTATTCACCCACGAAAGCTCATGCTGCAAAACGTCTGTTAGTCTATAAGGTGCCACAAGATTCTTTGCTGATAAAATATGTGTATCTGAAAACGTATAATATATTTGAAAAGTATGAACATAGACTATCTTCCTTGCTTCCTTATACAGCTGTTTTTTATGATGTCAGTGCATTCATTTAGTTGATGTTGGCCAACCTAATAATTTCAAATGATGAGTTGTAAGCAAAGTCTAAATGAGTTCTCCCTGACAGCTAGTGATGAGCTGGGGGCTAAGGCTTCAGGGCCAGATTATATTTACATTCACACCTAATCTACCTAGGTATCCAACAAACAGAGCTGTGTTGTCCAAGTGATAGATTTTGGCTGGGGTTGGGTTACAAACCACTTGACTGTGGGGGAAGGGGGGATGAAATGTTGTTCTTATTGTATGAGTAAAGGGCAGTAGAACTGTACTTAGTCTGTGATGATTTGAAGGCATCAAGAGAGAGGGTGGGGACCTGTCCCTCTCCACTGTTTAAAGACAGAGCTGATTAGGCTCCATAGATAGTCTTTTGTTCTGTTAAGTGACCACTGCAGCTGAAATCACTGACAATCAGGTCTGAGTGCTTAGTCCTGTTGTGGGGACAGTGTTCCTGTGGGTACAGTGTTTTTGTGTAAGAGACAGCCCAGACTGCACTAGCAGCAAGGTTCCCGCACTGAGAGCTCAGCTGAAATCACTGAGAGCTGGTGGAACCTCAAGAGACCAACTCGCAGAGGTCACAGTGGTAGGTGACAGCAGAAGGTGACTGTGCAGGGCCATTGGCAACAGAATGGTGGAGTGAACCATGGCACAACGAACAGCCATGACCAGAGCAAACTGTGCCTTTTTGTCCCCCACCTGGAAGGTGTACTCACGTGAAAGCACCTCTGAACTCTGAGGCTATGGCTACACTTGCACTTCAAAGCGCTGCCGCGGCAGCGCACGGCATGAAGTGTAGTCAAAGCGCCAGCACTGGAGAGAGCTCTCCCAGCGCTGTCCGTACTCCACCTCCTGTGGGGAATAACGGACAGCGCTGGGAGCCGCGCTCCCAGTGCTGGTGCTTTGACCACACTGGCGCTTTGCAGCGCCGCAATTTGCAGCGCTGGAGAGGGTGTGTTTTCACACCCTGCTGCAGCGCTGCAAATGTGCAAGTGTAGCCAAGGCCTGAGTCCCCACTGACCAAGGACAACACCAGTGAGTGGAGTGCGGTGGAGGGAAAAGTGAGGGGCATGTTAAATAAACATTTGTTTGTTGGACTATATTTTAGTCACTTTGCTCCAGAATGCTAGATTTGTGACTGGGAATGGAAACTTATATAAATATGTTTCCCAGTAGGCCAAGATTTTTAAAATGCAGTATTTGCCAAGGTTGTTATCTCACATTGTTGCTATCTTGAGAGGTCATTATGTTGGGGAGTTTCTGTACTAAACATTTTTATTATAATTAATTTATACATAAGAATGGTCATACTGGGTCAGACCCATGGTCCATATAGCCCAGTACCCTGTCTTACAACAGTGGTCAAGGCCAGGTGCTTCAGAGGGAATGAACAGAACAGGGAATCATCAAGTGATCTATCCCCTGTTGCCCATTCCCAGCTTCTGGCAAACAGGCTAGGGACACTCAGAGCATGGCATTGCATCCCTCCCATCCTGGCTAATAGCCACAGATGGACCTGTTCTCCAGGAATTTATCTAGTTCTTTTTTAAATCCTGTTATAGTTTTGGTCTTCACAGCATCCCCTGGCAAAGAGTTCCCTGGGTTAACTTTATATTGTGTGAAGAAATACTTCCTTTTGTTTTTTTAAAACCTGCTGCCTATTAATTTCATTGGGTGACTGCTAGTTCTTGTGTTATGTGAAGGATTAAATAAAATTTCCTTATTCACTTTCTTCGCACCAGTCAAGATTTTGTAGACCTCTATCATATTCCCCTTAGTCATCTCTTTTCTAAGCTGAATCTCTTTAATCTCTCCTCCTGTTTCATACCCCTCATCATTTTAGTTGCCCATCTCTGTACCTTTTCCAATTCCAATATATATATTTTTAGGATGGGTGACCAGATCTACACACACTATTCAAGGTGTGCACGTACCATGGATTTATACAGAGGCAATATGATATTTTCTGTCTTATTATCTATCCCTTTCTTAATGATTTCCAACATTGTTTGCTTTTGTGACTGTTGCTGCACATGGAGTGGATGTTTTCAGAGATCTATCCACAATGACTCCAAGATCTCTTCCTTGAGTGTTAACAGCTAATTCAGATGCCATCATTTTGTATGTATAGTTGAGATTGCTTTCCAATGTGCATTACTTTGCATTTATCAGCAATGAATTTAATTTGCCATTTTGTTGCCCAGTCACCCAGTTTTGTGAGATCCCTTTGTAGCTCTTTGCAGTCTGCCTGGGACTTAACTATCTTGAATAGTTTTGTATCATCTGCAAATTTTGCGACTTCACTGTTTACCCATTTTCCAGATGAATATGTTGAATAGGACTGGTCCCAGTACTGACCCCTCTGGGATACCACTATTTATCGCTCTCCATTCTGAAAACTGATAATTTATTCCTACCCTTTGTTTCCCATCTTTTAACCAGTTACTGATCCATGAGAGGATCTTCCCTCTTACCCCATGATGGCTTACTTTTCAAAAGTCAATTTAAATTAAATACATTTTTTTTATTTTTTTTTTTTTTTAGAAATCTAGATCTGTTATGTGTTTTGGTGTAACTTGCATTTTCCTTATGTTAAATTTGGATTATCCTAACAAAACATTTACTTTATTCACTTTCTTCACATCAGTCAAGATTTTATAGACCTTTAGCATATCCCCCCTTAGTCGTCTCTTTTCTAAGCTGAAAATTCCCAGTCATTTTAATTTCTTCTCCTGTTTCATACCCCTAATCATTTTAGTTGCCCATCTCTGTACTTTTTGCATTTCCAGTATGTTTTTTTGGGGATAGGGTAACCAGATCTGCACACAGTATTCAAGGTGTACATGTGCCATGGATTTATATAGAGGCAATATGATATTTTCTGTCTTATTATCTATCCCTTTCTTAAAAAAGCAAAGGTTTCAGAGGAGCAGCCGTGTTAGTCTGTATTGCAAAAAGAACATAAGCTTTCGTGGGCTACATCCATTGAAGTGGACTGTAGCCCACGAAAGCTTATGCTCAAATAAATTTGTTAGTCTCTAAGGTGCCACAAGTGCTCCTGTTCTTTTTAAAAAAGCGAACAGAATGTTGGGAATCACTGACTGCCGCTGCACACTGAGTGGATGTTTTCAGAGAACTATCCACAATGACTGCAAGATCTTTCTGGAGTGTTAACAGCTAATTCAGACTACTTCATTTTGTATGTATAGTTGAGATTGTTTTCCAATGTACATTACTTTGCATTTATCAACATTAAATTTCATCTGCCATTTTTGTTGCCCAGTCACCCAGTTTTATGAGATCCCTTTGTAACACTTCACAGTCTGCCTGGGACTTACCTATCTTGAATAGTTTGGTATCATCTGCAAATTTTGCCACCTCACTGTTTACCCATTTTTCCAGATCATTTATGAATATGTTGAACAGCACTGGTCCCACTACCGACCCCTCAGGGATACCACTATTTATCGCTCTCCATTCTGAAAATTGATAATTTATTCCTACCCTTTGTTTCCCATCTTTTAACCAGTTACTGATCCATGAGAGGATCTTCCCTCTTATCCCATGATGGCTTACTTTTCAAAAGTCAATTTAAATTAAATACTTTTTTTTAAATGTATATATTTTTTAGAAATCTAGACCTGTTATGTGTTTTGATGTAACTTGCATTATTCTTATGTTAAATTTGCATAATCCTAACAAAACATTTACTTTATTCATATCTCTTTTACATATCTCATTGGTCCTGACACCCCCCCCCCCCTGTAATTTCAATTCCTGGGGAAACCACTGCTTTCCAGTGCCTCATGGACAAGCTATTACACCCGCATAACAGTTATGCTGCTGCCTACTTGGACGATGTGGTCATTCATACCCCAGACTGGGAAACCCACCTAGAGAAGGTGGAGGCAGTCCTTGATATCTTCAGGTGAGCTGCCTTACAGCAAACCCTGCCAAATGCGCTGTAGGGTTTACAGAGGCCAAATATCTTGGCTACATTGTGGGAAAAGGTCTGGTAAAACCCCAAGTGAACTAGTTGGAGGCCATCCAAAATTGGCCCCGACCACATCGCAAGAAACAAGTTCGGGCATTCCTAGGTGTAGTGGGGTATTACCGACAATTTATCCCCCATTTTGCCACAAGGGCAAGCCCCCTGACAGACCTGGTGAAAGCCCGTGGACCTGATCTGGTGAGATGGTCGGACGCAGCAGAGGAAGCATTCACAGACCTACGGACTGCCCTCTGCAGTAACCCCGTACTGATAGCCCCTGATTTCACCAAGGAATTTATCCTGCAGACAAATGCATCGGAAGTAGGGTTGGGGGCCATTCTATCACAGATGGTTGGGGAAGAGGAACACCCAATTCTCTACCTCTGTAGGAAACTCCTTCTGAGGGAACAAAAATATGCAGTGGTGGAGAGAGAGTGCCTCGCCGTAAAATGGGTCATGGAAGCATTGTGCTACTACTTGCTCGGGCGCAGATTTGTCCTCGTGACTGACCATGTCCCTCTTCAATGGATGCAGCGGAACAAGGAGAAGAACACAAGGGTGACCAGGTGGTTCTTATCCCTCCAACCTTTCCAGTTCCATGTGCAACACAGAACAGGGAGCCGTCACAGTAATGCCAATGGCTTGTCACGTGTGCACTGTCTGGCATCCCAAGCTGCCCAACCCCTTGGTATTAAGCGGGGGGAGGGATATGTGACAGACCCAGGCCAGTGGGGTACAGGAGTCTGGTAGAGGGCAAATATACTGGTCACTGGATGAGTAGTTTTCTGTTCCCTGAGTGACCAGAGCAGGGGCTGCACTAGTGTAATCAGGAACCTGCTAGAACCAATTCAGGCAGACAGGCTGATTAGAACACCTGCAGCCAATCAAGGCAGGCTAATCAGGGCACCTGGGTTTAAAAAGGAGCTCACTCCAGTCAGGCAGGGGGGAGCCAGAGGAGAGGAAGTGCGTGTGAGGAGCTCGGAGCAAGAGGCACAAGGAGCTGAGACTGAGAGGGTGCTGCTGCTGGAGGACTAAGGAGTACAAGCGTTATCAGACACCAGGAGGAAGGTCCTGTGGTGAGGAGAAAGAAAGTGTTTGGAGGAGGCCATGGGGAAGTAGCCCAGGGAGTTGTAGCTGTCATGCAGCTGTTACAGGAGGCACTATAGACAGCTGAAATCCACAGGGCCCTGGGCTGGAACCCGGAGTAGAGGGTGGGCCCGGGTTCCCCCCAAACCTCCCAACTCCTGATCAGACACAGGAGAAGTTGACCCAGACTGTGGGGAAGATCACTGAGGTGAGCAAATCTGCCAATAAGCGCAGGACTCACCAAGGTAGAGGAGGACATCCGGTGCCACTGGGCTTTTAGCAATTGTAGGACTCGTGACTGTGCTATAAACATATATTTATTTCTGCTACCCCCTGGTAGCCCCTTTGAGTATCAGCCCTGCCTTGTTTTTAGCCAAGGGTCCTTCTAGGAATGCAGCCATTGTGTGAGATCCTGGGCGGGTGCTGCTCCCATCTGGGGGATTACAGGCGACTAGGGCAGGTTGTCAGGGTGCTTTGCTCAGAGGTGAAATCACAGCTGGGCTCACAGTCCTGGAGACCAGATTTAGCTATGTAGCCCCAGAGCAGGGACATCCTGGACAGTGACTGCATCTGAAGCCTGCACAAGCGGCATTGGTTCTAGAGCTGGGAGGGGCATCAGTCCCGGATCCCAGTTAATCCTTTGCATCTCAGCCAAGCAAGAGAGCAGTGAGCCCCCGTCTGTGGAGTGAATCCTGATCTGCTAGGAACTGCAGAAAGACCCAGCAACAGGACATCCAGCAACAAGACAGGGCTACAGCAGCTGGATAATACAGTGATGGAGGCATGAGAGAGAAATAGCCAAACAATCCTGGAAGTGGGTGGGTAGATAGATAGATAACCAATGATTCCTAACACTGGAGGCCCAAATGCATCACAAACTGGGAAAAATTCCACAAAGACCAACACAGTAAGTTTGCTATTTCAATTAAATATGTTGGAGTATTAATATACAGGACTAATTTAAGAACATAAATGTGAAGTATGTTTGGAATTCTTTAAGACTTTTACTATCAATTCAATCAAACATTTAGAGCCTATCAGAATTTTTTTAATCAGAAAAAAAAGGTCGTAGAGCAGTTTTTAAACTAAGGGCTAGGGGGAAAGCTGACAGGTTTGGAGGAGAACTTGGTTTGGACAGAGACATCCCTTAGGGGAGGATCTATTAATGGAGATTCTCTATGTCCTAGTAAGGAGGAGAGGACGGCAGATGATAAAATACAGGTAGGATCTGATGAGAAATAGTCAAATGAAAAAAAGTCCCATTCAATTACATCATGTACTGGGAGACAGCTAAAAAGTGACAAGTTTTTAAAGTGCTATATACAAATGCTAGAAGTCTAAAGAATAAGATAAGTGAACTAGAGTGCCTTGTATTAAATGAGGATATTGATATAATAAGTATCACAGAAACTTGGTGGAATGAGGATAGTCAATAGGACACAGTAATACTAGGGTACAAAATATATCGGAAGGACAGAACAGGTGGTGCTGTTGTGGGAGTGGCACTATATGTGAAAGAAAGCATAGAATCAAATGAAGTAAAAATCTTAAATGAACCAAACTGTACCACAGAACATCTATGGATAGTAATTCCATAGCTCTAATAATAAGACTATAGCAGTGGGGATCTATTACCTACCACCTGACCAGGATGCTGATAGTGACTGTGAAATGCTCAGGGAGATTAGAGAGGCTATAAAAATAAAAAACTCAGTAATAATAATGGGGGATTTCAACTATCCCCATATTGACTGGGTACATGTCACCTCAGGATAGGATGCAGAGATAAAGTTTCTTGACACCTTCAGTGATGGCTTCTTGGAGCAGCTAGGCCTGAAACCCAAAAGAGGAGAGACAATTCTTGATTTAGTTCTAAGTGGAGCACAGGATCTGGTCCAATAGGTAAATATAGCTGGACCGCTTGGTAACAGAGGCCATAATATAATTAAATTTAACATCCCTATGGTAAGGAAAACATCAGAGCAGGCCAACACTGTAGCATTTAATTGCAGAAAGGGAGACTACACAAAAATGAGGAGGTTAGTTAAACTGAAATTAAAAGGTACAGCGCCAAAGGTGACATCCCTGCAAGCTGCATGGAAACTTTTTAAAGACACCATAATAGAGACTCAACTTAAATGTATCCCCCAAATTAAAAAATATGGTAAGAGAACCAAAAAAGTGCCACCGTGGCTAAACAACAAAGTAAAAGAAGCAGTGAGAGGCAAAAAGGCATCCTTTAAAAAGTGGAAGTTAAATCCCAGTGAGGAAAATAGAAAGGAGCATAAACTCTGGCAAATGAAATGTAAAAATATAATTAGGAAGGCCAAAAGAGAATTTGAAGAACAGCTAGCCAAAGACTCAAAAAGTAATAGAAAAAAAAATTAAGTACATCAGAAGCAGGAAGCCTGCTAAACAAGCAGTGGGGTACTGAACGATTGAGATGCTAAAGGATGATAAGGCCATTGTGGAGAAACTAAATGAGTTCTTTTCATCTGTCTTCACAGCTGAGGATGGGAAAGAGATTCCCCAACCTGAGCCATTCTTTTTAGGTGACAAATCTGAGGAACTGTCCCAGATTGAGGTGACATTAGAGGAGGTTTGGGAACAAATTGATAAATTAAACAGTAATAAGTCACCAGGACCAGCTGGTATTCACCCAAGAGTTAAGGAACTCGAATGTGAAATTGCAGAACTACTATCTGTAGTCTGTAACTTATCATTTCAATCAGCTTCTGTACCAAATGACTGGAGGAGAGCTAATGTGAGACAATTACAGGCTGGTAAGCCTGACTTCAGTACTGGGTAAACTGGTTGAAACTATAGTAAAGAAAAGAATTGTCAGACACATAGACAATTTGTTGGGGAAGAGTCAACATGCTTTTGAGGGGGTCAACAAGCATGTTGACAAGGGGGATCCAGTGAATATAGTGTACTTAGATTTTCACAAAGCCTTTGACAAGGTCCCTCACCAAAGTCTTTTAAGCAAAGTAAGCAGTCATGGGATAAGAGGGAAGGTCCTCACATGGACTGGTAACTGGTTAAAAGATGGGAAACAAGGGTAGGGATAAATGGTCAGAATGGAGAGAGGTAAATAGTGGTGTCCACCAGGGATCTGCACTGTGTAGCTTATAGGATTAACCTGCTTGCTTGTGTGTGCATACATATCTTTTCTTATAGGTTATGTATTTGGTTTATTGAAATAGGGTTTATAGATTTATATTAAAGTAACAGCAAAGAATCCTGTGGCACCTTATAGACTAACAGATGTTTTGCAGCATGAGCTTTCGTGGGTGAATACCCACTTCTTCGGATGCAAGCAGTGGAAATTTCCAGGGGCAGGTGTGTATATATAAGCAAGCCAGAAGCAGGCTAGAGATAACGAGGTTAGATCAATCAGGGAGGATGGGGCCCTGTTCCAGCAGCTGAGGTGTGAAAACCAAGGGAGGAGAAACTGGTTCTGTAATTGGCAAGCCATTCACAGTCTTTGTTTAGTCCTAAACTGATGGTGTTAAATTTGCAAATGAATTGGAGCTCAGCAGTTTCTCTCTGGAGTCTGGTCCTAAAGTTTTTTTGCTGGAGGATGGCCACCTTAAAATCTGCTATTGTGTGGCCAGGGAGGTTGAAGTGTTCTCCTACAGGTTTTTGTATATTGCCATTCCTAATGTCTGATTTGTGTCCATTTATCCTTTTCCTTAGAGACTGTCCAGTTTGGCCGATGTACATAGCAGAGGGGCATTGCTGGCATATGATGGCATATATTACATTGGTGGACGTGCAGGTGAATGAACCGGTGATGGTGTGGCTGATCTGGTTAGGTCCTGTGATGGTGTTGCTGGTGTAGATATGTGGGCAGAGTTGGCATCGAGGTTTGTTGCATGGGTTGGTTCCTGAGCTAGAGTTACTATGGTGCGGTGTGTAGTTGCTGGTGAGAATATGCTTCAGGTTGGCAGGTTGTCTGTGGGCGAGGACTGGCCTGCCACCCAAGGCCTGTGAAAGTGTGGGATCATTGTCCAGGATGGGTTGTAGATCCTGATGATGCGGTGGAGGGTTTGAGCTGGGGACTGTATGTGATGGCCAGTGGAGTCCTGTTGGTTTCTTTCTTGGGCTTGTCTTGCAGTAGGAGGCTTCTGGGTACACATCTGGCTCTGTTGATCTGTTTCCTTATTTCCTCATGTGGGTACTGTAGTCTTGAGAATGCTTGGTGGAGATTTTCTAAGTGTTGGTCTCTGTCTGCGGGGTTAGAGCAGATACGGTTGTACCTCAGTGCTTGGCTGTAGACAATGGATCTTGTGGTGTGCCCGGGATGGAAGCTGGAGGCATGAAGGTAGGCATAGCGGTCGGTAGGTTTTCGGTATAGGGTGGTGGTAATGTGACCACCACTTATTTGCACCGTGGTGTCTAGGAAGTGGACCTCCCGTGTAGATAGGTCCAGGCTGAGGTTGATGGAGGGGTGGAAGCTGTTGAAATCATGGTGGAATTTTTCTAGAGTCTCCTTCCCATGGGTCCAGATGATGAAGATGTCATCAATGTAGCGTAGGTAGAGAAGGGGCGTGAGTGGACAGGAGCTGAGGAAGCGTTGTTCCAGGTCAGCCATAAAAATATTGGCATATTGTGGGGCCATGCGGGTGCCCATAGCGGTGCCACTGATCTGGAGATATATATTGTCATATATATATATATTTCCACTGCTTGCATCCGAAGAAGTGGGTATTCACCCACGAAAGCTCATGCTGCAAAACATCTGTTAGTCTATAAGGTGCCACAGGATTCTTTGCTGCTTCTATAGAACCAGACTAACACGGCTACCCCTCTGATATTAAAGTAAGTTTGGCTGTAATGCAAGAGACCTACAGGCCATATCCTGTATGTTAAGCTATGGCAAAGTTAGCATATCTATATTAAGACCTTTTACTCAGAAAGCAAAGTTGACCTTTATCTTGTTATCCAAATAGATAAAGTAGCCACGCCTATGTCTAAGACCAATAGACAATGAAGAATGGCATAGGGGATTTTTTCAGTGTTGTACCCACAGATTTAACAAGTACACCACCAGTGCGTACATACATGTCATCCATATGCACATACATACTAGGAATGGAATTTGGGCATAAGAGGAAGGATTTCCAGTACTTGCCCTATAGAGGTGACACCCCTCGATAGAGTGCTCCATTCTCACTCCATCTCCATTTCTCACTTACTCCATTTCTATTCTTACTTATTCTATTTCTACTCTCTCTCTCTATCTATTCTATCTATCTAGGATAACTGATACTATTAGTAGGCTAAACTTGTTATTTTTAAACTTTAAGTTTCAAGGGAACTAGGCTAAGCTTGGTTTCTCTAAGTTTTATTCTTAGTTTGTTTATTAGGTTTTGATTTTAAGTTTAAGTTAGTCAAGTAAACCCTGGTCAGCTTTGATAGCTCTTAGCATTTTCTAAGCACTGCATCCCTCACTCAAGAATTGAGAAACCTGAACTGCAAGGCTGGTCCTGTGTCTCTTACAACCAGGTTATCAAGGAAGGGTGTGAGTATCTTAACCAAAGCTTTGTTGCATATAATACTATAGTAGCATATGTATCTTCTGAATAGCAGTAATGCAATTGTAACTTTGTAATTCTGGGTATGTTACCATTTAATTACTATTATTGATTTTAGTAAAAAGTCTTTAAGACTATATCTGTCTCAGTATGAGCTTCCTGTCATACCTCCGAGGGTCCTTTGTAAATTCTGTGGAGCCTGATTCAGGACAAGAACTTTTATCTTCTGATCAAACAGATTGGCGAGCCTAAAACCCATACTAATTAATATTGATTATAATAATCATTGATATTATTAATAAATTAAAATTAAATAAAAATAAATTAATAAATTAAATTCTCATATTATCCAAATTAATATTATCAGTACACCCTAAATCAGGCTACAACTGGCGCTATTCAACATATTCATAAATTATCTGGAAAAAGAGGTAAACAGTGAGGTGGCAAAATTTGCAGATGGTACAAAACTACTCAAAATAGTTCAGTCCAAAGCAGACTGTGAAGAGTTACAAAGAGATCTCACAAAACTGGGTGTCTGGGTAAGAGAGCAGCAGACGTAATTCAGTGTTGATAAATGCAAAGTAATGCACATTGTAAAACATCATCCCAACTCTACATACAAACTGATGGGGTCTAAATTAGTTCTTACCACTCAAGTAAGAGATCTTGGAGTCATTGTGGATTGTTCCCTAAAAACATCCACTCCATGTGCAGTGGCAGTTCAAAAAAGCAAACAGAATATTGGGAATCATTTGCAAAGCGATAGGTAATAAGATAGAAAATATCATATGTCCTCTATATAAATCCATGGTATGCCCACATCTTCAATACTGCGTGCAGATGTGGAAAAGGTTCAGAAAAGGTCAACAAAAATTATTAGGGTTATGGGACGTCTTCCATAGGATTGGGACTGTTCAGCTTGGAAAAGAGACGACTAAGGGGGGATATGATTGAGGGCTATAAAATCATGACTGCAGTGGAGAAAGTAAATAAGGAAGTGTTATTTACTCCTTCTCATAACACCAGAACTAGGAGTCACCAAATGAAATTAATAGGAAGCAGGTTTCAAACAAACAAAAGGAAGTATTTCTTCATATCACACACAGTCAACCTGAGGAACTCCTTGCCAGATGATGTGAAGGCCAAGACTATAGCAGGGTTCAAAACAAAACTTGATAAGTTCTTGGAGAATAGGTCCATCAATGGCTATTAGCCAGGATGAGCAGGGATGGTGTCACTAGCCTCTGATTGCCAGAAGCTGGGAATGAGTGACAGGGAATGGATCGCCCAGTAAGGCCGTTCTTATGCTCTAAAACAAATGGCTTTTCATAAAGGCCCCAAAATCCCCAAGTGTCCATATTTTGGAATCTGGGAAACAAACATTTTCAGCTAAAAATTGCTGGGAACTGAAATTTTCCAGCCTAAATTCACCCCAAAAACATGGGTTTTCAGTTTAGCTAGATAGATAGATAAAGTGAAATATATTTGAAGATAGCTGAGATTTTCTATGAAAATGTGTTTAATTGAATTTATTTTGAAAACAATTTAAGCAAACAAATTCTGAGCACCCTCAATTGGAAACTTGGCCTTAAGAAAGACTCGGGAAAGCTAATACTGTCCAATAACAGAATTTGTTTTGTACAGACTAGTGACTTTAAATTCAGGGTGTGAGTGGAAACAAGCATCCAAAGCCTGTAGACCCTGGCATGGAGGAGAAGTGGACCTAGTGGCGGTCAAGAGGGTCAGATGCCAGATTCAGCAGACCTCTATGTTGTTCATAAAGAAAGACCATGGGCAGCGAAGGCGCTAGGCCAGGTTTATTGTCAGCAAAGCACTGTCCTAGTGCCCTGTCAAACAGGTCACAGGGACACTAACATATAGAGTCCCGTGATAAGACTTAGTCAACATAGCAGGATGCTGTCCCCTCAGCCGCTACAAAAGTGCTCCTCCTATGACTTCTCCTTTTATACATTGAGTATCAACTTCCAGATGTTGCTAGTTACCAACCCTACACCTGGTCAGAACAAGATTTCCTCATCCATTATCCCGTCATCCCTCCCTTATCTTTACAAGGGGTCAGTGTGTTCATTGTACAATCTCTTGGGAATTTACGTAATTACTCGAACTCTGGGTGTTCCTGTACCAGCCTCTCTGGTCAGGAGTGTGATTACTTCGTTAGCCAATACCTGGTGTGTTACTATTCTGCAAACGCAAGGCCTACTTTGGTTAGCAGCCTTTCATTCATACTGTTAGTGGTGCCTGGGGCTCCAGCAATGGACTGCAATGACTGCAATGGACCCTGACCACTGCTTTGTCCTTCCAACCACAGGCAGCACACAATGAACTAAGGAAGAAAATGTCCAACCGCACTATGGTGACCGAGTTTCTTCTCCTGGGATTCTCTGATGTTCGGGAGTTGCAGGTTTTGCACTTTGTGGGGTTTCTAGTGATGTACCTGGTAGCACTGACAGGGAATCTCCTCATCATCACAGCTGTAGCCCTCAACCACCACCTTCACACCCCCATGTATTTCTTCCTGATGAATATGTCCTTCCTGGACCTTGGCTCCATCTCCACCATCGTCCCCAAGTCCATGGCCAACTCCCTCATGAGCACCAGGTCCATTTCGTATTATGGATGCGTTGCCCAAGTCTTTCTCTTCCTTTTCTTTGCTACAACTGAGCTCCCTTTACTGACCATCATGGCCTACGACCGGTACATTGCCATTTGCCAACCACTGCACTACGAGACAGTGATGAACAGGAGAGTATGTGTCCGATTGGCAGCTGGCATCTGGATCAGTGGGGTTCTCAATTCTGCCCTGCACACTGGGAACACATTTGCAATAATCTTCTGTGGAGACAATGAGATGGATCAGTTCTTCTGTGAAATCCCCCAGCTACTCAAGCTCGCCTGCTATGACTCCTATATCGGTGAAACCGGGGCTATTGTAGTTAGCGTGTGCTTTGCCTTAAGCTGTTTTGTTTTAATAGTTGTATCATATGTTTTGATATTCAAAACTGTGCTGAGAATCCCCTCGGAGCAAGGCCGGCATAAAGCCTTCGCCACCTGCATCCCTCACCTCACTGTGGTCTCTTTGTTTGTTTCCACTGCTAGTTTTGCCTACATTAAACCCACCTCCAGCTCAATCTCGGGTCTGGATCTCCTGGTGGCTGTTCTCTATTCTGTGGTGCCTCCCATGATGAATCCCATCATCTACAGCATGAGAAATAGAGAGATCAAAGCTGCCCTGAGGAAAATGATTGGGTCAAGGCTATACTCCAAAAAATAAATTGGCCATTTTTCTCCAATGACCATAGTCTCATTCCATGTTTCTTTATGAATATAATCAACTGATGACATTATTGTTTCCATGAGAACATAATGTGCAATCTGTTTATTCACATTGAGGTATTTACACTGGTAAATATCGAGAAAAACTCGACTTAGGTCAATGGAGTTACTATAAATTTACACCTGTATAAATAAGATCCCATACGGGATGTGGACCTGAGGCTGAAGAGGATCCTAATGGGAGCGGGAAAAAATCTGCTGATTGTCCTTCATGTGGGAACAAATGATACAGCTAGATTCTCGCTGGAACGTACCAAGGGAGACTATGCCAGGCTGCTGAAGATGCTTAAGTAAATCAAGGCTCAGGTGATCTTCAGTGGGATTCTGCCTGTTCCTAGAGAAGGGCAACAAAGGTGTGACAAGATTATGACAATCAACAGATGGCTCAGGCTATGGTGCTATAAGGAGGGCTTTGGGATGTATGGCCACTGGGAGGCATTCATGGACAGAGGACTCTTCTCCCGGGATGGACTTCACCTGAGTAGGGAGAGAAATAGACTTCTGTAATGGATGCTGGCACAACTGATTAAGAGAGCTTTAAACTAGGAATTGCGGGGAGATGATTGGGAGATGTCCAGGATTTTAACATTGAGAGGGAAGAAAATGAAGTAAGAAAGAATACAATCATGGGTAGGAGAATGGACATACGGAGGAAGGGTAGTGTAGATACTGGTCTAATAGGTGACACTGGCAGTAGAATATCTGGGCCTAATCGGGTAAAGAATGTGAGTGAAGCCAAACAGCAAAAATTAAGATGTTTGTACACCAATGTGAGGAGCCTAAGTAACAAAATGGAGGAACTAGAGTTACTGGTGCAGGCAGTAAAACCGGATATTATAGGGATAACAGAAACATGATGGAATAGTAGTTATGACTGGAGTACAGGTATTGAAGGGTATGTGCTGTTTAGGAAAAACAGAAATAAAGGCAAAGATGGTGGAGTAGCATTGTATGTCAATGATGAGGTAGACTATAAAGAAATAAGAAGTGATGGAATGGATAAGACAGAGTCTGTCTGGGCAAAAATCATATTGGGGAAGAAAGCTACTAGAGCCTCCCCTGCAATAGTGCTTGGGATGTCCTATAGACCACTGGGAACTGTATTGGATATGGATAGAGACATCTTTAATGTTTTTAATGAAGTAAATACTAATGGGACTTGTGTGATCATGAGAGACTTTAACTTCCCAGATATAGACTGGAGGACAAGTGCTAGTAATAATAATAGGGCTCAGATTTTCCTAGATGCAATAGCTGATGGATTCCTTCAACAAGTAGTTGCTGAACCAACAAGAGGGGATGCCATTTTAGATTTGGTTTTGGTGAGTAGTGAGGACCTCATAAAAGAAATGGTTGTAGGAAACAACCTTGATTTGAGTAATCATGAGCTAATGCAGTTTAAACTAAATGGAAGGATAAACAGAAATAAATCTGTGACTAGGGTTTTTATTTAAAAAGGGTTAACTTCAAAAAATTAAGGAAATTAGTTAGGGAATCCATATAAAGAAGAAGAAAACAAAGAAAGAAGAAGTGAGACTGCTAAACACTGAGGATGGAACGGAGGTTAAGAATAATCTAGGCATGGCTCAATATCTAAACAAATACTTTGCCTCAGTCTTTAATGAGGCTAATGAGGTGCTTAGGGATAATGGTAGGATGACAAATGGGAATGAAGAACAGGACTACTTGTGGCACCTTAGAGACTAACAAATTTATTTCAGCATTAGCTAACAAATGGGAATGAGGATATGGAGATAGATATTACCACATCTGAGGTGGAAGCCAAACTCGAACAGCTTAATGGGACTAAATCGGGGGGCCAGATAATCTTCATCCAAGAATATTAAAGGAACTGGCACATGAAATTGCAAGCCCATTAGAAAGAATTTTAATGAATATGTAAACTCCGGGGTTGTACCGTATGACTGGAGAATTGCTAACATAGTTCCTATTTTTAAGAAAGGAAAAAAAAATGTGATTCGGGTAGCTACGGGCCTGTTAGTTTGACATCTATAGTATGCAAGGTCTCAGAAAAAAAAATTGAAGGAGAAAGTAGTTAAGGACATTGAGGTCAATGGTAACTGGAACAAAATACAACATGGTTTTACAAAAGGTAGATCGTGCCAAACCAACCTAATCTCCTTCTTTGAGAAGGTAACAGATTTTTTAGACAAAGGAAATGCAGTTGTTCTAATTCACCTTGATTTCAGTAAAGCATTTGGTATGGTTCCACATGGGGAATTATTAGCTAAATTGGAAAAGATGTGGATCAATATGAAAATTGAAAGGTGGATAAGGAACTTGTTAAAGGGGAGACTACAATGGGTCATACTGAAAGGTGAACTGTCAGGCTGGAGGGAGGTTACTAGTGGAGATCCTCAGGGATCGGTTTTGGGACCAATCTTATTTAATCTTTTTATTACTGACCTTGGCACAAAATGTGGGAATGTGCTGATAAAGTTTGCCAATAGAGAGGACTGGGATATCATACAGGAAGATCTGGATGACCTTGTAAACTGGAGTAATAATAATAATAGGATTAAATTTAATAGTGAAAAGTGCTAGGTCATGCATTTAGGGATTAATAACAAGAATTTTTGTTATAAGATGAGGATGCATCAGTTAAAAGTAACAGAGGAGGAGAAGGACCTTGAACTATTGGTTGATCACAGGATGACTATGAGCCGCCAGTGTGATTTGGTCGTGAAAATAGCTAATGTGGTCTTGGGATGCATCAGGAGAGGTATTTCCAGCAAAGATAAGGAGGTATTAGTACCGTTATACAAGACACATCTATCTGTCTATCTATCAATCTATCTATCTGTCCCCATACACCCTTCTGACTCTCTCTCTCTATCCTCATATGTCATAGGTCTTCTCCCCCACTTGGAGCTGTTGGGTTCCAAGATGGGGACCTGCATGGACTCCTCTAAACTAAAATCCTAGTTTAGATCTGGTTCTCGCTGCCACCAGTCAGTTTAAAGTGTCTGACACACTTCCCGTTCCCCCAAAACTTTTCCTGGGGAACACAGATTCAAAGTTGAATCTCAACACAAAGGGAAACAAACCATCTCCCTCCTCCCCTCTCCTAGTGCTTAGGAGAGATACCTGATTCAAACTCCTTGAATCTCAACACAAATGGAAACAACCCATTTCCCTCCTCCCCTCTCCTCTCTCCAGCCTGCTCCGGAGAGATACACACCGAGTCAAATCATTGACTCAACACAAAGAGGGACTCACCTCCCCCTCCCCTTCCCTTGAAAATGCAAACAAGAGAAGAATCAATCAAGTTCTAAAAAGAAAAGATTTTATTAAAGAAAGAAAAAAAAGTACACTCTCTCTGTATTACCAGGATGCAAAAATACAGGGTCTAACTTATAAAAACTGGAGAGACTTCCCCTCCCTCCTCCTCAGCATAATCAAAGTAACAGCAAACAGGAATAAAGAATTCCTTCAGCAAACACACAATTGCAAATATAGAAAGCAACTCAAAAGACTAATCTGCCTTTTTAACTAATACTCACTATACTGGATAGTAGGAAATACTCCAGGAGAACTTGGAGACATGTCTGGCCTCTCTTAGATCCAAAGAGAGCACACACAGAGCAAACAAGGAACACAGACAAAGCCTTCCCTCCACAGAGATTTGAAATTATCCTGTCCCTTGATTGGTCCTCTGGTCAGGTGTTCCTCAGGTTACTAAGCTTGTTAACCCTTTACAGGTAAAAGAGACCTTAACCCTGATCTGTTTATTTATGACATCACACATGCCATCTATCTATCTATCTATCTATCTAGAAACTAAAATAATCACAATTACAACCAGGCAGCAGGGATAAGAGGGAAGATTGTGAGACAGACACTAGGGGCACACAGAACTGAGCTCCAGACATCTAGCATCAATTCCTAGCACTGCAGCTCCCCTGATGTTTTACCTTGGGAAAGTCCTGCCCTGAGGCTGTATTTTCCATCCCACCCTTTGCTTGTCTTGTCTATTTCTACTGTAAACTCCTTGGGGCAGAGAAAGTGTTTTACCTAATCGAATGGGCCTCCAATCTCAGGTGCAACTATCATAGAATTTATTTCTTTAAAAGCTAAGGTACAGGTGTCCTGCGATCTGCTCCCAGCCATTCCTCTAGTTTTATTCAGTCACTTCATCGCTCCATTCCTCAGTTTATCATGTCAAATGGGGATAATTACACCTTGGAGGATAATACACAATGAGTAGAGATACTCAAAAATATCTTCATAGCCAAACAAATTTTTGATGGAAAATTGCTTGTTGTTGAAAATAATTTTGGTCTTGAAAAAAAAATCATATTGGACTCCATTTTCTATGAGTTTTTTTGGAGGGGTGGGGGAATTGTTTTTGGTTTTAGTTTTATGAATGCCTGGAAATGAGGTTGGGGAGGGGGGAGTTTTAAATATCAGAAATCTTTTTCACAAACTAGAAAATATTTCCTATAAAGTGGCATTTTTCCAGGGAAGTTTATTAAACAGACACTTTTCAGTCTCCAGTTTCATTTCCCCCCCCCACCTCCTCCCCACACACACTTCAAAAACAATATTACAGGATGTTTCTATGAAAACAGAACAATGGCACTTTGCACAAAAATATCATTTTCATTTTTGACCAACTTTAATAATGAGTAATTAAAACTAAATTAAATGCAGTTAAGTTGAGCAGAGTACAACATTCATTGCAATTTTAGTTGACAACATCTGCTTGTTATAGATCATAGGACTTGTCTAACTGGCTCAGACCTTTAGACCATCCAATCCAGTATCCTGTCCCTGACAGTGCCCAGTAGTACCTGATTCAGAAGAAAGTCTAATATGCTCCATGGAGGACAATTCTTGAATAACCTGCCCATGGTGGAGTCTCATCATCATCAGCTAGTGAATGGTCTGCCGTGAGGAAGATGAGTTTCTATCCCTCATAGAGTTTTATCTAATCTGAAACAACTTCATTCTCCCATTATCCAGATAGGCTGGAATATTCAAAGGAACCTACTAGATTTGTGTGCCTCAATCCCTTTGGCTTTTGACAACAGAGGAGTGCCCAGCTCTATTAATCCCCTTTGAAAATCACTCCTAGTTTATTATTAATTACGTATTTCATAGCTTCATAGATTCTCCCTCACTGACAAGTTTCAAATCAAGAGTGTATGGTTCTCTAAATAATCTGTGCTAGGGATTATTGTGGAGCAGGTCTCTGGCCAGTGCTATACAGGAGGTCAGACTAGATGGTCACAATGGTCCCTTCTGGCCTTGAAATCTTTTAATCTAATTTGAACTCCCCCAAAAATGAGAGCAAAGTTTCTCCAAAAACATCACAAAAATGGTAGATTTTTTTTAAAATGCTGAATTTCTATGAGTTATTTAAAGAAGGTTGGAGTTGTTTTAAGAGAGAGAGATGATTCTAATCCCCTGCCTATTTTTTTGACTAGATCTAGTCAAATTAATTCAGGGAGATTTTAGCTGAAGTAGGCCACACTGCAGAGTAATACGGCTTCACCTCTCTTGTGGCGAAGTAGGCTATTGCTTCTTACATGTCATACTATCTCCTGGGGACAGTTCCTGTCCAGGACTCCACAACAATCAAAGAAGAAACTAGTCCCTGGACAGTCCATCCCAATTTGTGCTCATGGTGAGGCCAGCATGACCAGTAAGGGGATTTTTAAGGTTGCCTGTGGACATTTGGCCACCAGATTCCAGTTAGTTTTAATGGTGATGAGTACCCTAGATGAAAATCTCCATCCATAGCTGTAAGATCAAAACCTGTGATTCTTTTCTGGTGGCATTTGAAGGCCATTATTCAATATTTTCATCAATTTCTTGGATAACGGGAGGGGAGAATATGCTTATAAAATTTGCAGATTACACCAAGCTTAGAAGGATTGGAGGATAGGATCAGAATGTAAAATGACCTTGACAAATTGGAGAATTGATCTGGTGCCAACAAGAGGAAATTCAGTAAAAACAAATTTAAAGTAAAGACAAGATAATAAAGAGAAGATTGCCTGTTCTCTTCATTCCCTCTGAACTACCTGTCATTGGCCACTGTCAGAAGACAACATACTAGGCTAGATGGACCTTGGTCTGACCCAATATGGCTATTCTTAGAGTACTTCACTTACCAAGGAAAAATCAAAGGCACAACTACAAAATGGGGAATAACTGGCTAGGTGATGGCACTACTGAAAAGGATCTCGAGGTTAGAGTGGATCACAAATTGAATATGAGTCAACAATGTGATGCAGTTGTGAAAAAGGCTAATATCATATGGGGTGTATTAACAGGTGCGTGATATGTAAGACACCAGAGATAACTGCCCATTCTACTTAGCACTTTAGGAAAGATGTGGACAAATTGGAGACAGTTCAGTGAACAGCAACAAAAATGATGAAAGGTTTAGGAAAACTGATCTATGAAAAACAGTTAAAAAAACTGGGTGGGCAGAGGAATGGGGTTTGATCTGGAAAAGAGGATCAGCAACCTCAGTATGTAGCATGATAACAAAAAAAATCTTTAAAATACAGTTTAAAATTCCAGCCTAAGGCCTCTTTTCACTCTCTTGTTAGTTTGGTCCTTAATTGAGAGCCCCAGAGAATGAAATCCGGCTTTTCACCTCTCAAGCAAGTGTACTTGTCGAAGACAGTGTGTCTGACAGCTAACCCTGGAGGTGTCACATCTACGGAGAAGACAGGAGGCTGGTCTGAGACCAGGGCTGAGATTTTCAAAGAGGTTGGGAGAGTTATGCATAAGTTCCCAAGGACTCCTTTAACTCCACTAGAGCCTGCTCCACAAGCAAGTCACAATGTTCCCTGTTGGACAATATAGCCACCACCCTGCAGGTGGGCCCCCAGGGTGCTGAGCCCTGCCCGCCACCATCGCAAGCCACCCCGTCATTCAGTCCCACTCAGACATTTGTCCAGCTCTCTCTGAAAACTACTTCAGCTGTTTGCCCCAACAACTCCCCTTGGGAGGCTGACCCAGAACCACATCCCTCTGATGGTGAGAAACCTCCCTGTAAATTATAGGGAGTCTCTTCAGCTCCCACACTCCTAAATGTCCACATGACCCAGGATAACAGTGTGGCTCCTTGCCTCCTCTGAGGGATAGACCATGTCTGGTGATTTATAAGCCAATGGGCCCAGTCCCTAGCTGGTGTTAATGGACATTGCTTCATTGGAGGTAATAGGCCAGGTTCAGAGATGCTGCAAATTGCTTTGGCTCCACCAAAGTCAATGGATCTACTTGGATGTGTTGAGGATCTACCCCAAATGTCTTCTCCCACATGCCCCAGTCTTACACCAGTCTGACTCCTTTGGTTCCAATGAACCACTCCTGATTTATACACAAGCAAGACAACTCCCCATCCTTGTTTTCAGTGCCCATGGAACCGGTACAAGTGACCAAGTAGTCTAACGGGTATTGTCTTGGCACAAAATCAAGGTCTGATTACTCTCTCACACACACAATTAACACCAATTTAACTCCATACATGTGTCAGATCTTCTGTTGATATAAATCAGCCCAGCTGCATTGACATCAGCGGAATTAATCTGACAAAAGGAAGGAAGGAAGGAGAGCAGCAGAATATGGACCCTGGACAATTAACTCAGGCCTAAACAGAGACTGGGAATGGTTGGGTCATTACACTAATTGAATCTATTTCCCTATGTTAAGTTCTCCTCACATCTTCTATGGGTCATCTTAATTATCACTTCAAAAAGTTTTTTTTCCTCCTGCTGATGATAGCTCATCACAATTGATTAGACTTTTCCTGTTGGTGTGCATACTTCCACCTTTTCATGTTCTCTGTATGTATAAATATCTCCTGTCTGTGTGTTCCATTCTATGCATCCGAAGAAGTGAGCTGTAGCTCACGAGAGCTCATGCTAAAATAAATGTTTCTAAGGTGCCACAAGTACTCCTGTTTTTTTTGTCTCGGTCTTCACAGACAAGGCCAGCTCCCAGACTGCTGCACTGGGCAGCACAGTATGGGGAGGAGGTGAGCAGCCCTCAGTGTGAAAAGAACAGGGTAAGGACTATTTAGAAAAGCTGGTGTCAGGGTTCCTTTCCAACTTTGAACTTTGGGGTACAGATGTGGGGACCCACATGAAAGACCCCCTAAGATTATTTTTACCAGCTTAGATTAAACCTTTTCTAAATCACAAATTCCGCCTTGTCTTTGAACAGTATGCTGCCACCACCAAGTGATTTAGACAAAGAATCAGGGAAAGGACCATTTGGAGTCCTAGTCTCCAAAAATATTCCCCCAAACCCTACACCCCCTTTTCTGGGGAAGGCTTGAGGATAATATCCTCACTAATTGGTACAGGTGAACACAGACCGAAACCCTTGGATCTTAAGAACAATGAAAAATCAATCCGGTTTTTAAAAGAAGAATTTATTTAAAGATAAAAGGATCACTTCTGTAAAATCAGGATGGAAGATAACTTTACAGGGTAACAAAAGATTCAAAACAGAGAGAATTCCCCCTCTAGGCAAAACTTTAAAGTTACCAAACAAAAAAAAAGAAAGAAAAGGAATAAACCTTCCTCTTAGCACAGGGAAAATTCACAAGCTAAAACAAAAGATACTCTAATGCACTAACACATTTCCTTGCTATTACTTACTATTTCTGTAATATTAGATGTATCATTTCAGCAGGATCTGGATTATTTGCTTGGGTCTCTCCCTTTGTCTCTGGAGAAAACACCCACACAGCACAAAACAAAGCTTTTCCCCTCACCCCCAGGTGCCAACCAGGTTATCTGAGCTTCTTAACCCTTTACAGGTAAGGAGGGATTTTAGGCTACTCTTTGCTGTATGTTTATGACAGCTGGACATACACAAGTCCATAGGGCCAGATGCAAGGCATCCGAGGGTGCTGAGGGAGTTAGCTGATGTGACTGCAGAGCCATTGGCCATTATCTTTGAAAACTCGTGGTGAATCGGGGAGGTCCTGGATGATTGGAAAAAGGCAAATATAGGACCCATATTTAAAAAAGAGAAGAAGAATCTGGAGAACTACAACTGGTCAGCCTCACCTCAATCCCTGGAAAAATCATGGAGAAGGTCCTCATAGAATCCATTTTGAAGCACTTGGAGGAGAGGAAGGTGATCAGGAACAGTCAACATGGATTCCCCAAGGGCAAGTCATGCCTGACCAACCTGATTGACTTCTATGATGAGATAACTGGCAATAAATAATAGTAACAATAATAATGCAGCCAACTTATGTGATCTAGACACAATTGGATCCTCGTGTGGATAAGAGACCATTGGACAGATCCCAATCTATCCTTTGAAGCAAATGGCTAAATCTCCTTTGTTATGGTTGTACGGTTAGAATAACTTCTGCTTTCTGCTCTGGTCTTTGAGTGCACACCCCATGGCTCCATCTTGCACCTGTCCCTCTCTTAGAGTTGAAAGACGTAATTTTCCCTCTCAAATTGTCTATAGCAATTTGTGCGCCCACCGTTATTTCTCCCACTCTGCTTGGTACCTGCAGTTCTTCCCACAGGAGCTGTGACCAGTAGTAAGTTGAGTGACTAGCCCGGGCTTCATCATACAAAGTACAATTTATTAATCACTGTAGGAACAAAGTGTAACATAAGAAAAAAATATGAGCAATTCCAGATCAATCACTGCAGTTGTTTGGTAGGATAAACATTTATGTTTATTACCTAGACTCAGTTTGTCTTTAGGAAATATTACAATAGTTTTCTCTTCCAAAATGCCTTTTCAGCATAGCAAGAAGAATACAGCATTTTTTTTTTTAAAAAAGATAATATACATAATTTTATAAGGAGTAGGTGCCCTATCACATCATAAATAAGACAATAAAATCCCATGAGCATTAAAACAATTATTTAAACAGGAACTCAGGTATCCATACACCTACAGAAACTTTTTTTAATTTTTCATCATTGGGAAAAGGAAAATTTCAAGTCACCCAGAAAATCCTTTAAAAGACATTATGACATTGACATATTGAATAGATGACAAAATAAATGGATATCCAGATTTAATCAAACATATTCCACCCTGCAAATTCCTACCCCACTAAAGTCACCTGGAATAAAGAAACAAACCAACCAATGAATCTATAAAGTGACACAACATGAAAAAGAAACAAGCAAACAAACAAGCCAAACCTCTCATACCCCAACCACAATTTTTAATCCCAAAAAAGGAAAAGCACCAGAACGTTAATGAAGTCCACTAGTGACTTAGCTATGGCTATTGATATTCTGTGCAACATGCTCAGATAGCAAGGTGATGTTAGCAGTATAAGACAGATAGATAGGTGTGTATGTACATTTATGGATAGATATTTAGATTCTGATCTTTTTTACACTGGTGTAATTCTAAATTAACTAATTTTACTTCAGTGGAGTTAGTCCGGATTTTATGATTTCATAAACAGATTGCATTCTATTTTCTCAAGGGGACACTTTTGTCATCAGTTGATTATAACCATAAAGAAGCTCAGAATGAAATCTCAATCAAGTACCAATGATGGGCATTTTAATTCTTGGTAATTAATCTCCACACAATCAGTTTCTTTAATGCAGCTTTGATCTCCTTGTTCCTCATGCTGTAGATGATTGGATTCATTATTGGAGGCACCAGGGAATAGAGAACACCCATCATGAGATCCATATTTGATGCTGAGCTGGAGATGGGTTTCATGTACTCAAAGAAGCCAGTGCAAAGTAACAAAGAGACCACAGTGAGGTGAGGGAGGCAGGTGGAGAAGGCTTTACCCCGGCCCTGCTCAGAAGGGATTCTCAGCACTGCTTTGAAGATCTGAACATAAGACACAATTATAAAAACAAAGCAATTTAAACCTAAAAACACACTAAAGGCAAGAGCCCAAACTTCACTGAGGTACGAGTCAGAGCAGGTGAGCTTGAGTAGCTGGGGGATTTCACAGAAGAACTGGTTGATGACATCGGACTGACAGAAGGGTAACCTGAAGGTGTTCCCAGTGTGCAGGGCAGAGTAGACAATACTAGTAATCCAGGCACTGGCTGCCATTTGGACACAAGCTCTCCTGTTCATTATGCTCTCGTAGTGCAGTGGTTGGCAGATGGCGACATATCGGTCATATGCCATGATGGTGAGTAAGGCAAGATCAGCTGCAACGAAGAGAAATAAGAGAAAGACCTGGGAGACACATCCAGGATAAGAAATCACCCTGGTGTTCATGAGGGAGTTGACCATGGATTTGGGGATGGTGACGGAGATGGCGCCAACATCTAGGATGGACAGATTCACCAGGAAGAAGTACATGGGGGTATGAAGATGGTAGTTGACAGCTATGGCCAAGATAATGAGAAGATTCCCCATCAGGCCTGCCAGGTAAATCACTAAGAACACCACAAAGTGCAAAATCTGCAGCTCCCGAACATCAGAGAATCCCAGGAGAAGGAACTTGGTCAAGGAGGTTTGGTTGGACATTTTCTTTCTCAGTTCATTGTGTGATGGCTGTGGAGGGAAGGACATAGTGGTGGGGATTAGAGTGAGAGAAGGAGTGGCCCTGATTCCTCACAGCAATATCTCATGATGTGAGTGTCAACAATGCACAGCACTCTTCACTACTATTTAACTAAGAGTGGTGAGTTATCACACACGTGCAAATTGACACGGCTCCCTTAAAGTCAATGGAGTTGCATCAGTTTGCACCATCTAAAGATCTGCCCCAGGATGTGGCTTGATAAAATGCTGTGTGAAGGATGGATCAAAGTACAATCCAATGCAATATTCTAGGCAAGCTGGATCCTCTCTTGCTACAAACAGCCCACCAACACAGCCTGATATCCACTCTTCGAGGAAATATGACATAGACTTGCTCAGCATCATGTATGAGAGCTTGTCTTTAGTGATTCCACTGCAGCACCACATAGATGACCTGCTGCCTGCATACGTATTGATTTGTGACACAAGATCCAACTTCAATCTAAGTGTAACAGTGGGGTAGTAGCATCGCTCAGCTACCTCTTTGCTGCAACGTTTACCTCTGTCATTTTATGTCTGTGTGAGTCACTGACCATCAGAAGACTTGGGGTCTATTCTTGTCTCTGCCGCTGACCTACTCTGTGATCTTGAGCCAGTCATTCCCCCCCGTGCCTCTGTTTCCCCTCCGACCCTTTCTCTGCCTGGTCTGCTTGGACTGTGAGCTCTGGGGGAGGGGCTGTGTCTTGTTACATGTATGTTCCCATTTACAGCATATGTGTTTAGCTGGCAGCAGTATGGGACAGAGGATATGGCTCTAGAGCAGGAGATCTAGGTTCTAACCCCATTCACCTCCTCTATTTCCGGGGGCAGGGTTAAGAGAGACAGGCTTTGGTGGGAGGGCTTCAATTCTCTGTTCTCTATCTGAGGCACTAGAATGCTTAATAAATATGCTGTGGGCTACCAACTTTGCTGCTTACTCAGTATTGCCATTCAACAAGTGTACCTTTGAAACAGAAATATACACTGTTGCAATAGAGTGTCTGGGTTCAAATTTTTCTGTTACTGGATAATGTTAATATTCCCAACCTGGCTGAAATCAAAGCTTCCAATCTGGAATATTCAAATATTTTCCGTTTAAATTATTTCAAAGGAAAATTGGGGACTTGAAGATGGTGGTCGAGGTCCATGGCTGTGATGATCACAAGATTGCCCATCAGGGCTGCCAGGTAAATCACTAGAAACACCAAGAAGTGTAAAATCTGCATCTCCCGAATATCAGAGCATCCCAGGAGAAGGAACTCGGTCACGGTGATTTGTTTGGACATTTTCTTCCTCAGTTCATTGTGTGATGAATGTGGCGGGAAGAACAAAGACAACGGTCGGGGTTACATCTACATCCTAAGTATGGCCCTGATTTCCCTCAGGAATATCTGACTGTAGAAGTGTGAAAGGTGCACAGCATTTGTCACTGCCATTGACTAGGAATGGCAAAATAACACACGAGTGTAAATTGGCATGGCTCCCTTAATGTCAATGGAGTTCATAGAATCATAGAATCATAGAATCTCAGGGTTGGAAGGGACCTCAGGAGGTCATCTAGTACAACCCCCTGCTCAAAGCAGGACCAAACCCAACTAAATCATCCCAGCCAGGGCTTTGTCAAGCCTGACCTTAAAAACCTCTAAGGAAGGAGATTCCACTACCTCCCTAGGTAACCCATTCCAGTTCTTCACCACCCTACTAGTGAAAAAGTTTTTCCTAATATCCAGCCTAAACCTCCCCCTCTGCAACTTGAGACCATTACTCCTTGTTCTGTCATCTTCTACCACTGAGAACAGTCTAGATCCATCCTCCTTGGAACCGCCTTTCAGGTAGTTGAAAGCAGCTATCAAATCCCCCCTCATTCTTCTCTTCTGCAGACTAAACAATCCCAGTTCCCTCAGCCTCTCCTCATAAGTCATGTGCTCCAGCCCCCTAATCATTTTTGTTGCCCTCCGCTGGACTCTCTCCAATTTATCCACATCCTTCTTGTAGTGTGGGGCCCAAAACTGGACACAGTACTCCAAATGAGGCCTCACCAGTGCTGAGTAGAGGGGAATGATCACATCCCTCGATCTGCTGGAAATGCCCCTACTTATACATCCCAAAATGCCATTAGCTTTCTTGGCAACAAGGGCACACTGTTGAGTCATATTCAGCTTTTTGTCCACCGTAACCCCTAGGTCCTTTTCTGCAGAACTGCTGCCCAGCCATTCGGTCCCTAGTCTGTAGCAGTGCATGGGATTCTTCCATCCTAAGTGCAAGACTCTGCACTTGTCCTTGTTGAACCTCATCATATTTCTTTTGGCCCAATCCTCTAATTTGTCTAGGTCCCTCTGTATCCTAGCCCTACCCTCCAGAGTATCAACCACTCCTCCCAGTTTAGTGTCATCTGCAAACTTGCTAAGGGTGCAGTCCACACCATCCTCCAGATCGTTAATGAAGATATTGAATAAAACCAGCCCCAGCACCGACCCTTGGGGCACTCCACTTGATACCGGCTGCCAACTAGACATGAAACCATTGATCACTACCTGTTGAGCCCGACCATCTAGCCAGTTTTCTATCCACCTTACTGTCCATTCATCCAGCCCATACTTCTTTAACTTGCTGGCAAGAATACTGTGGGAGACTGTATCAAAAGCTTTGATAAAGTCCAGAAATAGCACATCCACTGCTTTCCCCTCATCCACAGAGCTGGTTATCTCGTCATAGAAGGCAATTAGGTTAATCAGGCATGACTTGCCCTTGGTGAATCCATGCTGACTGTGCCTGATCACTTTCCCCTCCTTTAAGTGGTTCAGGATTGATTCCTTGAGGACCTGTTCCATGATTTTTCCAGGGACTGAGGTGAGACTGACTGGCCTGTAGTTCCTGGATCTTCCTTCTTCCCTTATGGGCACTACATTAGCTTTTTTCCAGTCATCCGGGACCTCCCCCGATCGCCATGATTTTTCAAAGATAATGGCCAATGGCTCTGCAATCTCATCGGCCAACTCCTTTAGCACCCTCGGATGCAGCGCATCCGGCCCCATGGACTTGTGCTCATCCAGCTTTCCTAAATAGCCCTGAACTACTTCTTTCTCCACAGAGAGCTGGTCACCTCCTCCCCATACCATGCTGCAGAGTGCAGCTGTCTGGGAGCTGACCTTCTCTGTGACGACAGAGGCAAAAAAAGCATTGAGTACACTAGCTTTCTCCACATCGTCTGTCATTAGGTTCCCTCCCTCATTCAGCAAGGGGCCCACACTTTCCTTGACTTTCTTCCTGTTGCTAACATACCTAAAGAAACCCTTCTTGTTACTCCTAACATCTCCGGCTAGCTGCAACTCCAAGTGTGATTTGGCCTTCCTGATTTCACACCTGCATGCCTGAACAATACTTTTATACTCCTCCCTGGTTATTTGTCCAATCTTCCACTTCTTGTAAGCTGTTCTTTTGTGTTTAAGACGAGCAAGGATTTCACTGTTAAGCCAAGCTGGTTGCCTGCCATATTTACTTTTCTTCCTACACATTGGGATGGTTTGTTGCATCAGTTTACACCATTTGAAGATCTGGCTCAGGATGTGGCTTGATAAAATGCAGTGTGATGGATGGAGCAAAGCACCTCCCACCGCAATGATCTAGACAAGCTATTTCCCCTACTGGGGAAATATGCAAAGTTGGATGTGGAGGTAATGTATTAAAAAGCAAATGCTGCCTGATTTCCAGTTTCTGAAGAAATATGACCTGGACTCAGAAAGCATCCTCAATGACAGCTCAGTGGTAAGTGTTCCACTGCAACACAACAGAGACGGCCTGCTGCCTGCTTCCAAAACTGATCTGTGGCACCAAATCCCAGCTGCATTTCCATCGCTGTGTGATGAGGGGATAATAGCATCACTCAGCCACTTCTACATTGTTTAATTTCCCTCTGTGACTGTATATGTGGCCTTTGCCTTTCAGTGGCCATCAGGAGACTTGGTTTCTATTCTTGCTTCTGACACTGACTTGCTTTGTGACCGTGGGCCTTCCTGTACCTCTGTTTCTTCTCCCTATCTTTCTCTGTCCTGCCTACTCCAGTTGGAAGCTCTCCGGGACACAGGCTGTGTCTTACTATGTTTCTGTGCTGTCCACCTGTTAAGAGTATTTCTGGTTAGCGAACATCAGTGTGGGACAGAGGATACGGTGCTAGAACAGGAGATCTGGGGTCTAGGCACATTTGCCCTCTTCTATGTTATTGAGCAGAGACAGGCTTTGGCTGGGGGCTTCAGTTCTCTGTGCCTCAGTTTAAAGATGCCTTTATGTATAAAATGTGGAGGCCAAGAATTAATTAATAGAGGTTTGAAGGGATCTTAATGTATGTTAGCTAATTAGCAGAGGTTAAGATGTTACCCTGTATCTGGTGCAGAGTGAATTGTGTGAAAAGTCGTTACGACCTTGTGAATTGCAGTCTTGTTTTCTGTTCTAGTATTGCAGACAAATAAGATAACGAATAGGCTTATGTATAAACAAATGCAAATGTTTACTTTTACTGTCTGCAAGTATGCTAACCATGGTCTGCTAGAAAGGTATAAAGATTGTTATTCTGAGGATACTGACATTGCCGCTTCCTCAATTTTACCATTCTGCAAGAATCTTTTTGAAAGAGCAATAAACGTGATTGGAACAGAGGGTGTTATTGGACCATATCAATGCTGGCCCATTGGCTTAAATATTAGTTTTCAATATGGAGAATTCCGATATTTTCTGTTTAAATTATTTCAAAGGAAAAGTGGGCTTTAAATTGAAAAAAAAATTGTGATAGGTCTGTGCTATCCTTAAAATCAATGTATCTATTGGAATTTTTTTTTCTTGTTTAAAAAAACTCTGTGGACATTTTTCAGTTTTCAGCATTTTTTAACAGCACCTGTTTGGTTCTTGAGTCACAAACCCAAAAAATGGCTTGGTTTCTACAATTTCAATGAAAAGAGAAATTTTTATGCTGGAAAAAAATGAGCAGCTCTAGCTATTTGATTAAATGATAATAAAAGTTTCAAAGAGTTCCAATTGTAACTCATAGTTCTAGTATTACATTGCTCCAGTATATTAGCACCCAAACATATTTAACTGAAATAGCAGACTTACAGTGTGGGTCTTTGTGGACTGTTTCCCAGCCTCTGAAGCATTGGGCAGTCCACTGCCAGGATTCTTCTGTCACTGTCTCTCTTTGCACCTGTCAACAATGCCTCATCACTGTGTTATCCAGCTGCTGTCTCCCAGTCTCTTTGCGATATTCACTGAGTTGCTGGGTCTCTCTGCAGTTCCTAGCAGACGGGGACCCATTCCACAGATGGGAGCTCCCCTCTTTGGGCAGGCTTGGCTGAAATGTGAAGGAGTAAATGGGATTGGGGATTGGAAATCCCTCCCAGCTCTGAAATTGATCCTTGCCTACGCAGGATTCAGACACAGTCATAGCCCAGGGTATACCTTGTCTGGGGCTAAATAGCTGAATCTGATCTCACTTCAGGAACAATCCACCTTGACAAGCTGCCCTAGCTGACCCTAAACACCAGAGAGGGGGAAGAGCACCCAACCTGAATCTCACATGATGGCAGCATCCCTGAAAGAACCCTGGATTAAAAACAAGGCAGGGCTGAGTCCCATGTGGCTTCCCAAGGGGATTGCAGAATAGAATAGATATTGGTAGCACAGACACGTGACCTACGATAGCTCAGAGCCCACTGGCACCAGAGCCGCAGCAGGCCTGGAATAGCCTGTTCCTTCATTAATGCCACATAAACAGCTCTGGGGTGTCTGTTACAGCTCCATTTTGTTTCTTAAAGCTGTCCCCTTACTCCATTTTGTTCTTGTTTTCCTCCTGTGGCTGTTAAGTTGTTTAACAAGAGTCATTGCCCTTCTCAAAGGGATGGCCACTTGTGCTAAGTGGGACCACTGCCCTGTTAGTCTTGTTATCACCTTGTTAAAACCTGGGCTTGGTGTAGGGTGGGCACTGTCCAGAGCTGCAAGACCTATTGTGTTTTTAAGATCCTGGGCATGAGTCATACCTCTGGGCTCAGGACTAGTCCAAACATGCCTCTGTGGCTGCCTGCAGTCTTCTCCCTGCCTTCTCTCCTCCCTGTAAGAGGGGGAGCCAATCAGAGTTACTGGCGGGAAGCTGCCAGGGTTTGCCTTTAAAAACAGACATTTTTTAACAGACTTCAGAAAGGTTCTTGCATTGCTGCCTGGTCTGATCAACCAGGGGTTCTGGGGGTCCTTTCTCCGCTCTCGTTTTATTTTTGAGCGTACCCCCGTTTTTGGAAAAAAAACCCACGAAGAATGAATTGCTGCCTGAGAGATCTCCTGATTATCAAGACTGTACCGAGCCTTCTGATGTTCTTGCTGCTTCTGCCTCTGCTGCTGCCTTGGGGGATGGTAAGAATCCCTCTGTGAAACTTTCTATACTTTTATTTTATTATTTTAGCTGCTGGCTCTGTCTCCCCAGCACACAGACTCAAGCTAAACCTTGGTCTGTGTCTTAAAACCTCTCTTACACTCCCACCCCACCCCGTCCTAGCTGCTGGTTCTGTTTCCCCAACAGACAGACCGAAGCTAACTCCTTGGTCTGTATCTGTAATCTGTTTCTAGTTCTGCAGTGCCTTTGCTGCTAGAAATAAGCCTGCTTTCAGCCACCCCACTGCTGCAGTCACCCCCCCCCTCTTTGGAGCTGTGTCCTGGACACACACCACTCAGCCCTCTGGAACTATCCTTAGCATAAGGTGCACCCATTAAGTTAAGTTTAGCATTATACTTTGTAAGTTAGGCTTAGAGAATTGTTGCATTGTGTTTTAATTTGTGTAGTCTTGGTTAAGTTAGATCATAGATAAGATTTTGCTGTGTTCTGTATAATTGTAATTAAGTCTGTCTTCCCACTGCAAACCCCCCCCCCCAGCTTCTCTGCGTCCTTCTACCTTGTTACACTCTCTCTGCTGCTTAAGCTTGCAGCCTGTTTGCTCTGTCTTACTAAGTTTAAATCTCTAGCATAAAACCCCATTGGTTACTTTCTTCCTCTCTGATACCCCTCACATTCTACATTTACACCACTGTGACACATTTTACCTAAAATTGTTTGTTATTTAACACATTTTATCCATAACTGTTAGTTGGTTATATGCTGCTGTGACACACCTTTTTACATAGAAATCGCTAGCTACCTGTTACATTTATACCTCAGTGTTAACTGATTACCCACTGTATTGTATCCTACTGTGTTGTACCCCACTATTGAAACCCCCTTACTGTTCACCAAACAGAAACCCCTCCCCAGTTGTCTACCTTAACAACCCCATACCCCTCACTATTGAATTTTCCCTGTTTTTGTATTTTCTTAATAAAGTTTATTTTGCACCCCACCCATGTGGTAATTGTTCCCAAGATCCCATATACCTGCAGGCAGGGACATGGGGGAGTAGAAACTTTTTTTTTCTCCTGCATTTCGTCAGCAGCTCTTGGGATGCAGCCACCGCAGGAACCCACAGCTGAGGCTGCTCTGACTGTTTGATGTTGGTCACTAAGAGGTACCTGGAGGCAAATACTAAAAGCTCTGTGTAATGTCCTAAAATGGTGTAAACTGACACAGTTCCGTTGAGTTCAGAGGAGTTCGGGCTCTTTACACCAAGTGGAGATGTGGCCCTTTGATTTCAATGGAGGGATTTTGTTTTACATTTGCTGGGGATCTGGCCCTAAAAAGGCGATGAAGCTATGTCAGTTTTCACCATTAACTCCACTGAGGCTAATGCAGATTGACACCATCTGGGGATATGTCCCCTAAAATAATTTCAAATCAGTTTTATTTGCCCATGAGTCTGAACTGAATGAAAGACAAAAGTTTCTATCCAGTTGGCATGTTCTCAGCTCTTTGCCCCATGGGATTAATTGCCAGAGTGTAACTTTTAATGGCTAAGGAGCGATTCATTTCCACTGGGGACAGAACTTTGGAGGAATTCAGTGTTGCAGAGATTTTTCTGTATCTGAATTTCAACTTTTATAGGGATGGATGGCCTGCCTTGCTTGCTTGCTTGCTTGCTTTCAGAAATTCTATGAACACGAACACAAAAATAAAAGGCACATTACACTGCAGGTGTGATGCTATATGCCATCTTAAAACTGTTTATTTCACACTGATTGTAGGTATGTCAGAGAGACTGAACCAATAAGAAGGGTCAGATCCCCATGTGGTGTAAATCAGCTGTCGCACCATTGGAGTCAAAGGGGCCAGATCCATATCTGTTATACATCAGTCCCGCCCACACACATACTTTGTGTAAACAGGCCAGATGCCCAGATGGTGTAAATTTGCCTAGTGCTATGGAGCTATTCCAGTTGACGTGACCTGAGTATCTGTACCATGATCCCTAGTTTTATGTTTGTTTCTGTATTTGAGATTCTTATTACTTAGAACCTCCATCCCATTTTAATAACCCTGAAATAGTCGAAGATCTTGAGATCAGGGGGTTCATAAAAATGTGTGAGGTGGGCACCATCTGGGAGATTGGCTGATGACTATATAAACATCAGGTCTGCGGCAGCTAGATAACATAACAGGGATGGTGAGGGATCAGAGAGCAGGGAAAGGCCCAGTCACAGACACCCACCCCGAGAAAGCTCCTACTCCAGCATGAGGCAGGCAACTTCAGAGGTACTCCTGGAAAGAGAAGAGAGAAGTAGTAGCACATCTGTAAAAAACTGGGTTGTATCTCCCAGAATTGATCCATGTGGTAGAGTTAACTCCTCATCTGGAGTTAACATCTTCCCTGTATCAGGTTCTCTGCAGACTCAGGCAGATGTTGTATTGGTTACATTTGCTATCATCAGGGCCGGTGCAAGGAAGTTTCGCACCCTAGGCGAAACTTCTACCTTGTGCCCCCTCCTCCAGCCCTGCAGCAGCTCCCCCTCCCCTCCCCTGAGGCGCCCCCACCCTCGCGGCAGCTCCCCTACCCTGAGGCTCCCGCCCCAGCTCACCTCTGCTCCGTGTCCTCCCCAGCACACTGCTCTGCTCTAATTCTCCTCCTAGGCTTGCGGTGCCAAACAGCTGATTGGCGCTGCAAGCCTGGGAGGCAGGAGAAGTGGAGCAGTGACCGTGCACTTGGGGATGAACCGCTCTAAAAAATTGGGGCACCGCTTTTGGCGCCCCAAATCTTGGCACCTAGGCAACCGCCTAGTTCACCTTAATGGTAGCACCGGCCCTGGCTATCATCTTAGTTATGGGTTGTTTTCTAGCTTTCAAGTCCATGAAGAATAGAAAATTACTTTTGTTTAAAAAAATAAAAAACTGAGATTCTGCTGTAATTCCATGACTCCTGGAGCTAGGGCCCTGGGCTAGGTCCATAGTTCTTAACCTTTAATCCAGTTACTAATGGTATCCTAATGTCACATTTCCATATGAACACTTTCTGTAGCTTGTGCTGGGATGTTATGTGATGTTTAATGGGCAAGGTGGGTAGTCCCCATAATTTCATCTGGATGGAGAGGCAGAGGATCACAAATGAGAGAGGAACCTTCCACAACAGAATCTCTCTACTGTTGCACAGTCCATGTGCTTTAAAAATAGTCTGAGAACTTCAAGACAGAAGTCTGCCGAGATGGGTCACTTTTCAGGATTGGGACCAAAAAAAAGCCAACATTTGAAAATAGGGCTCAAAATAATTATTGCAAATATTGTCTTAATATTAACAAGATGGCAAATGCTAATGGTGAAGGTTCTCTAAAAATACATGGACTAGGCTGCAGCTATACCGCTGTAGTGCTAAAAGCATAAAGAAGTCCTTAAACTCCCAAGTTACTAAGGCCAAGTTTTAACGATATTTAGATGCCGCTAGGAAATTATTGGGGCACTTTTGAAAATGGGAATTCAGCTCCTTAAAGCATTTGAAATTCAGAAAATTAAATAACACTTTTATTCTAACAACATTCCCTAGCCTCTTTCCCTTTAGCTGAAGAGAATTTTTAGGAGGAAAAACAAAACAAAGCAAAACTAAACTAAACTAAACTTTTCTGACAGCCACCCCTTAACGTTACCTTTGTTAAACTTAATACATTGAGCTCCTTGAGTCTACCAATAGATGGCATTTTTCCAATCCTTTAATCAGTCTCATGGCTCTTCTCTGAACCCACTCCAATTTATGTACAACTTCTTGAACTGTGGAGAGGAGAAGAGTATTCCAGCAGCAGTAGCACCACTGCCAAATATACAGGTAAAACAACATCTCTACTCCTAATTGAGAATCTCTTATTTCCACATCAAAGGATTGCATTCACGTCTATTGTATTGAAAGTTCATGTTCAGCTGAGTATCTCCACAACCCCCAAATCAAAGGATAGAGTTCCCCATTCTGTAAGTATGGCCTAATTCTTTGTTTCTAGATGTTCCTAAACATTTACATTTAGCCATATCAAAATTAATATTGATATAATATCCTATATAATATTGGATAGTGATATAATAGGCATCACAGAAACTCAGTAGAATGAGGATAATCAATGGGATACGGTAATACCTCAGTACAAAATATATCAGAAGGACAGAACAGGTTGTGCTGGTGGGGGAGTAGCATTATATGTGAAAGAAAACTTAGAATCTAATGAAGTAAAAGTCTTAAATGAACCAAACTGTACCATAAAATCTCTATGGATAGTAATTCCATGCTTGAATAATAAAAACATAGCATTGGGGATATACTGCCGAACACCTGACCAGGATGGCAATAGTGACTGTGAAATGCTCAGAGAGACTAGAGAGGCTATTAAAATTAAAAAAAACCTCAATAATAATAATGGGGGATTTCAGTTATCCCCATATGGATTGGGTATATATCACCTCAGGACGGAATACAGAGATAAAGTTTCTTGACACCTTAAATGGGTCCTGGAACCCAACAGGTGTTAAAGTAGCACTCAAGGATGATAAGGCCATTGCAGAGAAATTAAATGAATTCTTAGCATCAGTTTTCACGGCTGAGGATGTGAGGGAGATTTCCAAACCTGAGCCATTCTTTTCAGATTATGTATCTGAGGAACTGTCCCAGACTGAGGTGTCATTAGAGGAGGTTTTGGAACAAATTGATAAATTAAACAGCAATAAGTCACCAGGACCAGATGGTATGCACCAAAGAGTTCTGAAGGAACTCAAATGTGAAATTGCAGAACTAATAACTGTAGTCTGTAACCTATCATTTAAAGCAGCTTTTGTAACAGATGATTGGAGGATAGCTAATATGATGCCAACTTTTTAAAAGCAGCAAAGAATCCTGTGGCACCTTATAGACTAACAGACGTTTTGCAGCATGAGCTTTCGTGGGTGAATACCCACTTCTTCGGATGCAAGAAAGCCTTTGACAAGGTCCCTCACCAAAGGCTCTTACGCAAAGTAATCTGCCATGGGATAAGAGGGAAGGTGCTCTCATGGATTGGTAACTGGTTAAAAGATAGGAAACAAAGGGTAGGTATAAATGGTCACTATTCACCCACGAAAGCTCATGCTGCAAAACGTCTGTTAGTCTATAAGGTGCCACAGGATTCTTTGCTGCTTCTACAGAACCAGACTAACACGGCTACCCCTCTGAAACTTTTTAAAAGGGCTCCAGAGGTGATCTGAGGAATTACAGGCCTGTAAGACTGACTTCAGTACCGGGCAAATTGATTGAAACTATAATAAAGAACAATACTGTCAGACATATAATTTGTTGAGGAAGAGTCAACATGTTTTAGTAAAAGAAAATCATGCATCACCAATTTACTAGAATTCTATGAGGGGGTCAACAAGCATGCGGACAAAGGGGATCCAGTGGATATAGTGTACTTAGATTTTCAGAAAGCCTTTGACAAGGTCCCTCACCAAAGGCTCTTACGCAAAGTAATCTGCCATGGGATAAGAGGGAAGGTTCTCTCATGGACTGGTAACTGGTTAAAAGATAGGAAATAAAGGGTAGCTATAAATGGTCAGTTTTCAGAATGGAGAGAGGTAAATAGTGGTGTCCCCCAGGGGTCTGTTCTGGGCCCAGTCGTATTCAACATATTCATCAATGATCTGGAAAAAGGGATAAACAGTGAGGTGGCAAAATTTTCAGATGATACAAAATTACTATAGATAGTTAAGACCCAGGCAGACTAAAAAGGAACTCTCAAAACTGGGTGACCGGGCAACAAAATGGCAGATGAAATGTAATGTTGATAAATGTAAAGTAATGCACATTGGAAAACATAATCCCAATTATAAATATAAAATGATGTGGTCTAAATTAGTGTTACCACTCAAGAAAGAGATCTTTGACTCATTGTGGATAGTTTCCTGAAAACATGCACCCACTGTGCAGCGGCAGTCAGAAAAGTGAACAGAATGCTGGGAATAATTAAGAAAGAGATAGATAATAGGACAGAAAATATCATATTGCCTCTATATAAATCCAGGGCTGGCTCTAGGCGTTTTGCTGCCCCAAGCAAAAAAAAATTTTGGCTGCCCCCCACCCCAGCCCTGGGCTCCCGCCCCGCACTCCCCTGCTGCCCCAGCCCTGGGTTCTCTCCCCACACCCACACCCACACCCACACCCACAGCCACACCCCTGCCACCCCAGCACTGGGCTTCCCCCTTTCCCCCCCACCAGTGCCCTCCCCCACCCCCCTGCCACCCCAGCCCTGGGCTCTCCCCCCAACCTGCACCCTCCTGCTGTCTCAGGGTCACTGGTAACTCGCTCCCAAGGCAGGTCATTCAGCAGGAATTTTGGATGTGCACAGAGCACAGACAGGATTGGTTCCCATATGGTTACAGAACTGCAGTAAAGTGGAACAATTTTCGGCTTGTGTGATTGGAGGATATCTGGATTCATATTATAAGACTGTCCTCCATAAATGAGGAAAAGTCAAGGTGCCTTTATTATTCTTTTGTTCCACTCTTTGTTTCTATGGGGAATTTGTCAATGCAATATCACTGTCTTCCTTTTAAACAAATACAACTAAAAAAAAAAAGCAATAGCTGTTGAAAATAGCAATTCCAGTCCTAATAACCACTGGGAAGCATTTCTTGCTCAATTTTATCCTACTTTTTCCACAGCAAATTACAGTGGATCAGTATATTTGATTTGGGAAAAATGAAGTAACAGCTGACCAAATTGAGCTTGAGCACTCCTGAACTTTGAGGGTGTTCAAATCTGGAAGGCAGATGCTAGATTCCCTTTCTGAATATTAGCTAAATCTGGAAAGGAAAAGTCAATTTCTGCTTCCATGGCTCAGAAGTGGAAATCCTCCCACATGCCTCATACTGTATCCAGGGGCGGCTCCAGGCACCAGCACCCCAAGTGCGTGCTTGGGGCGGCAAGCCGCAGGGGGCGCTCTGCCGGTGGTCGCGAGGGCAGCAGGCAGGCTGTCTTTGCTGGCATGCCTGCGGAGGATCCGCTGGTCCCGCGGCTTCAACAGACCTCCCACAGGCTGCCTCCAAATTCGCAGGACCGGGGACCTCCTGCAGGCAAGCCACCAAAGGCAGCCTGCCCGCCACGCTTGGGGCAGCAAAATGCCTAGAGCCGCCCCTGACTGTATCTAAAGCTGCCGAAGTCCTCTAGTAGAGCCTCCTCTCCCTTACTTTTCATTTTAAATTCTAGTGGGATCCACATACCTCCCTTGCTAGGCTTCAGATAGAGAGGGGCACTGTCCATTTAGTCCCCCCAGTTCCTTCTTTGGGGGCTGCAAGGGGAGGTCACACCAGTATCCCTAAGCCAGTCTGGGGATGTCTTCAGAAGGGGATATCTGGGCCAAAACCTTCTACTCCTTGGGCACACTTGTCCCCATTCACAGGGCCACCCCGCTCTAGCAGTGAGCTTTCCATTCACAGCAAGCTGCAGCATATGCTTTCAGCTACCATACTCCCTCCTTCTCCCTTTCCTGTTGATAGCAGCCAAGGGGATGCTGGGAAATGTGGTTCTTTCCCTGCTCCAGGGCTGGCTCTATAGGCAGGGAGTTAACCAAAGAACTACAGCTCCCAGAACCCCCTGTTGGTTCTCAGCTCCCAGGTTGGATCCCTATGGGCTGCCACCCCTGCAAATGGGCTGCCCCAAGCACCTGCTTGCTTTGCTGGTGCCTAGAGCAGCCCCTGTATAAATCAATGGTATGCCCACATCTTGAATACTGTGTCCAGATGTGGTCATCCCATCTCAAAAAACGATATATTGGAATTGGAAAAGGTTCCGAAAAGGGCAACAGAAATTATTAGGGGTATGGAACATCTTCCGTATGAGGAGAAATTAATAAGACTGGGACTTTTCAGCTTGTAAAAGACAGGGCTAAGGGGAGATATGATTGAGGCCTATAAAATCATAACTGGTGTGGAGAAAGTAGATAAAGAAATGTTGTTTACTACTAATCATAATACAAGAACTAGGGGTCACCAAATGAAGTTAATAGGCAGCAGGTTTAAAACAAATAAAAGGAAATATTTATTCACACAATGCATAGTCAACCAGGGGAAATCCTTGACAGAGGACGTTGTGAGAGCCAAGACCATAACAGGGTTAAAAAAAGAACTAGATAAATTCATGGATGATAGGTCAATCAATGGCTATTAGCCAGGATGGGCAGGGATGGTGTCCCTGGCCTGTTTGCCAGAAGCTAGGAATGAGTGACAGGGGATGGATCATTTGATGATTACCTGTTCTGTTCATTCCCTCTTATGTTCATTCCCTTTCTTATGGATTCATGATGGGCTGCAATAAGGAATAGAGAACAGCCACCACAAAATCCAGACCTGATGGAGAGTTGGAGGTGGGTTTCAGGTAGGCAAAGACACCAGTGTAAACAACCAAGAAGACCACAGTGAGGTGAGGCAGGCAGGTGGAGAAGGCTTTATACTGGCCCTGCACAGAGGGGATTCTCAGCACCATGGTGAAGATTTGAATCTACATCACAATGATAAAAACAAAACAACCTAAGATTAAACATGCACTAAAGGTAAGAACCCCAAATTCGCACAGATAGGAATCAGCGCAGGTCAGCTTGAGCAGCTGGGGGATTTCACAGAAGAACTGATCCACCATGTTGCCGCCACAGAAGGTTAATGCAAACGTGTTCCCAGTGTGTAGCATGCAGTAGAGAAGCCCACTGATCCAGGCACCGGCTGCCGTTCGGACACGAGCTCCCCTGTTTATCACTCTCTCGCAGAGGAGTGGTTGGCAGATGGCGACGTATCGGTTGTACGCCATGATGGTGAGAAGGCAAAAATCCTCTGGCTCCAAGAAGAGGAGGAAAAAGACTTGGGCAACGCATCCAGCATAGGAAGTCAACGTGGTGTTCCTGAGGGAATTGGCCATGGATTTGGGGATGGGGACAGAGATGGAGCCAAGGTCTAGGACGGCCAGATTCATTAGTACATGTGGGAGCGAAGGTGGTGGTCACAGGCTATAACCATGAAGATAAGAAGGTTCCCCATCAGGGCTGCCAGGTAAATCACTAGAAACACCACAAAGTGCAAAATTTGCAGCTCCTAAACATCAGAGAATCCCTGAAGGAACTCGGTCACTGTGGTTCAGTTGGACATTTTTTTTCTCAGGACATCTTGTGATGGCTGCAGATCGGGGGACAAGAGGAAGAGGATTAGATCAGTTACATAACTCTCCTCTTGTGAAAACCACCTTAACTTCCCTGAGTCAGACCCTGAGCTTGTGAAGATTGGTGTAACATGGGACTGGGGGGGAAACACCCCACTGACTCCAGTGGAGTTACTCCTGGTTTACATTGGGGTGAGGAGGAGATCTAACACCCCCCACACACACACACACATATGCAATTATTTAAATTCATCATATTTTCTGACACACAAACAAGACTTTAAATAAAAAGATTGATCATTTTGTTTGCATAAAAAACTCTACACCAAAAATAAAGTATGCAATTTAAAGTATGTAAATTGGTGCTGAGGTGGGGATTGAAATGGCTGGTTAGTATGAAGGTACATGTACATTTTGCTATGTTGTTAATTGCTAGCTTTTGATTTGAAGCTTCTTTTACATTAAAGTATTGACAAGAGATTGAAGGTTTTAATTTATCAGATTGCATTCCTCTGCCTTCTCTAGAGAAAGTTAGCCTTTGAAACTACTTCATTTAAAAGGCAGGTTATTTTTAATAACTTACTAACCTGTGAACAATATCGAGGTTTTGAACCGTAATCCTCAAAGGATATTGTCAAATTAAAAATCAAATATTTCTTAAGAACAAATATCCTTATTGATGTTTATAATAAATTACTACATTTATTAGAAGAGAAAAAAATCTTGATATTCACTGGCTGAATTTCACGTATCTCAGACAATGAAATTAAACTTGTCACAGTTTCATTTTTATTTATAGAAGTAGAGCTGGTCAGGATTTTTTTCAGAGGAAAATGCTGATTCATCAAAACCAAAACTTTTCATGGAAACATATTTGTTTCAACAAAACTCTCTCTCTGGCCTAAATAATATTTAATTAGTCCTACAAAATGGAACAGCTCCAGTAGGAGAACTGAGTAAGAGGAAGACTGATTATACAGTGTGGAGTAGAGCAGAGGAATCACTTCTCATGTCTTGCTTACAGGTCTCCTCCTAAGCCATCCCAGAATGGTGTTTGCGTTTTTTGCAACAGTGTTACACTATTGACTTATATTTAGCTTGTGACCCACTAGATCCCTTTTCCAGGATTCCTTCCTAGGCAGTCATTTCCCACTGTGTAGGTGTGCAACTGACGGTTCCTTTCTGAATGGAGTGCTGTGCATTTATCCTTATTGAATGTCATCCTAGTTACTTCAAACCATTTCGCCAGCTTGTCCAGATCATTTCAATCCTATCTTAGATACATAGATAGATAGATAGATAGATAGATGTAACAAGAAACTAATAGAGAGAAACAAGGAAGCAAAACATAGATACAGAGAGTAAGAGAGAAACACAGAACTAACCTAACTAACAGGTAGATAGAAAAAAAAACTAATAGAGAGAGAGAAATACAATCAAACAGATAAGACACGCAGCAATAACAAATGACTGCATACAGAGAGAAAAATAACAATCAGCTGAAAGTGTTTGTCACAGTTTGTCTCTTTTGGACAATTTTCATTTACACTGCTGAATCCATTCTAAAACATGTGAACATCAATCTGGTAAATTCCTCCACTGCCCATAGGTGGGAACTGAGGCACGGATATTCTGCCCTCTCTTTCCTAAGCTAACTGCTTTGGACTGCCTCAGTTTCCCCTGCCCAAAGTGAGCTAAGAGTGAAACTCTGAAAAAATACATATCGTCATTTACAATTTTGTCTTGAAAGTGCCACTCTGCGACCTCCCAAATATATTTCACTGCAGGAGCAAACTTATGGTGCTGGGCTGTGTGGAATTCTCCCAGAGTGAGAAGTCTTTTCTCCTCCAGCTACAGACTGTGATTGGTTACCCCTCCCCCTCCAGCCCCAGACACAGCCCTCCATCGAGCTGTCTAATGCCCCTAGCAAGGCCGCCCGAGGATTCAGGGGGCCTGGGATCTTCGGCGGCGGGGGGCCCCCACAGTCGAATTGCCGCCAAAGACCCAGAGCGGAAGAAGCTCTGGGGGCCCGGGCCCTGTGAGAGTTTTCCAGGGCCCCTGGAGCAAGTGAAGGACCCCACTCCAAGGGCCCTGAAAAACTCTTGTGGGGGCCCTGGCGGGGCCTGAGGCAAATTGCCCCACTTGCCCCCACCCCAGGCAGCCCTGGCCCCTAGCACTGTATTAGGAGAGGCCGTTCCCCCTCCCAGGGAGGCTGGACTGCTGGAAATACACTGAGATCTGTGCTCTCTTCAGGTGAGCTGTGTGTCGGTGATTTACTCACGTCTGGTGGGACATACTCCCAGGAGCCCTGCACAGCCCAAAGCAGCGGACCAGAGGCAACAGTTCATTTCTCTTGCCCTCTACTTTCCTGCAGAGTTTCCAGAACATAAAAGAATCACAATTACAGTGAGGCAGCAGGGTCTAGAGGAAAGATTGTGAGTCAAACTCCAAACATAAATTCCTCCCACTGAGCGCTCGTTCCCCTGGACTTTCTTCCCAGTAAACACAGGGGAAATTCAACTCATTCCAGCCTGAATGTGTATTTTGTAGCTATGAAGAAAACAAAAGCAACTGAAATTGTCAAACTCACTGACAGGCAGGACCAGCTTTAAGCCAATTCACCTGATTCCCGGGAATCGGGCCCCGCGCCCGCACCTAAGGGGACCCACTCCGGGTGTCTTCAGTGGCATTTCGGCGGCAGGGGGGTCTACTCCAGGGGGTCTTTGGTGGCATTTCGGCAGCAGGGGGTCCTTCGGTGCCGCGGAAAACCCAGAGCGGACGCCCCGCCACTGAGTATTCTAATCGGGCCCGCGGGTCATAAAGCCGGCCCTGCTGACTGAGGTTCAAACACACAGTTCTCATTCGTTGTAGCCCAGGTCTCTTCTGGCACATCTACACTGCAAAGAAACCTGAGTCTCAGCGCCTGGGTCCACTGATCCACGATCACCGAGCTCCAGCTGGGGCGGGGGGCTAACAATAGCCATGAGACCTCCTCCCTCGCCAGCTTTCCGATGACCCCACAGCCCAAGCCCTGGTCAGTTCACCCCAGCTCTGAGACTGGGCGCAGTGGGTTTCTCTTTGCAGCCTAGACATACCTTTGAAAATGGCCGTCCACATGTGTTGATAGAGGAATTCTCACAAATGTGCCCTCCAAAGGAAGCTGCGTGACCCTGGAACATCATGCAAAAACCAGGGGCGACACCGCGCTAGCCAGGGCGAGTCAGGGGCCTGGTAAAATCAGGACACGTGGCCGGTTTAGGCAGCACAGAACTTTTCAGTCGGAGTCTTTCTTGGGGTCTCTGAGCTTTCGTGTGCCAGATCCCTTCGGTCACCGTGACAACCATCCACAGCCTAGGAGTCTGGCCAGTGCCGTGACTGGCGCTCAAAGTGTATCCCTCACTTGGTGTCTGTGAAAAAAGGGGGTGCCCAGGAATCTGAGACTAAGAGCAGCAGGGATGTGCCTCCAGCTCCCTTAGGTGTCCAGAGATAATCAGGGGGCCCTGGGTTCAAAGGCCAAATCGCCTCATGGGTTGGTTAAAACCTGCCCTGAAAGAGAAGGGTCTGAGCCTGGGGAGAAAGTGAGGTGGGTGCTGCCAAGAAAGGGAACCAGGTCAGAACGCCGAGCGGGGACTAGTGCTTAGAAAACAGAGGGGACCTGAGTGAGGATTCCCAGCTCTCGGAGGGCAGAGGGGTCTAGTAGTTAGCGCAAAGGGGACTGGAATCCAGGACTCCTGGGTTCTATCACAGCTCCAGGATTGGGATTGGGATGGGGAACAGGAATGGGATCTAGGGGTTGGAGCAGGGGAGGCTGGGATCCAGGATTCCTGGGTTCTGTCCCCAGACTTGGGAGTGGAGTGGAGTCTAGTGGTTAGCACAGCAGGGGCTGGAAGCCAGGGCTCCTGGGTTCTATTCCGAACTCTAGGAGGTTAGTGATAAGGACTCTGGGGTTCTAGTCATTGCTGCCTTTGAGTCACTTTGTGCAAGTCACTTCTGCTGCCTGCCATGCCTCAGTGTACCCATCTGTAAAATGGAGCCTATCAGACTCACCCCTTTTGGAGTCAATGGGGCCAGATCCCCAGCTGGTGGGAATGGGCAGAGCTCCGTTGAGGTCAGTGTGTGGAGCAGATCCAGAGATGGAGAAGCCAGTGGAGGCTGCAGCCAGGCCCCTGCAAGCGGAGTCCATCCCTTGGCTCAAAGTGTTGTTACCCACTGAGGTGCTCCTTAATGGTAGGTGCTGTACGACAGGGACCCGCACTGCTGGGAAGGAGCCTGGGAGCCTCCTGAGGGCGACAGAGTTTGTGCTGGTGGGGCTATCCCAGACCCTCAAAGTCCAGCTAACCCTCTTCTCGCTCTTCTACATCCTCCTCCTCCCATCCAACTTCTTCACCATGTGCCCCCCTCTCCAGGCTCCCTCCTGTATTATTTCCCAGACAACCTGGTCTTCTGCTACTGCCCCATCACCTGCCCAAAGAGGCTGGGCAACGTCTTCTCCCACTGCAAGACCAGCTCCTACCAGGCCTTAGGGTGACCAGATGTCCTGATTTTATAAGGACAGTCCCGATATCCGGGCCTTTGTCTTATATAGGCACCTATTACCCCCCACCTCCTGTCCTGATTTTTCACATTTGCTGTCTGGTCACCCTACTGGCAGGGCCGGCGCCAGGGTTTTTGCCACCCCAAGCGGTTGGGGGGAGGGGAAGCTGCAATCGCAATCGGCGGTAGCTCCACCACGCCACTTTCTTCTTCTCCGGCACTTCGGGACCCACCGCCGAATTGCCGCCCAAGAGCCGGACGTGCCACCCTCTCCCATTGGCCACCCCAAGCACCTGCTTTCTGCGCTGGTGCCTGGAGCTGGGCCTGCCAACAGGGCCTGCATGGCCCAGCTCTTCCTTCTCCACAGCCTGGGGGCGGACACAGCTTACGGCTGGTACATGGATCATCTGCGCTACACCACGTCTGTGAGCAGAGGGCCCTGAGTTCAGATCCCATTGTTCCAGGCACTGTGCAAACTCGTAGCAAAAGGACCCTAGTATATATCCCTGCCCCAAAGACCTTACAATCTGCATAGGCAAGGCAGACAGACAGTGGCTGAAAGGAGGAACACTTGCCCTTGGGAAACTGAGGCCACAGAGATTAAGGCTGGAATGTTTAATGATGCCTAAAAGAGTTTGCTAACACCACTGAAAAGCCCCAGGTCAGGAGCTATGCTGGGAATTGAACCCAGGGGGTCTGAGACCCACTCCAAGGGCTTGGCCACAGGATCACACTTCTTCCAGAATCAGTAAGAAAGTCAAGGTTATACAGGCAACCCACACTCTTCTCGCTCTCTCTCCAGCATGTTCGCAGAGCTGGGAAGCCGCAGTCCAGACCCTGACAGTCATTGGTTTTATGTAGGGCTGTCAAGCGATTAAAAAAATTAATCGCGATTAATCATGCTGTTAAACAAGTATAGAACACCATTTATGTAAATAGTTTTGCATGTTTTCTACATTTTCAAATATATTGATTTCAATTACAACACAGAATGCAAAGTGTACAGTGCTCACTTTCTATTTATTTTTGTTACAAACATTTGCACTGTAAAAAACAGAAACTTCACTGCACTGAAGTCCTGTAGTGCAATCTCTTTATCATGAGCGTTGAACTTACAAATGTAGAATTATGTAAAAAAGAATAATTGCACTTAACAATAAAACAATGTAAAACTGTACAGCCTACAAGTCCACTCAGTCCTACTTCTTGTTCAGTCAGTCGCTCAGACGTACAAGCATCCAGTGCTGGGGGAGCACAGGGGAGGGGAGAGGTAAGCAATGACTTGTGCAGGAGGACAGTCTGGGAGGACATGGGGTGACATTGGGGAGGAGCAAGCAATGACTTGTGCAGGAGGATGGTCTGGGAGGACATGGGGTGACATTGGGGAGGAGCAAGCAATGACTTGTGCAGGAGGAGGGTGAGGAGGTGTCTTGCTGCTGCTTCTGGAAGGGTGGTTTCTGGTACTGGGCTCGCCAGACTCACCTACTTTTACTGAGCTAGGAGGGATCCCTTCAGCTGAGTGAGCCCCTGTTTGCAAGGGAGGGTGGATTTTACCTCAGGGACTCCTCATACTGCAGAGGAGGAGAGGTTGGTGCAGGGAAGCTGAGCTTGCCAGGCCGTATTCTCTATGGGGTCCCCCAGAAGGAGCGGCCGGCTAGGGCCAATGGGGCACGACGCAGGGGGGTTGGTCCCGGGAGTGAGCGGAAGGCCGGGAACAATAGGGCCCGGGCTGGCTAGGGTGCCGATACGTCCCATTTTGGGCCAGGACAGGCCCCTTTTTCAGCTCTGTCCTGGCCTCCCTACTTCTTCGCCAAACCTGGACATTCATCCTGGCTGCAAGACAGAGCAAATAGAGGCGGCTGCTGCCTGGGGTCACCTGAAGGCAGCACTGCCCCTGCCCACCAGCAGGGAATTGGAGAAATTTGCTGCTCAAAGGCAGTTCTGGCTTCAGAACTGACCCCTGGGCGGGGCAGACCGGGGGCAGGGTTGAGGGGGGGAAATTGGCCTCAGCCTGGGGAGGCATGGAGCTCGGGGGGATCAGCCCCTGAGCTCGGGATGGGGGTCAGGCCCAGCCTTGGGCGGCATGGGGCTTCGGGGCAGATGGGATCAGGCCCAGCCCTGGGTGGCATGGGGCTCGGAGAGGGAGGGGGAAGCCCCAGCCCCAGCTGCAGACATCACAGGGCTCGGGAAGGGGGGTGAGCCCAAGCTGTGGATGGCACAGGGCTTTAGGGTGTTGGATCAGCCGCTGAGCTCAGGATGGGGGTCAGCCACAGCTGCAGGAGCACAGGGATGGGAGGGGGAGACGCCGCCGTGGGTAGTGCGGAGCTGGTGGGATCAGCCCCAGCCCGGGAGGCATGGGGAGGGTGGATCGGGTGAGCCCTACAAGGGGGTCACTCTGTCAAGCTCCTGGCCACCCTGTTTTTACTTTAAAAACACAGGGATGAGAACGACCTTACTTCTGTATCCGAGGGGCAGCCGTGTTAGTCTGTATCCACAAAAACGAGGAGTCCGGTGGCACCTTAAAGACTAACAGATTTATTTCGGCATCAGCTTTTGTGGGTAAAAAACCCACTTCGCCAGATGCGTGGAGAAGAAGTCCAGATATCTGAAGAAGTGGGGTTTTTACCCACTAAAGTTTATGCCTAAATCTCTTACTTCTGTAGCCTCGTCCCCTCCCACCCTCTAGTGGCAGCTTGAGTTACTGCGTCTGCTCAAACAGGTGTTTCAGAGCCGCTCAGGCTGCCCTCCCGTCCAGAGGGTCTGCGATTAACGTGCGTTAAAAAAAAAAATGTGTGAATTGTGCTGTGCGTTAATCGCAGGTGTTAACAGCAGCTAACTGACAGCCCTAGTTTTATGTTTTTATTTTTTTCACATTCTTTCTTTAAAAAATAAATAACAAAAAGCCTGGAAAATTGCACATTGATGTGTAAATTAAAGTTGTATGATTGAGCAAATTCAAGACACAGTTGGGCAAACAGCCTTAACTCTTCCCTTTGTGCCTGCAGGATATTTTGATGTAACCTTTAATTGTACTGCAGGGGCAGATATACATGTGATACACAATCTGGTACATTCCATGCTAGCATTTAGGGGCTGTGACCGAGACCAGGGCCCCGTTGTGCCAGGAGCTGCACAGACCCAGACCGAGACCAGGGCACCGTTGTGCCAGGAGCTGCACAGACCCAGACCGAGACCAGGGCCCCGTTGTGCCAGGAGCTGCACAGACCCTGACTGAGACCAGGGCCCCGTTGTGCCGGGTGCTGCACAGACCCCGACCGAGACCAGGGCCCCGTTGCGCCGGGTGCTGCACAGACCCCGACCGAGACCAGGGCCCCGTTGCGCGGGCGCTGCACAGACCCCGACCGAGATCAGGGCCCGTTGTGCGGGTGCTGCACAGACCCCGACCGAGACCAGGGCCCGTTGTGCCAGGAGCTGCACAGACCCGACCGAGACCAGGGCCCCGTTGTGCCAGGAGCTGCACAGACCCCGACCGAGACCAGGGCCCCGTTGTGCCAGGAGCTGCACAGACCCCGACCGAGACCAGGGCCCCGTTGTGCCAGGAGCTGCACAGACCCCGACCGAGATCAGGGCCCCGTTGTGCCGGGCGCGGCACAGACCCCGACCGAGACCAGGGCCCCGTTGTGCCGGGTGCTGCACAGACCCCGACCGAGACCAGGGCCCCGTTGTGCCGGGTGCTGAACAGACCCTGACCGAGACCAGGGCCCCGTTGTGCCAGGAGCTGCACAGACCCAGACCGAGACCAGGGCCCCGTTGTGCCAGGAGCTGCACAGACCCGACCGAGACCAGGGCCCGTTGTGCCAGGAGCTGCACAGACCCGGCCGAGATCAGGGCCCGTTGTGCCGGGCGCGGCACAGACCCCGACCGAGACCAGGGCCCCGTTGTGCCGGGTGCTGCACAGACCCCGACCGAGACCAGGGCCCCGTTGTGCCGGGTGCTGAACAGACCCTGACCGAGACCAGGGCCCCGTTGTGCCAGGAGCTGCACAGACCCAGACCGAGACCAGGGCCCCGTTGTGCCAGGAGCTGCACAGACCCGACCGAGACCAGGGCCCGTTGTGCCAGGAGCTGCACAGACCCGACCGAGATCAGGGCCCGTTGTGCGGGTGCTGCACAGACCCCGACCGAGACCAGGGCCCCGTTGTGCCGGGTGCTGCACAGACCCCGACTGAGACCAGGGCCCCGTCGTGCCGGGTGCTGCACAGACCCCGACCGAGACCAGGGCCCCATTGCGCCGGGCGCTGCACAGACCCCGACCGAGACCAGGGCCCCGTTGTGCCAGGAGCTGCACAGACCCCGACCGAGACCAGGGCCCCGTTGTGCCAGGAGCTGCACAGACCCCGACCGAGACCAGGGCCCCGTTGTGCCAGGAGCTGCACAGACCCCGACCGAGACCAGGGCCCCGTTGTGCCGGGCGCTGCACAGACCCCGACCGAGACCAGGGCCCCGTTGTGCCGGGTGCTGCACAGACCCCGACCGAGACCAGGGCCCCGTTGCGCCGGGCGCTGCACAGACCCCGACCGAGACCAGGGCCCCGTTGTGCCAGGAGCTGCACAGACCCCGACCGAGACCAGGGCCCCGTTGTGCCAGGTGCTGCACAGACCCTGATTGAGACCAGGGCCCCGTTGTGCCGGGCGCTGCACAGACCCCGACTGAGACCAGGGCCCCGTTGTGCCGGGCGCTGCACAGACCCCGACCGAGACCAGGGCCCCGTTGTGCCGGGCGCTGCACAGACCCCGACCGAGATCAGGGCCCCGTTGTGCCGGGCGCTGCACAGACCCTGAATGAGACCAGGGCCCCGTTGCGCCGGGCGCGGCACAGACCCCGACTGAGACCAGGGCCCCATTGTGCCGGGCGCTGCACAGACCCCGACTGAGACCAGGGCCCCATTGTGCCAGGAGCTGCACAGACCCCGACTGAGACCAGGGCCCCATTGTGCCGGGCGCTGCACAGACCCCGACCGAGACCAGGGCCCCGTTGCGCCGGGCGCGGCACAGCCACAGAGCTGGTTGCAGTCCCTCCCCCAAGTATAAATAGAAACAGCGAAGTCAGGCTCTTCGCTAACTTTTCAACTAGCCCCCAGGAGCTCAGAGCTGGGAGCCCAGAGCTCTGGGAATCTCAGCATCCGTGACCCCACCCCGACCGCCAGCGCTGCAGCAGATAGAGCCACAAGAAGGTCTCAGATGGTACAAAGGCAGGGAGAGCCAAGCAGCAAGAGGGAGACAAGATGTGACATTTCTGAGCACCACTCCCCCCACTCCATTGCTGTCAACACACGGTGAGTGACCAGTCCAAGGGGTTAGCCCAGCCGGGTGCACTATGTGGAATTTACTGCTTTGGACAGTGCGACTGAGGGGCACCAGCAGAGCTGGGGGCAGCCCAGGGCTGGGCTAGCAGGGTCTGCAGGTTGGGTGTCAGGGGCACCGGTGGATTTGGGGCAGGGAACCCAGGGCTGGGCTAGCAGGGAGCTGCGTGTCAGGAGTGAGGGGCACTGGCAGATCTGAGGAGGGACAGGGCTGGGCTAGCAGGGGCTGCGGGTCAGAAGTGAGGAGCACCAGCAGAGCTGGGGGCAGCCCAGGACTGGGAGAGCAGGAGGTTGCGGGTCGGGAGTGAGGGGCACCGGCAGGGCTGCTGGGCCCAGGGCTGGGCTAGCAGGGGGCTGCGGGTCAGGAGTGAGGGGCACCGGCAGAGCTGGGGAGGGAGCCCAGGGCTGGGCTAGCAGGGGCTGCGGGTCAGGAGTGAGGAGCACCAGCAGAGCTGGGGAAGCCCAGGGCTGGGCTAGCAGGGTTATTAGCCCTGGGGGTCCGTCCCCCCCCCGCACACACACACACACACAGAGATCTCTGCAGCTACCCCTCTATCCTGACCCACAGTCCATTTCTTCCTCCAGGACAGCAGGGGAGAAACTGGGCTAGATGGACAAGTTGTCTGGTCCAGCAGGGACCTGGCTGGGATGCATGGCCATTTTGTTGCTGCAGGTAGCAGGACCAAGGATGGGAGGGACCATTGGTCTGAGCTGGCTGGGCAGTGAGGTCGGGCACAGGCCTGCAGATACCAGTGGCTCAGGGAGGCTGGAGTCGCAGGTTCGCTGGAGTATCCGACTGATCCGGGGTGGTGGGGAAGGCAGGGGACAAGGTCGCATGGGCAGATGGAAAAAGAGACGTGTGGGGCTGGAAGGGACCTTGAGACTGTCAAGTCCAGGCCCCTGCGCTGAGGCAGGGCCAAGCAAACCTAGAGCAGCCCTGGCAGGCGTTTATCCCACACGGTCTGAAACTCCCCCAGTGACAGGGATTCCACAACCTCCCTGGAAACCCATTCGGAGCTCAGGGTTCGTCATTTTTTCCTAATCTCTAACCAACCTCTCCCTGGCTGCAGATTAAGCCCGTTACTTCTTGTCCTGTCCTCAGTGGACATGGAGGACCATTGGTCCACAGCCTCCGTCTAACGGCCTTTTGAATTCTGTTCTGAGACCCACCCTCAGTCTTCTTTTCTCCAGACGAAACCTGCCCAGTGCTTTTAACCCTTCCTCACAGGTCAGGTTTGCTAAACTTTTTATCCTTATTACTGCTCTCGTCTGGACTCTCTCCATTTTCTCCACCTCTTTCCCAAAGTGCGGCACCCAGAACTGGACCCAGGCGGGCCCCACCAGTGCCGAGCAGAGCAGGACAATTCCCTCCTGTGTCTTACATCCCACACTCCCGTTAATATGCCCCAGAATGGTATTGGGCTTTATTGCAAGTGCAACACATTCATGACTCATATTCAATCTGTGATCCACTCTAACCCCAGATCCTTTTCCGCAGTGCCACCTCCTAGCCTGTCATTCCCCATCTTGCCACTGAGTATTTCATTTGTCCTTCCTAAATGAAGTACTTTACACTTGTCTTTATTGAATTTCCACTTGTTGGTATCAGACCAATTCTCCAATGAATCTGAGAGCCCTGGTGCTGCCTTGAGGAGGATAGCGGCTGGATGGGTCTCTTCCGGTCTGGGGTGGAAGGGAAGCGGGAAGAAGGATTCATTTTGCAGTAAAAAGATAATGGGTAACATGGGCATGCAGGTGGGATGGCTGATGGGAATGTGGGCATAGAAATGGAAATTATCACATCCAATGAAGTGGAAGCAAAACTTAACAAGCTCAATGCACTCAAACTGAGGGACCAGATGATCTCCCCCACACACACACCAGCCCTGAATACTGAATGAACTGACACAGGATATTGCAAGCCCAGTGGCAAGGATTTTAACACACCTATCCATCTAGGGGTGGCACCATAGGACTGGAGAAGAGCTAATGGGCTGTGCTGAAAGGGGAATGATTGGGGTGGAGGGAGGCTAATTTCCTAATAAATGAGGGAGGTGGAGCTCCTCAAGGATCGGTCTTGGGACCAGTCTGAGTTAATATTTTTAATAATGACCTTGGCACAAAAGGCGGGAGTGCGCTGATGAAATTGGCCGACGATACAGAGTTGGGAGGCGGTGTCAGTACAAAGGGTAACTAGGAGCCACCAATGTTGCGTGGCTGCGAGAAGGGCTAATGCGCCCTAGGATGTATTAGGAGAGGTATTTCCAGTGGAGGCAGAGAAATATTAGTGCCGTTGGATAAGGCACCGGGGAGCCTCCTCTGCAATCCTGTGAGCAACTCTGGTCACCCGGGTTTAAGAAAGATGAAGGCAAACTGAGCAGGAGCCAAGAGGGGCTCCCAAGGCAAGCAAGGCCGATAGTATGAGATGGGACCGGAAAAGGTTGGCTTGCTCGGCTGAGAGGGGATGTGGCAAATCCCAGGGAGAGTGAAGAGCTACTGACACTAAAGGACAACGCTGGCACAGGAACAAGTGGGGATCAACTGGCCATGGACAAAGTCAAGTTGGAAATGAGAGGATGGTTTCTACCCATCATAGATAGTCCTGGCTGAGATGGGATCCTGGAGGGGGTGGGCCAGCATCTGAGGTGGCATCGGCCCTTCTCTCTCCCGCTCCCATGCTCAGGGTCAAACTGACCCCAGATTTGGCATGGGGAAGGCATTTACTCCAGGTCAGATTGGCAGGGACCTTCCTCTGCAGGGCGCCTGCTGGAATCAATTGGGCCTATCTCAGCTGGTCAATTTCCCGCCATTGCAGGGACCTCAGATACTGATGGCGTAGAGATCATTCACCATTTGGTCCATTCCCACGTGGCCACAAGGGCTTGATGGGCCAGGAGTACAAGGTTGGAACAGATGTGATGAACTCATGTAACTGGGGTCCGTCTCCACCTCTTGGTTGGTGGAATTTTATCCCGCATCTTACAAGCCACCCAGAGAACAGCGTTCGCTGGAACGTCTCGTGGAATTCTAGTTAGTCCTGCCATGAGTGCAGGGGACTGGGCTAGATGACCTCTTGAGATCCCTTCCAGTCCTACGATTCTGTGATTCTGGTGACATGTCCAAAAAGTGTCAGATGCTGGCTGTGGACAACGGCCCCAGTAGTCTGTAGACCGGAGCGACGGTAAACGTCTGCATCACAAATCAAGTTGTTCCACTTTTTGCCCAATATACAGCTTTGGTATTTTGTGTGGAAAGCCTCCAGCTTTGCCCAGTTTGTCCTCGCTTACAAACAGCTCTCCAACCTGAAACAAATACTCACCAGCAACCACACAACAAAAGTACCAACCCAGGAACCAAACCCTGCAACAAACCTCGATTCCAACTCTGTCCACGTATCTATTCTAGGGACACCATCACAGGACCCAACCACATCAGCCACATCATCAGGGGCTCGGTCACCTGCACATCTACCAATGTGATATATCCCATCATGTGCCAGCAATGTCCCTCTGCCATGTACATTGGCCAAACTGGACATACTCTAAGCAAAAGAATGAATGGACACAAATCTTATATCAGGAATCATAACATTGAAAAACCAGTAGGAGAACACTTCAGTCTCCTGGTCACTCATTAGCAGACCTGAAAGTGGCAATTCTTCAACAACAAAAATTCAGAAACAGACTCAACATGAAACTGCAGAACTGGAATTAATCTGCAAAGGACACCATTCTCTTCCATTTGATATATCTGTTGAATAATTCCATAGCATCTATTGAATAACTCCAACCATTTAATAATATCTATGGAGTAACTCTGTAGCATCTGTTTGCTAACTCTGTGGGTAACTCTAGAATCTGAACTGGTATAACTAAGAGTCAAAATTGCCTCCAAGCATTTTATTAATTTCTACAGAGCCTTCTCTCTCTCTACTGCCCTTGGAAACAAAAAAATGATCTTGAATGTTGTTAATAAAAAATGTTTTTTCCATTTTTCGACCAGCTGTAATATCGAGTCACCATATCCATTCTCATTCTCCATGTGTGTGCAAGACAGGGATCTACATAGATGGGATGGAGCAGGGGAACTGCACGGGGGCGACAGAGTTCATACTGCTGGGACTATCCCAGATGCAGGAGGTCCAGCTGCTCCTCTTTTTCTCTTCCTGCTCTTCTACATCATCATCCTCCCAGGGAATTTCCTCATTATCTTCACCATCCAGAGTGACCCCTGCCTGAGCTCCCCCATGTATTTTTTCCTGGCTAACCTGGCCTTCCTGGACATCTGCTACTGCTCAGTCACCCCTCCGAAGATGCTGGCCGACTTCTTCTCCCTCTGCAAGACCATCTCCTATAGGGGCTGCATGGCCCACCTTTTCTTCCTCCACTTCCTGGGAGGCGCCGAGGCCTTCCTGCTCATGGCCATGGCCTATGACCGCTACGTGGCCATCTGCAAACCTCTGCGCTATGCCACGCTCATGAACAGAGAGATCTGCTGCACCCTGGTGGGGGCAGCGTGGGCAGGGGGCTTCGTTCATGGCATCATCCTCTTTGGTCTGTCCATCCAGCTGCCCTTCTGTGGCCCCAACATCCTGGACAACTTCTTCTGTGATGTCCATCAGCTGGTGAAGCTGGCCTGCACTGACACCTACGCGGTGGAGATGATCATGTTCCTCAACAATGGTGTGGTCATCATGATGTGCTTCATCCTCCTCCTCATCTCCTATGCCGCCCTGCTGCTCCGGCTGCGGACTCACTCCCCCAGGTGGGAGAGCAAAGTGGCCTCCACCTGCGTCTCACACATCATCGTGGTCTTCGTGATGTGCGGCCCGGCCATCTACATCTACGCCCTGCCCTTCCAGGCCGCCCCCCTGGAGAAGGTGGTGGCTGTGTTCCACACTGTGGTCTTCCCGCTCACCAACCCCATGATCTACACCCTGAGGAACAAGGAGATCAAAAGCTCCATGAGGAAGTTAATCAACAAGTACATATCCTGGCGAGTGAAAAGTTAAAGCACTATTGCAAAGTGAAGAAATTTGAGTATTTGTACTTTATTTGTGTTTTAATTGTAATGTGTAAGGCCAATTTTGGCCTCAGTTATTCCAGAATAACTCTGCAGTACCTATTAATTAAACCTATAGTATCTGTTGAATAACTTTCTAGTATCTATGGAACAATGCTGTAGTTGTATGGACGAACTCAAAGGAATCTATGGAGTAACTCTCTTGTATATGTAACCCTTCTGCCCCTCTGAGTTGGCAGCAACAAGGGTCAGGTTCAGTATCTAGGGGTTCCATTTCAATAACGCAATGCAAAACCAGCTCGAGCCCCCACCTAGTGACCTGGGATAATTACATTACCACCCCCCGGGCACCTCTAGGCGACAATACTTCCCCTCTCGCAAGCACGGAGTCTGAGTGTAGCAAAATCCTTTTAATAAAGAAGGGAAACAATGCGGCATTACATTGGGGAAACACCACAAACAGGATTATAACACAAATCATGAGCAAAGACCCACCTCCAAGGAAGTTTGGCAGTATCCTTTTCCCTCAGGGTCTTAAGTCCAACCACCCAAAAGATCACCCCAAAGTCCCAAAAGTCTCTTGAGTCCAGCAACCCAAAAATCATCCAAAAGTCCAACAACCCAAAAGTCTCTGTCCCTGGTCAGTGCAGCCCCAGAGTTCAAAAGTTTATCTGCAGTTTTACCGTCCCCCCAAGCTGGGTGGAAATGGGGGGGAGAGGGCATGCGGGGTGTTAAGGGACACCTTACATGGTCCGAGGTCGACTGACCCGCCTCTCCGTGGGGTTCTGCTGCAGTCATCACCATGAACTGCTCTGCTCTACCAGCCGCTCCACTCCTCCAGTCATCCCATGTGCCGCTCCAGCTGTCCCCACAAACTGCTCAGCTCCACTCACTGTTCTGTGGACCGCTCCAACCGTCCCACAAACTGCTCCGCTCTGCCAGCCGCTCCACTCCACCAGCCAGCTCATGAGCCGCTCCAGCTGTCCCCGCAAACTGCTCTGCTCTAGTCGCTGTTCCGTGGGCCTCTTCAACCGTCCCACAACCTGCTCCGCTCTGCCAGCCACTTAGCAATACATCATCAGGCTCCACCCCTAGTTAACACAGAACTCAGTGATCTCAACTCAAGAATTTTAGCTCTTTAGTGTTTTCAGCTCTTAGTGATTTCTGCTTGTAGTAGGAGAGCCCCAGTGCTGGTGCACTACTGGCCCAAAGTAAATTCAGCACAGCAGCCTGTAACTAGACTCCTAATAAAATCAAAATTAGACCTACTATTTAACAATGGAGACAGAAGTTACTGCAATTGGTATTTCAAGCTCTCAAAAGAGGCCATATCATCAGGTACACATACCTACCCCCACCTTTTCTCAATCCATTGGGTTTTGGAACCCATGTCCCTGTCTAGCGAGTGCTACTTAGTTGATGGTGAGAGCCTCTGTCATAAAACAGTTTCACTGTGCTTGTTTCACATAATCAGGGTAACAACACTTTATTCCTCCTGCCCTAATAACTGAGAAACTGGAGATCCCACAGCTGCCAAAGTGACTATTTTGGGCTACTGTGGGCTCATGCTAGGTGGGATGGATGTGCCTATGCAAACAAGATCAGCCCCTGAAGTTCTTTTCCACACTCGCCACAATTCACCACCAGATGTCAGGGTAGAGCTCATCCTGACTCTGCTTACATCTATATGAAGCATCTCTATAGCACTTTGGAATAGCTCTGTAATAATTCTGAAGGACCCATTGAGGAAATCTTTAGCATCTGTGGAATAACTTTGTAGTAATTCCCAGTACCTGTTGAGTAACGGTGCATTATCTGTGGAAGCTATACAGCAACTCTCTAGTATGTAAGAAGTAGCTCTGTGTAGTATATGGAACAACACTGCCAAACTTCTGTAGTGTGGGTTGAGTAAATTTGTTGTTTCTGTTGAGTAACTTCTTACTATCCACAGAATAACATTAATAATTCCTGGTATTATCAATCTTCTGTGAAGTAATTATCTAGTATCTATGGAGTAGCTCTGTGGTACTACTGAGTAACTCTGGAGTAGTTTTGTAGTATCTGTTGAATAATTCCATAGCATCTATTGAAAACTCCAATAATTTCACAATATCTATGGAGTAACTCTATAGCATCTCTTTGCTAACCCCAGAGTCTGCACTGGGGTTACTAAGAACCGAAATTATCTCCAAGTATTTTACTAATTTCTACAGAGCCAGCAAATAATTAAAGACAGGAAAGATGTTGACAGTTTATTGTAGTTCTGTTAAAACACCAAAGGAAATACAGAACCAGATCCTCAGTCCCTGAAAATCAGCAATGTACCATTGACGCCAGTGAAGCTTGCAGATTTATGTCAGCTGAAGAAATATAAATACTTGGGCTTCAAGTCATAAACCTGTTGAGGGGCTAGAATAAACTTTCCCAATGGGCAGTTTATCCCAAAACTGCTGGGTTTCTCGCACATTCTCTGAACCAGCTGGCGTGGGCCAAGGTCAGAGACACGATACTGGACTAGCATCCCTTGAGGGATTCTATTCCTTGCCGGCCTGTGCCAGTCAGTATGCAGACATTGGGGCCAAATCAGAGACAGTGCTCCCTAGAGGGGAACAATCTATGGCCTAGCCTTGCTCCCCATCCCTCTGATCCAACCAGTCCAAGACCCTGGGGCCAGATCAGAGCTGCCCCCGCTAAATGGGAAAGGTCCCATGTCCCATTCCCTATAGCTCCTAAGTTTCGGCGGCAGGCCTGCATGAAACCCCACTAGTGTGCATAGTCTCTGCGTCCATGGCTCATTGCACGCATCCATGACTCATCGCATGAGGGCCAACATTTTCACAAGCGACCTGAGATTTTAGGTACACCTCTACCCCGATATAACACGGTCCTCGGGAGCCAAAAATCCCTACCGCGTTATAGGTGAAACCTTGTTATATCAGGGTAGTGGCGGCAGGGCTTCAGCGGTGATTTAAAGAGCCCAGGGCTCCGGCCACAGGGAGCCCCAGGCCCTTTAAATCGCCACCCGAGCCCTGCTGCCGGAGCCCCGGGGTAGTGGCAACAGGGCTCCAGCAGGGGAGCCTGGGCCCTTTAAATCGCCGGCCAAGCCCCGCTACCACAGCTCCAGGATAGCGGTGGCAGGGCTCCAGTGATGATTTATAGGGCTTGGGGCTCCCTGCAGCAGCCAGAGCCCCGGGCTCTTTAAAGTGCTGCCCGAGCCCCGCTGCCAGAGCCCCGGGGTTACCACGCTATATGTGAACCCGTGTTATATCAGGTCGCGTTATATCGGCGTAGAGGTGTATATCAATTTTTCAGCACCCAATTTGAGGCCAGCATGATGTTGTTAGCACTTCACAATGTGGGCTCAGCTCCCCTCCTCTCTTATGGAAAAACAAAAAAAAACCTTGGAAAATGACACAGGGACAAGAGTTTTCTTCAGAGTTCTTCCCCATGGAAATCAGGCTTCCCCAACCTCCAGCCCTGTCCCCAGGGGCAGATGGGGCTTTGGCCTCTGAACTCAGGGTTCCTCTGATTACCTGTGGGCATCTCAGAGGCTTTGCTGAAGGCGTATCCCTGAACAGATCCAGGCTGCCTCAAGCTTGACACCCAAAACTAGCAACTGCTTTGGAAACTTCAGGCCCAAAGTCCTGGGAAGACCCTTATATACAGACACCAAGACTCAGGAGCGACGCTGAGCTTTATGGATGCACCTGCGGCCCCACAACCGGGGCTAGACTCCTTGGCTGAGCCTTTCACCCTTGCTAGAAGTTTAAGTCCACAGTTCCCATGAATTTAAAAGTGGCTTGGGTGTTCAAATCCACTAGGTGGCCTGGGAAACCTTAGCCCTCCTAAAGTTACAACGTGGCTTGATTTTACCAGGACAGTCCCAGTTTCTCATACAATGTCCCAGTATCATCCCAGTTTGTCTTATGATGTCCCAGGGTCTCCGGTTTGTTGATTTGTTTCAGGACAGCAGAAAAATGCTGGTTTTTCCTTTCATCCATCAACCCATTTGGGTTAAGATTTGCAAAACCCTGTAAAAAATTTGTGTACCCGCTTCCCATTACAATCATTACAATTATTGGCCATCTGTATCCCACAGTGTCCCAGCTCTGCTGGGTGTTTCTAGGGCTACAAAATGTTTGTTCAAGATGTGTTTTTTCACCAAGTAGAATTTGCCCTGTGGTTAGCAGGAGCTGTCAAAATGGAATAAGTCCAGAGTTTTTTAAATGAGTGAAGAATGAAGAGAAAACCAATCACAGAAATAATGAAGGTTCTTCTTTTACCCCCATGAATGTTAGCACTTAGTGTTGGCTGGAAAATAGAATTTCCCATCTGTGGGGAACTCTGATGCAATGAAAAGTTCAGAAAAATAATTGGAGATATACCAATCTCCTAAAACTGGAAGGGACCTTGAAAAGTCATTGAGTCCAACCCCCTGCCTTCACTAGCAGGACCAATTTTTGCCCCAAATCCCTAAGTGGCCCCCTTGGGAATTGAACTCAGAACGCTGGGTGTGGCAGGCCAATGCTCAAACCACTGAGCTATCCCTCCCCGCTTTGGGATATGAAAATGTCAAACAGAAAAATGTCAACACCCTTGGTCAAAATGAAAAGTTTTGAGATTACAAAAAGCAATTTTTCATTTGGAAACACTGTTTTGAAACAAACAAAACCCATTTTCAAATGTCGACCAAAGGTGAAAGACTATTTCTGTCTTGAAATGATGAGTCAAACTTTAATTTTTGTTTAGATTCTCCTGACAGGAATTTTAAAAACACCAACCAGAATTGACATATTATCCTGGAAAATGTCAATGAAACCACATTTTTCAATGGGAAAATTTAGGAGATGACACATTTCAAGCAGCTCAATTACAGACACTTGCCCATTGCTGCTCTGTAAATTCATTCTGTCACTAAGGCTGGGGATTTTCAAAGGCATCTAAGGAGTTTGGCTAAAAATAAGGCAGGGCTGAGGCACAAAGGGTGCCCCAGGCGTTTGCAGAAATAAAGATGTATTTGTGACCTACAATAGTTACAGCCACCCACCAGAACCTCAGCTGGTCTGGAACGGCCTGTTCCCTCATTAATGCCACACAATTATCCCCCGGGGAGCGGCAATGTTTTTCTACTGGATTGCATCAGCAGCTTTTGGGATGCAGCCACCAGAGGAACCCACCACTCAAGCTGCCCTGGGTGCTTGAAGTTGGTCACTAAGAGATACCCAGAGGCAAAGACTGAAAACTAAGGGTCAAGTCCTGAGCTGGTGTAAATTGATGCAGTTTTGTTGACTTCAACCAACCCCCTGATTTACACCAGCTGGGGATCTCGTCCGTTACACAGGTTCCAATCCGTATTCTTTGCTCATGACACTGAACAAAAGACGAGTCAAAAGTTCCCAACCCGTCTGCTCTTTCCTAGCTCTTTGTCCTGTGGGATTAATTACCAGTGTAACTTCTAATGGTGACAGAGCGATTCATTCCCACTGGGGACAGAACTTGGGAGGATTCACCATCGCTAATAGCTTCAGCTCCCATGAATGGCCCAACTTTTCTATCTTTCTTCCTTTCGTTCTCAGCAATTTTTTTTCAGACTGAGACGACAGGAACTCAAAAGGCTGCTTTGGCTGCAGATCCGTTGCAGCATGATGTTTTTAACGTGATGCATTCGCTTTGGTTGCAGGCCTGTCAGAGAGACTGAAGAGCTACAAAGGGCCAGCGTTCCAAATAGTGTAAACGGATGTCATTCTGTTGAAGGCAATGGACCAGACCCCCAGCTGGTGTCAATCAGCCGTAGCTCCATTGGAGCCACAGGCACCAGATCCCCAGATGATGTAAAGTAACACAGGCAATGGAGCTATACTTGGTTACACCGGCTGAGAATCTATCTTCAGTGTGCTGGGAGCCAGCGAGCGAGGACCCTGCAGATTCCTTGCTTGGCTCCCCGGGGCCCCACACAGAGACAGGAAATCCGTCACCGGGCACGCTGGCTTGGGACCGTTCTGCTGAGAGCCCTGGGGGTGGGCCAGAGAGCCTTCCTGCCACATTCTCCACCGTGATGCAATTCAGCCTGCGGGGACAGTGAGCCGAAGGCCATCGCCCTTCTGTGCTGGATTCTCCAGCCTGTGCTGTAGAGCAGGGCAGACAAGATGATCCTGTGACAGTGTTCGGTCACACAGACCCTCCTTGGGGCTGTCATCTGATGTGCTGAGACTACCTCTGAGCCCATTCTCCCTGCCGGCTTGGGACTTCAGAACCCTGCTTTGTTAAGCCAGATATGCCAGTCTGCTCCAACACAGACCCAGGGTCTGACCCATGTCCCCAAAGCTGCAGACTTAACTGAAAACAGCTTAGCAAGTGCTCCTGTCTCCAGCACCCAGACACACCCAGTTCCCAATGGGATTCAAATCCCAAATAAATCCGTGTTACTCTGTATAAAGCTTATACAGGGTAAATTCATAACTTGCCCACCCTCTATAACACTGATAGAGAGAGATGCACAGCTGTTTGCTCCCCCAGGTATTAATCACTTACTCTGAGTTAATTAATAAATAAAAGTGAGTTTATTAAGTGTAGAAAGTAGGATTTAAGTGCTTTCAAGTAATAATAGACAGAACAAAGTAAGTTACCAAGCAAAACAAACAAACAAAAAAACCCACGCAAATCTAAGCCTAATACATTAAGGAACTGATTACAGATGAAATCTCAGAGATGTTCCAATAAGCTTCTTTCACAGACTGGACTCCTTCCTAGTCAGGGCTCAATCCTTTCCCCTGGTACAATCCTTGTTAGTTCCAGCTCAGGTGGTAACTAGGGGATTTCTTCATGACTGGCCACTTCTTTGTTCTGTTCCATCCCCTTATATATCTGAGGCACAAGGCAGGAATCCTTTGTCTCTCTCTGGGTTCCCACCCCTCCTTCTCAATAGAAAAGTGCCAAGTTAAAGATGCATTCCAGTTTAGGTGACATGATCACATGTCACTGTAAGACTTCCTTACCCACTTGCTGGCACACAAGTATACAGGAAGACTTACAAGTAAACAGCCATTTATAACCAATTGTCCTGCTTAATGGGAGCCATCAAGATTCCAAACCACCATTAATGGCCCACACTTTGCATAATTACAATAGGACCTCAGAGTTATATTTCATATTCCGAGTTTCAGATACAAGAATGATACGTTCATACAAATAGGAGGAGCACATTCAGCAGATTATAAGCTTTGTAATGATACCTTACAAGAGACCTTTTGCATAAAGCATATTCCAGTTACATTATATTAACACTTATAAATATATTTTTATAAAGCATTATGTAGAGCAGCATCACGGATCCCATCTGGCCTTGGAATCACTGAACCTCCCTCTCCAGGAGTCTGCAGTGAGAGCTGAGCCAAGGGAGCCCCAGGGTACCTCTGTGTGCTCATCTTGGAGGCTCGGGGAGGGGGGGGGGGCTGGCTAAGGAGGGCCTATTGTGCCCTAGCCTGGATTTATATGGCCAGAAGTGGATAGAGAACTCGTCACTGCACAGAGACACCAGTGTTTTCCTTTAGCATCAGTGCAAAAGGCTTGAGCTGCTTTGTGAGGCAGCATTTCCCAGTGGATAGAGCACTGGGCCTTGGGGGCCCTGGTACTATCCCCAACTCTGCCATTGGCCCGCTGGGTGCCTCTGTTTCCCCATCTGTAATATGGGCACAATGATACTGACCTCCTTTGTAAAGCACTATAAGATCTACTGATGAAACGTGCTAGTGAAGAGCTAGGTGTTAATATCATTGAGCTTGCGGTGAAAGCAGACGTGTGGAAGGCCCAGTGTTCAAGCTCTGGCTTCCCAGGTGTGTGAGAATGTTCATAGGCCGGGGCCTAAGGGAATTAGGCACATAATTGAAATTCAGTGGAGCCCCTAGCTGTCTCACACGCCTTTCAATACTCCAGCCAGCGCTGGTACAGCCCAGATCCAGGGAAACGCGTTCAGTGGCTCAGACCCCACACCTACTGTACTGTTCCACCATGCTCATCACCTGCTCCGGCTATCGCAGTGTCAGCTCATAGGCACAGCTCAGCTGTTCCCTGCTGGGTGAATGAGAAGAGAGGCCAGCCTACCCCCTCAACCTCTGCCATGTCACTGAGTCCCTTGACTCAGCAGCAGCTGTGGGGATGGGACTTCTGGGAGTGGCTCGGACATGAAAAAGCAGCTCCCTTCATCGATTTATTTCTGTGACGGTCGCAAGGACCAACTCCAGCTGATGATCCTGGGCGTGTCGTGCTAGGTGCTGGACAAATAGGCAGTAGCCTTTTATTTTATTTAGACTAGCTTGAGTGAGGTTATCTTGCACCACCATGGGGCCGGCTCTGGGGGCTAAGTTTGGAGCTCCACAGAGTGAAAATCACCTCTCCTCTTTGTCTCTGATCTAGTGACGCTAGGAACACGAGAAGGCCAAGGACAGTGGCCACACATGCATTCACAAGCACAAAGCCTAGTCTGTATGGTACATTGCATGAGAGTAACAAGTAAGGTTATGATTAGCCGGGCAGATATAATATCTTTGAATGCCCACGCACAAGTTATAAATGAAGTCATAACCCCCAGCCTCAGAGATATTCTGGTTGATTTCTCACCATTTGATCATCAGCAGGGTTTAGTCCCTGCTTGGTTCTTCCCAGGTTTTCCCAACCAGAGAACGCTCGTTTATATCGTAATTCTCACTCCATCTAACTCCATCTAACTGCCATGTATGTGCATGAAGGTGTCAACCCTTTTCTCCTTATCCGTATGTCCCCACCCCATGAATATTGGGGTGCCCCATTTTTCATAGCCCCTAATTAGCATTTACACACCCTGCAGTCAAGAGAGGCATTTAAAGATGTCATACTAAGGTCTTGAACAATACATTGGGGTCAATTTTCTGCAGCATCACCCATTGGCACATTTTTGCAGTAGCCTTGTGATCTTTACTGGCCTAGGGTTATTCTTTGGTCACCTACATATGTCAAGCACTCTTAAGCCTCTGGCCTGGTATGGATAAGCTGAAATCTTACAGGCCTCAGCCCGTAGACCTTGCATTTCAGCCCTGCTTTACTTATATATCTAATGCATATTCATTACTCCTAAATATTTATCAGTTGTATTCTTCTCTAATCCTAAAATTTAAATCTATTTTGCACACAATTATTACATACGACATCTCATATAAATTGTTCAGAACATCACACCGTGCACTAATCAATGAATGATAAAATGAACAAACTAGCTACCAGGTAACAGAGAAGGATAGTCTCTGTCTCCAAGATCTCCCACTCTAGGGCCGGGATTATCAAAAGGCTGGGATTTAGGTGTCTAACTCCCTTAGGCCTCTTTAAAAATCCCACTCTGGTGTTGGAGAGGACAAAGTGGGAAGATGAGAGGGGATCGGGTGGCAAGTTGAGGGGCCACATCATAACCAAGAGAACTTAGAAGAGAAAGAAACGTCAGCCAGGCTTTGGCTTAGCCCGTGTCAGACGGGAGGGACAGTGGGCATCATGACAGAGGTGGGTTTTCAGAATGGATTTTGGTTGCAAGCCTATTTCCCATACCAAAAGGTTAGTAAAATAATAGCAGAGATGCAGAATCACCCTAATCACCATGGCTGATGTCAAGGGAAAGAGCCAGGAATAGTGACATACCGAATGACAGTGTCTTCTCCCTCTTACATTCCCCGTGGCTCAGAGCCTGGGAATGGAACAAGGAGAGTCTTTATTTGATCTTCAGTTGCTAGGTGTGAGGAGCAGCTGGGGTACGGTCCTGGGTAAATGGACCTGGGACTGAGATGTGGAGCCATATAAAGCTAAATTGTGGCCTTCTACAAGCCACCAACTAGTCTACAAAGCTGGGATATTTCCAAGGGGGCCTAGGGGAGTTCAGTGACCAGTTTCCATTGATTTTCAAAGGAAGTTAGGTGTCTAACTGCCCCAAGCATCTAAGGCTCCCAATTCCCATTGTCTTTCAATGGGATTTGAGCACCCAACTGACTTAGAGTCCCTTGAAAACTCCCAGTCCCCCTAGATCTAGTCCACTAGAAGACACTAGACAGTTCTCTCTTCTCTTCTCTTCTCTTCTCTTCTCTTCTCTTCTCTTCTCTTCCTATTGTTTCTTTCTCTCTGCCTTCCTATGGCAAAGCTGTACGTCTCCAGGAAGGCCCACATCCTCCTTCTCGATGCTCTTGCATTCTCAGCCAACTCCCATAATGTCTTCTGGTTTCCTCTCCACCCTCAGTCCCGTGTATCCCTGCATGAGGGATGCTGCGAATGAGTCCATCCCGGTGCACCAAGTGGTGGGGAGTCTGGCTTTCAAGCACTCTTAGGGAGAGCCGCGCCCATCTGGCCCATCCCATCCCTCAGCACTTCCTTCACCGCCTTGTTCCTGAAGCTGTAGATGACAGGGTTGAGCAGGGGCGTCACCACCGTGTTCAGCACCGTGGCTGCCTTGTTGAAGCCCGCGGAGGAGTTGTCAGCCGGCTTGACGTAGATGAAGATGGAGCTGCCATAGTAGAGCGAGGCCACCATGATGTGGGAGGTGCAGGTGCTGAAGGCCTTTTGCCTGCCCTGGACTGAGGGCATCCTCATCACTGTGGCGACAATGCAGAGATAGGACGCCGTTGTCACAGAGACGGAGCTGAGGAGGAGGAAGGATGAGATGGCCAAGTCCAGGGCCCGGAGGAGGTTAGTGTCAGCGCAGATCAGCTCCAGCAAGGGGGCACTGTCGCAGAAGAAGTGGTCGATGGCGTTGGGCCTGCAGAAGGGTAGCCTGGCCTTGAGCACCATGGAAGTCGAGATGAAGAGGAAGCTGCTCGTCCAGCAGGACAACACCAGGCTGAGGCAGACCCGGCTGCTCATGATGGCCATGTAGCGCAGTGGGTTGCAGATGGCCATGTAACGGTCCACGGACATGGCGGCCAGCAGAAGAACTTCAGCTGAGCCTGCCAGGAAGTAGACGTAGCTCTGGAGGGCACAGGCCAAGAAGGAGATGGTCTTGTGCTGGGAAAGGAGGAGAAGGAGCATCGTGGGTGTGACAGTGGTAGTGATAAGCAGCTCCAGCAGTGAGAGGTGGCTGAGGAAGTAGTACATTGGTGTGTGGAGGCGGCGGTCCAGCCTGATTATGATGATAACCAAAGCATTCCCCAGCAGTGTCAGCACATACATCACGAGGAAGAGGAGGAAGAGGGGCAGCTGCAGCTGGCCAAGGCTGGAGAAACCAAGAAGGACAACCTCGGTGATTGCCGCTGAAGACTGATTCACGGGGGTCCTCCGAGCAGAATCCATTGGGTCTGCGAGTGAGAAGGAAAGGATTGGAAGTCACTCCCATGAGATAAATCGACAGGGTGAATGGGAGTCCACACATGTAGCGGGGTGGTTACCTGCTCCTGCCCTTCGGGGTGGAAAACAGCCCAGGAGAGGGCTGTGGCTGGGGCTGTGATTGGAGCAGGGCTGCGGAGAGGCAGAGGAGCTGGGGAGCTCCAGCCTGGAAAGCCCCAGGCTGCGGCCTAGCATTGGGCTAAAAGGTACTGGGGGTTGAAGAGGGCAGCCCAGGGGTAGGCCAAGACAGCAGGTCTAAACCCAACCTTGCCAGTGATGAGTAGGCTGATACTGCAGTCTGCCCCAGGGCGTGGGGGCTAGACTAGGACTGGCAGTAGCCATATACTGAGGCGAGGTGGGGATAGTGGGTGGGGGTTTCCCGGGGAGGGGGGACCCAAAAAGAAAGGGGTTACTGCCAGGGGGTCCTGGAAGGGACATGGGAGCCAAGAGGCAGCAGATCACCAGCCTGCAGAGGGCGCTCCTGGCTGGAAAATGAGCTAATTTCCCTGAGAGACCAGCAGGAGGTGCCACAGGGGTTAGTCCACGCCTCTACAACACACAACACAGATCCTGAATGGAGGGGTCGAATCCACAAGATGGATCCGGGGGGGAACTAATAACTTTCCAAAACTAAAAACTTTTTTTCCCCATGGTTTCTGGGTTTTAGTTAAAAGCACAAATTCCAGAATTTCAGTTCTTTCTTCCCCCTGCCCTTTTTTTCCTTTTCTTTTTTTCCTCCTGTCCAATGCGGTAGAATAAACGATATGTACATTTCTGATTTGACTTTCTACGTTTTCTTTCCTCAATAGGTGTTTTTCTCTTTGCCTGTAACTTTTGCAGAAGGTCAGTGGAACAGGAGCAATCCCACAGCCCAGGCAACAGCTCTAACCTCCAGACTATCCTTCCTCTCATGGGGTCCTTCTGCCCCAATGCTAATTTACCCTGTGACTTTGGATAGGTCATTTCTTTATTACCACGTCAGAGCTGTGGCAGGCTGCCTCTGATTAAGGCCCTGACTCAGTTTAAGTGTGTGTCTAAAGGCCAGACAATTAAAGGGATTAAGTGGGATTTTCAAAGAGTGTTGAAGCTAAAGGACAGTGTTGACACCAGAACAGGTGAGGATACACTGCCCATGGATCAACTGAGGCTGGTATGAGAAGGTTTCTAACCACCAGCGGAGGGAGGTTTGGGAACAGCCTCCAATAAGCGCAGTGGGGGGGGGAACAACCTAACTAGCTTGAAGATGGAGCTTGATAAATTTATGAACAGGATAATATGCTGGGGTTGCCACTGATATCAGGGGGCTGGCTGCCAGCACCCAGGGGTCCCTTCTAATCCCATGTCTTATGGTCCTACCTAAGCTGAAACCTACAGGAGCAAGAAATTCACGGTAAGATGGCACTTCGTTCCTTTAATCTTCTTCTCTGGGGCTGGGGGTCCCAGTCCTGCAGTGTTGACATCAGTGGACCAAGTTTTGGCCTTGAATGAGCTGGTGAAAAATTTGGATCCAGAATTGGCCTTTCTTCTTTTGTTTTTTTTAAAGGAAATTTTGCAATAACATTTTGGTTTTGTTTTCTTTTTGTTTCCTTGGAAGGGGGGTTGATTGGTGGTTTGCCTTCTTTCTTTTCCTTTTTCTCCCATATATTTTGGTGACAAAACAAACAAAAATGGTTTAGCTTTAATATGAATTTTTGTTTGTCCTTTGTCATTTTCACTGGAAGTTAAAGGCAGACAAATTCATATTGGAAATTTTTCACCGTGTGCATGATTCACTATTGGAACAAACTCCAAAGAGAAATGATGGATTTTCCATCTTTTGATGTCCAGTCAGACTGGGTGCATTTCTGGAAGGTGATTTAGCCAAATAAAAGTTATTTGGCTAAATACAGGGGTTACTGGGTGAAATGTAAAGGACTGTGGTATACAGAAGGCCAGGCTACATGTACCTTAATTCTGCCCCACTTCAGGCCCAGCATCACGATTACAGTTGGTCAAAGATTTCCACAATTCCATTTCAGCAACAACAAAAATTTGAATTTCAACAACAAATTTTGAAAAAGCATTGGATGATCCTCGCTCCTGGTTTGGTGTTTTGTTTTGACCAGCTGTAACAAAACCACTAAGCAATGTAATGAATGGTTGTGTCACCACGTGTCATAAAATGACCACTCAGGAATTCGCAGCAGCTCTAGGCACAGATTTCTTCCTTCCCTAACACATCGGACCCTAACGTAGTCCCATGAACACTACTGAAAGACAGACAGGGGTGAGCTAGAGATGGATCCACCATAACTGCCTATTATACCTTATTCTAACCAGCATTTTTCATGCATTGTGAAATGCTAGCCTGGGTTGGCATAGTACATCCATCCAGGTCTCCTCTTGTATGGTCACCATAGTGATGAATAATGTTGTGTGACCAGTCCTAGTGCTGTGGCCAGCAATGCTGTGTCATTAATAAAGCAAAATCCCCATGGACATAAACATGTCCACCCATAGACATGTCCCATAGACATTTTCTTTAGAAGTAAGGAACCAGAATCTTTGTCCTACCCAACTAGTCTGTTCTTTGAGCAGGTGTTCCAATGATATTCTAGTCTAGTCCAGTCTATTTAGGTTCTTCTACTGCTCTCATCACTGTAGTATCAGGCATGGGTGCCAGTGACAGTTGAACTACAGGAGACTCTTCATTAGCTTGGCAGTACAGTACCTATGACACACACCTGAGAACACTTTTAAAAGTCTGGGATTTCTTGTAAATTTAACTTTAACACTGAGCTTCTTATATCAGAGGGGTAGCCGTGTTAGTCTGGATCTGTAAAAGCAGCAAAGAATCCTGTGGCACCTTATAGACTAACAGACGTTTTGCAGCATGAGCTTTCGTGGGTGAATAACCACTTCATCGGACTGAGCTTCTTGGCTTTGTAATTTTTAGTTGTTTTGTGAGGGGGGTGAGAGATTTGGGGGCTTCTTTCTTTCTTTTTTTCTTTCTTTCAATACAAGTCTTCTAAGAATTTTGGCTTGGTTTTCCACGTGAACTTAAGGGAGTTATGCACCTAAATCCCATGGAAATTCAATGGCAGTTGGGACTTTAATTCTCTTAGTCTCCCTTGAAAATTCCACCCAAAATTCTGCAAGAGAAGCCATTAGTGTCTGAGCTTTTCTTATCTGCCAGATTACCTTCTGGTTCAAATATTGAAGGTAATAATCAGAGATGATTGAAAGTATTCTATTAATATATTTGTTGATGGAAAATTGATTTTCAACTAAATGGAAATTTTGGGTGGAAAAATCTGTTTTCAGCAAATTTTGAGGGATGTTTTAAAAGAAAAACAAATTTTGATTAAAATCTGAAAATTTTCAAAGAATAAAACTTTTACAAAACAGGAAAAAATGTCAAAATGTTTGGTTTATTCTCAAGAAACAGCTAAACTCATATTGTTCTGTTTTTGTCTATGAAATCTGAACATTTTCCTTGACAGATTTAGACCAAATGAAAGAAAAAAACTAATGGTCAGTTTTTTTGGGGGATGGTCATCAAAAAACTGATGAAAACCTGAAATCCATCACAGAAATATTTTGACAAAATGGAAGATATATATATTTGTCAAAACTGTTCATGGAGAAAATTATTTCTCTAGCAGCTCTGAAAATGACAGCATGAAACAAATGTAAAATTGCTTTCATCATAGCAATCCTGGCGAATAGACTTTGAGATCATTTGAATTACCTACAAAATAAACTCGGCTCTCTCCTATTCATAGATTCTTAGATAGCAGGGTCCAAACAGACTATTGTGACCACCCAGTCTGACTACCTGTTGAACCCAGGCCAGAGAAGGTCCCCCAAATAATTCCCAGAGTAAAGCTTTTAGAAAAACATCCCATGTTGACTTAAAAATTGTCAGTGATGGAGAATCCACCATGACCCTCGCTAAGTTGTTCCAGGGGTAAATTACTCTCACCATTAAAACGTACACCTTATTTCCAGTCTGAATGTGTCTAGCTTCAACTTCCAGTCATTGGATCATGTGAGACCTTTCTCTACTGGGCTGAAGAGTGTGTTATTAACTATTTCTTCCCTATGAAGGAACTTACAGACTGTGATCCAGTCACCCCTTAAATACATTGAGCTCCTTGAGTCTATCACTATAAGGCAGGTTTTTTAACCCTTTAATCATTCTCGTGGCTTTTCTCTGAACCCTTTGCAATTTATCAACCTCCTTCTTGAACTGGGGACCCCAGAACTGGACACAGGATTCCAGCAGTGGTCACACCAGTGCCAAATACGGAGATAAAATTACCTCCCTGCTCCTCCTCGAGCTTCCCCTGTTTATAAGCTAAGGATTTCATTGGCCTTTTTGTCTGCAGCATCGCACATCCTCACAGTCTGATCAGTTATTGGACTGGGAATTTCTTTTCTAGCACTTTCAGTTTCATCTCATTGAAAATAAGACACCCAGGCTTGAGTCTGCAGCCCAGCCAGGACTGAGGAGTGGGACCAAACATTGCAATGCAGGGGTTACTTACGCCACGGCAGCTCAGCAGGATAGAGAGGAAACCCAGAGGCAGAAAACAGCTCCCACAATCTTCCAGAGAAACAGCAAGTGCTCGGCACAAATGGGACAATTAGCTGCAGCCTGTGCACATGTTGGATCTATCGCTGATGCGCCCATGACTTCAGCATCCATTGTCAGCCTCCATGTCTCTGAGCCATGTTATTTTCTGAGTCGATGGGTCTCTGGTCGGTTCCAAGGGCCTGGGATCTGCAGCACAAATGACTGGCTGGCTGGGGCAGCGTGTGGTGAGAATCTGAACAGATGGATCCGGGCTCCACAGCTTTGCCCTGAGAGCCTGCATTAGCTACACCCAACCCCAGAGGTGGTGAGCAGGAGCTACTGAGATTGGTACAGCATGACAGCACATGGGAATGGGGCAACAGAGAGAGAGATGGGACAGTATGGAGGTGATAGATAGATAGATAGATAGATAGATAGATAGATAGATAGATAGATAGATAGATAGATAGATAGATAGTTCGCACTACTGAAAGGATCCTTGCCTAAATCAGGCAGGATTGGGGTCTAAGATTTCTGTTCTAAAACATACAGACTAAACAGAGATTAACTGTAGCACATCTACGTGGCTAAGAGCTGAGCGGCATTCAAATGACTCCAGACTCAGCCTCCAAGACTCAAACCCTTCCTTTATCAGCCCCAAGAATTAACGCTGCATGCTTTTTGAACAGAGCCAGCAGCTTCGGGGAGCTAGCCCCTAGAGGAATGGTGCTCATGCCGCAACATCAGCTCTTATTAGAAAAACCTTCCCCACCAAACCAACCCAGCGACGTCCCACAGCTGCCACGCAGAGAGGGCTAGATGAAAAATGAGATTCCACTTCACACCACAAGAGAGAGATGTTGGGCCCTATTAAGAGACCATGGAGACCTTTTGAAGTCTTCCTTGAAAAACAAGGACCCATGTGAGGATTGCCCACAAAGTCTGGTGGCCAGGACTCTGACCTAGGACATGAGAAACCCGAGTCCCCTTTCCTGCTATGCCTGATTTGGGTGCCCTGCATTCAGTCTCTCCAGCCTCATGGGCAGTGAATTAATTACACAACATGGGACCACTCCAGATGGAGAGAATTACCCCACATGCTGGTGGTGATGATACTCACATGGCATGTGGGAGACCCATATTTCAGTCCTTTGTCACACTGGCATGTGCCAATAAAATAACATTTTGTAAAATTCTCAACCCAGTGTACTATGGGATTTGAATACCCAATCACTTTCATCTAGTGGTACCAGGGGATTTGAATACCCATTCACTTTCGTCCAGTGGTACCAGGGGATTTGAATACCCATTCGCTTTCATCCAAATCCCTTTGAACCTCTCAGACATTTGGTGGGGTTTCAAAGAAGCCAAAGAGAGTTGGTTTCCAACTTCCATTGAAAGTGAGTGGAAGCTGGTTACCTAACTCCCTTAGGCCCATTTGAAAATCTCAGCTCTTGTCTTTGAGCTGATTTTCCATGAATTCTTTCCCTGCTCCGTGGAAAGGTTTGGAACAATCTGATACTCTCAGCTTCTCCTACTGCATTTGTAGGTAACAAGTCCAGTGTTTTAAGCTCAGGGTATCAGGATACTGATAACATCTATTGTCTCTATTGCCTAGTGGACTGTATTCATAGAATTCCCTGACTGGCAGCAGAGGGAGCAGCTAGAATCGGGGCTGAAGATAAAATAGGATTGTTTTCGCTGAAATAAAGAACTGAAAAAAAATTCATTTGGGGCTGAATGAAGAGATTTGTTCAACCTGAAATGAAACTTTTCTTCCATTTAGTTACATTTGGGTGGTGGTTGTTCTTATTTATATTTTTAAAAACAAATCTAGCTAAATTTCCAAATGAATTGTCAGTTAGATAAAAGAAATCAAAAGATTTAATTTAAAAGATATCTAAATGAACCATTTCCATTTTTTTTTCTATTTGGCAAAAATTATTCATCAAATTCATCCCGAAAACACAAAATAGTTTCAGTTGACTGAAAGCGCATTTTTCAGTGAATGAACTATTCAAGTGAAAACTTCCTCCCAGCTCTAGTTACTACCATATATTCAAAGAATCATAGAATCACAGACTTTAAGGTCAGAAGGGACCATTATGATCATTTAGTCTGACCTCCTGCACAATGCAGGCCACAGAATCTCACCCACCCACTCCTGTATCAAACCTGTGTCTGAGCCATTGAAGTCCTTAAATCATGGTTTAAAGACTTCAAGGTGCCGAGTACCTTCCAGCAAGTGACCCATGCCCCACGCTGCAGAGGAAGGCGAAAAACCCCCAGGGCCTCTGCCAATCTGCCCTGGAGGAAAATTCCTTCCCAACCCCGAATATGGTGATCAGCTAGACCCTGAGCACGTGGGAAAGACTCACCAGCCAGACACCCAGGAAAGAATTCTCTGCAGTAACTCAGATCCCAACCCATCTAACATCCCATCACAGGCCATTAGGCATATTTACTGCTAGTAGTCAAAGATGAATTAATTGCCAAGTTTTTAAAGTGCTTGTACACAAATGCTAGAAGTCTAAATAATAAGATGGGTGAACTAGAGTGCCTTGTGATAAAGGAGTATATTGATATAATAGGCATCACAGAAACCTGGTGGACTGAGAGCAATCAATGGGACACAATTATTCCGGGGTACAAAATATATCGGAAGGACAGAACAGGTTGTGCCGGGGGGGAGTGGCACTATATGTGAAAGAAAATGTAGATTCAAATGAAGTAAAAATCTTAAGCGAATCCACATGTTCCATAGAAACTCTATGGATAGAAATGTCATGCTCTAATAAAAATATAACATTAGGGATCTATTATCGACCACCTGACCAGGACAGTAATAGTGATGATGAAATGCTAAGAGAAATTAGAGAGGCTATCAAAATTAAGAACCCAATAATAGTGGGGGATTTCAATTATCCCCATATTCACTGGGAACATTTCACTTCAGGACGAAATGCAGAGATAAAATTTCTCAATACTTTAAATGACTGCTTCATGGAGCAGCTGGTACGGGAACCCACAAGGGGAGAGGTAACTCTAGATTTAATCCTGAGTGGAGCGCAGGAGCTGGTCCAAGAGGTAACTATAGCAGGACCACTTGGAAATAGTGACCATAATACAATAGCATTCAACATCCCTGTGGTGGGAAGAACATCTCAACAGCTCAACACTGTGGCATTTAATTTCAAAAGGGGGAACTATGCAAAAATGAGGGGGTTAGTTAAGCAGAAGTTAAAAGGTACAGTGACTAAAGTGAAATCCCTGCAAGCTGCATGGGCGCTTTTTAAAGACACCATAATAGAGGCCCAACTTCAATGTATACCCCAAATTAAGAAACACAGTAAAAGAACTAAAAAAGAGGCACCGTGGCTTAACAACCATGTAAAAGAAGCAGTGAGAGATAAAAAGACTTCCTTTAAAAGGTGGAAGTCAAATCCTAGTGAGGCAAATAGAAAGGAGCATAAACACTGCCAAATTAAGTGCAAGAGTATAATTAGAAAAGCCAAAGAGGAGTTTGAAGAACGGCTAGCCAAAAACTCCAAAGGTAATAACAAAATGTTTTTAAGTACATCAGAAGCAGGAAGCCAGCTAAACAACCAGTGGGGCCCCTTGATGATCGAGATACAAAAGGAGCGCTTAAAGATGATAAAGTCATTGGGGAGAAACTAAATGAATTCCTTGCTTCAGTCTTCACGGCTGAGGATGTTAGGGAGATTCCCAAACCTGAGCTGGCTTTTGTAGGTGACAAATCTGAGGAACTGTCACAGATTAAAGTGTCACTAGAGGAGGTTTTGGAATTAATTGATAAACTCAACATTAACAAGTCACCGGGACCAGATGCCATTCACCCAAGAGTTCTGAAAGAACTCAAATGTGAAGTTACAGAACTATTAACTAAGATTTGTAACCTGTCCTCTAAATCGGCTTCAGTACCCAATGACTGGAAGTTAGCTAATGTAACGCCAATATTTAAAAAGGGCTCTAGAGGTGATCCCGGCAATTACAGTCCGGTAAGTCTAACGTCAGTACCGGGCAAATTAGTTGAAACAATAGTTAAGAATAAAATTGTCAGACAAATAGAAAAACATAAACTGTTGAGCACTAGTCAACATGGTTTCTGTAAAGGGAAATCGTGTCTTACTAATCTATTAGAGTTCTTTGAAGGGGTCAACAAACATGTGGACAAGGGGGATCCAGTGGACATAGTATACTTAGATTTCCAGAAAGCCTTTGACAAGGTCCCTCATCAAAGGCTGTTACGTAAATTAAGCTGTCATGGGATAAAAATGAAGGTCCTTTCATGGATTGAGAACTGGTTAAAAGACAGGGAACAAAGGGTAGGAATTAATGGTAAATTCTCAGAATGGAGAGGGGTAACAAGTGGTGTTCCCCAAGGGTCAGTCCTAGGACCAATTTATTTATAAATGATCTGGAGAAAGGGGTAAACAGTGAGGTGGCGAAGTTTGCAGATGATACTAGACTGCTCAAGAGCAGACTGTGAAGAACTTCAAAAAGATCTCACAAAACTAAGTGATTGAGCAACAAAATGGCAAATGAAATTTAATGTGGATCAATGTAAAGTAATGCACATTGGAAAAAATAACCCCAACTATACATACAATATGATGGGGGCTATTTTAGCTACAACGAGTCAGGAAAAAGATCTTGGAGTCATCGTGGATAGTCTTCTGAAGATATCCACACAGTGTGCAGAGGTGGTCAAAAAAGCAAACAGGATGTTAGGAATTATTAAAAAGGAGATAGAGAATAAGACTGAGAATATATTATTGCCCTTATATAAATCCATGGTATGCCCACATCTCGAATACTGAGTATAGATATGGTCTCACCTCAAAAAAGATATACTGGCACTAGAAAAGGTTCAGAAAAGGGCAACTAAAATGATTAGGGGTTTGGAGAGGGTCACATATGAGGAAAGATTAAAGAGGCTAGGACTCTTCAGCTTGGAAAAGAGGAGACTAAGGGGGAATATGATAGAGGTATATAAAATCATGAGTGATGTGGAGAAAGTAGATACGGAAAAGTTATTTACTTATTCCCATAATACAAGAACTAGGGGTCACCAAATGAAATTAATAGGCAGCAGGTTTAAAACAAATGAAAGGAAGTTCTTCTTCACGCAGCACACAGTCAACTTGTGGAACTCCTTACCTGAGGAGGTTGTGAAGGCTAGGACTATAACAGCGTTTAAAAGAGAACTGGATAAATTCATGGTGGCTAAGTCCATAAATGGCTATTAGGCAGGATGGATAAGGAATGGTGTCCCTAGCCTCCGTTTGTCAGAGGTTGGAGATGGATGGCAGGAGAGAGATCACTTGATCATTGCCTGTTAGGATCACTCCCTCTGGGGCACCTGGCATTGGCCACTGTCGGTAGACAGATACTGGACTAGATGGACCTTTCGTCTGACCCGGTACGGCCGTTCTTATGTTCTTATGTTATGTTCTTAAATTAGTCTATCCCATCATACCATCCCCTCCATAAACTTATCAAGCTTAGTCTTGAAGCCAGATATGTCTTTTGCCCCCACTATTCCCCTTGGAAGGCTGTTCCAGAACTTCACTCCTCTGATGGTTAGAAACCTTCATCTAATTTCAAGTGTAAACTTCCTGATAGCCAGTGTATATCCATTTGTTCTTGTGTCCACATTGGTACTGAGCTTAAATAATTCCTCTCCCTCCCTGGTATTTATTCCTCTGATATATTTATAGAGAGCAATCATATCTCCCCTCACCCTTCTTTTGGTTAGGCTAAACAAGCAAAGCTCTTTGAGTTTCATTTCATAAGACAGGTTTTCCATTCCTCGGATCATCCTAGTAGCCCTTCTCTGTACCTGTTCCAGTTTGAATTCATCCTTCTTAAACATGGGAGACCAGAACTGCACACAGTATTCCAGATGAGGTCTCACCAGTGCCTTGTATAACGGTACTAATACCTCCTTATCTCTACTGGAAATACCTCGCCTGATGCATCCCAAGACCGCATTAGCTTTTTTCACAGCCATATCGCATTGGCGACTCATAGTCATCCTGTAATCAACCAATACTCCAAGGTCCTTCTCCTTCTCTGTTACTTCCAACTGCTGTGTCCCCAATTTATAACAAAAATTCTTGTTATTAATCTCTAAATGCATGACCTTGCACTTTTCACTATTAAATTTCATCCTATTACTATTACTCCAGTTTACAAGGTCATCCAAATCTTCCTGTATAATATCCCGGTCCTTCTCTGTATTAGCAATACCTCCCAGCTTTGTGTCACCCGCAAACTTTATTAGCACATTCCCACTTTTTGTGCCAAGGTCAGTAATAAAAAGATTAAATGAGATTGGTCTCAAAACCAATCCCTGAGGAACTCCACTAGTAACCTCCCTCCAGCCTTACAGTTCACCTTTCAGTATGATCCGTTGTAGTCTCCCCTTTAACCAGTTTCTTATGCACCTTTCAATTTTCATACTGATCCCCATCTTTTCCAATTTAGCTAATAATTCCCCATATGGAACCATATCAAATGCCTTACTGAAACTGAGGTAAATTAGATCCACTGTGTTTCCTTTGTCTAAAATAAAATATTATTATAAAATAAATATTATTATAATTCTAACTTATTACAAACTTGCATTCACCTCCTGTGAATGTTAGTTGACACTTGCAGTTCTGTTCATGCCCATGTTGCTTAGAGACCATAATATCTCATAAGCGTATTTGGTTTTGGATGCCTATGTTGTGAAATAAAAGTGAATATACACCAGTGAAAGGAATTCCTAGGCAATCTCTGCTTCTGTCAACACGTCAGGAAGCCAAAGTGGAAAGCTGGAATACAATAGGCACTGGGTGTGGTTTGTTATGGCTTCTTGGCATGTCAATAAAGCACAAGCGAGCTAGGAACCCAAAGCATCCACGAAAATTCCATGTGCTCCGAAATAAATGCAAATTTGCAAAGGGGAGCTATAAAAGAAATTCATAGATTTATAGATTCCAAAGCCAGAAGAAACAACTGTGACCCTCTAGTCTGACCCCCTGTAGAACACTGGCCAAAGAACTGCCCCCAAATAATTCCTAGAGCAGAGCTTTCAGAAAAAACATCTCATCTTGATTTAAAAATGATCAGTGATGGAGAATCAGCCATGACCCTTGGTAAATTGATCCAATGGTTAATTACTCTCACCATTAACAATGTATGCCTTATTTCCTGTCTGAATTTTTCTAGCTTCACCTTCTAGCCATTGGATCGTGTTAGACCTTGATCTGCTAGATTGGAGCCCATTATTAATATTTGTTCCCCAGGTAGGTACTTATAGACTGGGATCAAGTTACCCCTTACCCTTCGCTTTCTCATTGTCAGGCTAAATACACTGAGCTCCTTGAGTCTATGAGGAACTATGAGGAACAATTTCTAACCCTGTGATCATTCTTGTGGCTCTTCTCTGAACCAGCTCCAGATCTGAGGGCTGGAGAAAATGTCTCCAGATGTCAATCCAGAAGATTGAGAGGTGACTTGATTGCAGGGTAAAAGCACCTTCCTGGGGAGAAAACATCAGGCAGTAAAGGGCTCTGGAATGGAGCAGAGACTGGAAGAACAAGAACCAATAGCTGGTAGTTGAAGCCAGACAGTCAAGTGAGAAATTAGGCATCACTGTATAACACTGAGGGTGATTAACCCCGGGAATCAATTCCCAAGGGATTTCTCTGTTGTTTGGTGTCTGCCCGTCCAGGCTGCAGACCCTTTTGGACGAATTTTAATGAAACACAAGTTATGTAGCTCAATAAAGGGGGAACAGGGGCCATTTAATGGCCAGTGCTACACAGGTCAGACAGGAGGCTCTGGCCATAAAACCTATGACGCTCCAAGTCTGTTTACACAGGTCCTGGAACATAGCTGTATGACTCCTAATCTGGATTTAATGTTTGACTCCTGTTTGGTTTTGTCTTTTCTATCCCATCTGAAAGAGCCATCAAGACATCAGGTCTTGGGATCTGTGTAGTGCGGATTATCTAACAAGAGCTGAACACTACAAAGTGTAAGTGGGATGAGAAGAAAGGGCAGGTTGCACAGGAGTCAGTCTGCATGTGCTGATTGCCCTGGCTTGGCTGCCTAAAGAACAGACCAGAAGATTCACTGGAGTTTTATTAATCCAACAAGAATATGAAGATAAAACAAGAACTACAGGAAGAAAAACAAATCTGGCATTGGTAAGACAAGACTAAGGGTACGTCCATACTTACGGCCGGATCGACTGGTAGCGTTCGACTTCTCAGAGTTCGAACTATCGCGTCTAATCTAGACGCGATAGTTCGAACTCCGAACACGCTCCCGTCGACTCCGGAGCTCCACCACCGCGAACGGCAGTGGCGGAGTCGACGGGGGAGCCGCGGACTTCGATCCCGCGGCATCTGGACAGGTAAGAAGTTCGAACTAAGGTAGTTCGACTTCAGCTACGCTATTCGCGTAGCTGAAGTTGTGTACCTTAGTTTGACCCCCCACCCTAGTGTAGACCAGGCCTAAGTGTTGTCTCTGACCACTGGATTGGCCACCAAGAGAGCAATTGGAATGTGGGACAGGACACACCCGTTTGGCCAGATGCAGCTGGTGACACAAAGCTGGAATACAATGGAGTCTGGCTGTGGTTTGTTATGGCTTCTTGGCGTGTCAATAAAGCACAAGGGAGCTAGGAACACCAAGGAACTCGGGAACCTAATTCTGGCCCATTGACTTGGGTGAAGTGATACCGATTTTCAACAGCTGGGGCTCTGTCCCATTGACACCAGCATGGCAACGGCTGATTCACACAAACTACTGATTGAGTCCATTGACTCCAACAGAGCTATGGCCAATTCATAGTAGCTGGGGGTCTCTCCCATTGACTCCAGTGGAGCTACGGCTGACTCCCACCAGTTGCACATCGGGTCCATTGACCCCAATGGAGCTACAGCCAATTCCTGCCAAATGGGGGTCTGGCCCACTGACCCCAGTGGCACTATGGCTGATTTCCACTAGCTGGGGTCTGGCCCATTGATCTCAATGGGGCTATGGCTGATTTCCACCAGCTGGGGTCTGGCCCATAGACTATAAGGCCAGGAGGGAGCATCCGGCACATGCTGCCTGACCTCCGGCACATCCTAGGCCATAGAACCTTCCCCTTGGCTCCTGCACTGAGCCCTGCTCCATATGCTGAAACAATAACATTCGTTTCCGGGATTTGACATTAAGGAAGGACCAGAGACAAAGAGACGAAATTAGGAGAAGTACTGGATGCAACCATAAGGTGTAAAACACTTGTGTGTCAGGAACCCCTGGACCAAGTGACTCCCAATTTGCTCCACTTACCCTAGTTCAGACATCAAGGAGACATGGTACATTTCAAAACATGATACAGCATGTGGATCCAACCATAAGGTGTAAAACGCCCCACCTAAGTGAGTCAATTCTGCAGTCACAGCCAGGATTCTCCCCCTGGAATATTGCTATCGCCACAGGGATCGCGTCACACACCTAACGGGTCACTGATCTACAAGTGCCCAGTGCCACCCCCGACCCACCCCCCAAAGTTACAGTCACAGGAACCTTGCAATAGGTCTACCCAGAGAGTCATTACGGGCATTGGACGGGACAGACAATCAGCTGTTTGGGGCAGAAACCTTCTTTCAATTCTGTCTGTGCAGCACCCGGCACAATGGTGTTCCGGGTCTATGACTGGGTCACAGGGGCTACAGCCATACCAATAACAAATAATAAATGGTAAAATAATAATCGATTCTCAATAATCAGCTGTCCATATTTATTAGTCATTAAGTTCTCTTTGGACTCTCAGCCATAGAGATGGAAAAAAATATTTCACCCAACCATTTTTCCAAGGAGCAAGGGGTTTTTGACCAAAACAGGAATGTTTGCAGGAAAATGTTATTTGTGCTGATAATTTCCAGTTTTCCATTGAAAACACAGAAACTGAACATTTTTCAATTTCTGGAAAAAATGCCCGTTTAAACAATCCTGTTTTCTAAAGCTGGCTTTTTTTTTTTTACCATGAAAGGTTTTAAAACTAATCATTTTAACATTTTACTGGACATTTTTACCAAAACCAGAAACATTTTACCCAAAACGGTTTTTGAGGCTGAACATTTTTATCAAAACTGAATGTTTTACCAAAAACAAGATCTCTACAAAAAACTGTTTTGAAAAACAATTTATGTGGGGCAGGGGGTTGTTTTTTTGTTGGAAAAAAAAACAATTAACCAACCAACCAACCTAACAAATAAAAGATTTGTGTGGCATATTGTTTTTTACAGAACAAACCTCTTTTTAATTATGTTTTCTTATTTCCTATGGAAACAAATGGCATTTTCAACCATGTCTGAGGTTAGCAAAGAAGTTGTACAACATGAGATGACATCCATAAACCATGGATGAAGCATGCTCCTTTGTGAATATCATGGATTGAGGTTTCCCCACCTATAAATTACAGCAGCTGATGCAGGAACAAGAAGTGTATGTCATTAATGTGAGTTTTCCGTTCCACCTCCCAGTGCGAAAATGACTCTTCAGAAACTGTTGAATTTTTGTCAAAAAATTGAATATTGACTTATTTTTTATTTTTGGAAGTTTTCAGAAAAGACAAACCAAACTATTTTGTCCCAAATCCAAAAGTGTTACACCCAATACTGCCGAAAACTGAAAAATGTTCAGACAAAAGAAAAAACTTTCAACTTTGCCAGACAGAATCACAATCCCTTGTGTACGCACACCCAGAGTCTTTCCCTCAACTGGGCATGGAACCCAGGAGTCCTAATTCCCAATACCCATTGCAAATGCTACCCACTAGATGCCACTTCTCTCCCACAGCTGGGGATGGAACCAGGAGTCCAGACTCCCAAACCTGTGCACTGTCCAGAAGAAGACAATACCTGCCTAGTGCCTAGCCAGGGCTTTTTGGAGCGCCCCTTTCACATCCTTGTTCCTCAGACTATAGATGATGGGGTTGAGCATGGGGATGATGATGCCATAGAGCACGGGCAATGCCCGGTCCTGCTCCTGCGAGTAGGTGGAGTTGGGGCGGAGGTAGGTGAAGAGGATGGTGCCAAAGTAGAGGCTGACCACGGTCAGGTGGGAGGCACAGGTGGAGAAGGCCTTGAGGCGCCCTTCCCTCGTGCGGATCCTGAGGACGGCCATAGCGATGTGCACATAGGACACCAGGGTCCCCAGCAAGGAGCTGAAGACGATAGCACCTCCCACAACAACGGTGACAGCCTGGTTGGCCCGGGTGTCAGAGCAGGAGAGCTGGAAGAGTGGGGGGATGTCGCAGAAGAAGTGGCGGAGGACGTTGCCCCGGCAGAAGGACAGGATGGACATCAGGGATGAGTGCACGGCCGAGTTGGTCAAGCCCATGACCCAGGCAGCTGCAGCCAGCAGGGCACACACCCGCTGGCTCATGAACATGCCATAGTGTAGTGGGTGACAGATGGCCACGTGGCGGTCATAGGCCATGACCCCCAGAATCAGGCATTCAATCCCCCCAAAGGAGATGAAGAAGAACATCTGGGAGAGGCAACCAGCCCACGAGATGGACTTGTCCCCCGACAGGTAATTGGCCAGCATCTTGGGCACGGTGGAGCTGGTGTAGCCGATGTCCACCACGGAGAGGTTTCCCAGGAAGAAGTACATGGGCGTGTGGAGCCGGGAGTCCAGACTCACCAGCAGTAAGATGAGTACATTGCCCATCAGGGCCACCAAGTAGATGGCTGTGAAGACCCCAAAGAGGACAAGCTCCTCCGCTGGGTTGCTGGAGAGACCAAGGAGGATGAATTCGGTCACTGAGGTGTTGTTCTCACTCCCCATCGGCTCCAGGGGGTCCATCCCCTGCAGGCAAAGGAAGGTCAGTGATGTGAGAGACATTTACCCTCCTTGTGAGCGGAACTGTAAAGAGTGAGGGAAAGTCCCTGCACCCTCAAAGCAACCTACATTAACAGAGTTCTAACTATACCCCTCCTTCCCTGTGGAATTAATAGAAGGTTAAGGGCTGTTTCGCGGCGTTTGCCGTGGCAGTGACCAGGGGGAGGTCTCTGGGTCCCATTCCCTGCCCCTCTTTTAACACTGGCTAGTGCTGGACGGTGACTGGGCTCTGTTAGCACCTTGGCCCATTTACTCCACCTACATTCACACAACAGGAGCCACCAGCCAGGGAGCTGGCGGGGCCCTTAGGAGACTCAGCCTGGATTTCCAGCGCTGCCACACAGTGACTCAGAGCCAGACCTGCAGGGATGTTTAAAGGCCAGATTGCAAAGGCATTAGGGCTTCTAAGGGGATTTTCAAACCACCTAGATGCCTGCACCCTTGAAAGCAAAAGGAGTTAGGCACCTAGATGTGTTTGAAAATCTCACCAGGCACCGAAACACTGTAACAAACCTGGCCTCCTGTGCCCAGTTAGGACTGGTTAAAAAAAAATTGGCAAAGCTTTTTTCTGTGAACATAAATGTCATTTTGTCCAAACTAAACAGATTCCTGGCCCTGGAACGGTTCCAACAAAAACTGTCACTGGGAACATTTCTCCGCTCCCTTGTTAATACCAGTCATACTTTGAGTCAGTAACTGCATCCTAAGTAGGGCACATGTTATTCAACACCAGCTGGTTCCGTGTCTCAGTACCAATACTAAATCCCAACACAGCAATATTTTATAAATTGGTTGCCATGCATTCAGCAGGTTATCTGGAAACCAGCTTCTATAAGGAACAACTGGATCTATGTCAGCTACTGGTGTATCACAGAGCAATGCAACCAATGGAACAGAGAAGCTAGCCGCTCCTGTCTCCTGCCCAGCAAAGCTTACCCCAGAGGCTGACAACCAGCAGCCAGGATAACATATAACATGGGTGGACGGTACTATGTAGTAACTAATCACAAGAAATTGATATATAAAGGCCTCATTTCTAATGTCACTCCTCCAAATTTCTGTTTTACTTCTCATACACTTAGCACTGTGGGACACACTGTACTAATGCCTATCCCAGTATTTCAAAACACTCAGCCTACTCCTAATGATGATACAGGTAATAATTGTAATTGCCTGGTAGGAGTGTGTTGTTATCTGCATCACCAAAGTAAAAGGGCCAGACTAAAACACCAGATTGGAAAAATAATTTATGCTTGGATAAAGGTGGTGTCATATGTACACATACATACTATGCATACATGCCCATATGTACCACACATCAGAACAGCCATACTGGGTCAGAACAAAGGTCCATCTAGCCCAGTATCCTGTCTTCCAACAGTGCCAATGCCCAGGGGCAGCTCCAGGCCCCAGCATGCCAAGCGCGTGCTTGAGGCGGCATGCCGCGTGGGGCGCTCTGCCGGTCGCCGGGAGGCCGGCAAGCGGCTCCGGTGGACCTCCTGCAGGCCCGTCTGCGGGAGGTCCACTGGAGCCGCGGGATCGGTGACTGGCAGAGCCCCCCCCGCAGCGTGCCGCCGTGCTTGGGGCAGCGAAATGGCTAGAGCCGCCCCTGCCAATGCCCCAGAGGGAATGAACAGAACAGGCAATCATCAAGTGACCCATCCCCTGCCTCCCACTCCAAGTTTCTAGCAAACTAAGGCTAGGAATGCCATCCCTGCCCACCCTGGCTAATAGCCATTGATGGACCTATCCTACATGAATTTATCTAGTTCTTTTCTGAACCCTGTTCTAGTCTTGGCCTTCACAACATCCTCTGGCAAAGAGTTCCACAGACTGACTGTGCGTTGTGTGAAGAAATACTGCCTTTTGTTTGTTTTAAACCTGCTACCTATTAATTTCATTTGGTGACCCCTAGTTCTTGTGTTATGAGAAGGAGTAAATAACACTTCCTTATTTACTTTCCCCACACTAGTCATGATTTTATAGACCCCTATCATATCCCCCCTTAGTCATCTCTTTTCCACACTGAAAAGTCCCAGTCTTATTAAATGGTCCTCATATGGAAGCTGTATTTATAAACATATATATGCCATATCCATATTATCCATATATATTCATTATCTGGGTGCCCCCAAGGCTCACTCATAAAACCCCGCTCCTCAGTCATGAGCCGGGGACCTAACATTCCCAGGCCCACCATAAGAAACTAAAAACAATTGAAAAATAATATCTGTCCATCAGTCATAAAAGGAAATGTAAAAACTAAGGGACAGATGGAGTATAAATGTATAGATGGTAAAGTAAGGTAACCATATAACAGTGTTTACCTTACAGCAAGCACAGGAACAGAATAAAACATTGGAAACAGCTGAAAACATCTGCAAAAAAGACACGTGCCATCCCGTTAGAAATATTGGTGGTCAATAGCAGGCTTCTGGTAGCTCCCCTGTGCCTGAAGAATGGGAACAGAATGGAAAAAGGTGGCCCTAGCAAAATTAAAAAATGAAACAGGGGCCACTGCAGTGCAACCACAACCGTATGAAAAAACAGGTCCTGGTTAAACTTAAACCGAGACCTAGACTGGTGCCTGTCAGAACGGGACAAGTAAGTGCCCAGTAGGGAGAAGTAGCAAACAATACAGTCACTGGATTGGGAACTCAGATGAAGGAAAAAATGAAACAGTTCACAGAGCACATTAGGAGACAGAAGCTGTGACTCAATCTCAGGGGAGTGAATAAAAAAGAATTTCAAAGTGAAAACCCCAAATGGAGCAGGTTAACACCTAGAATGATGCATTAACGCCTGGAGGTGCCCCCAAACGGTTAACTGCAGCATGTACGGGCACTCCCGCAATCCACTTGGCAAGCAGACAAAAGCAACAAACACTGGGGGAACAAATTCAGATAATGACCCCCACTCTCCTCTCCAAGCCAGGATAAAAACCAGGGGTGGTTTAACCCCTGGAGCCACACGCTCCTCGCTCAGAGATCAAAACAGAACCTTCTTTCTCAAATATTTTTACCTACCAGTTAAGTTTTCTTTTATATCCTTTCTCAGTTTGCTAAACTGGCTGCTGCTGCCGGTACTTTAAGATACCTTGATAGAGTTAATCTCTCTTGGCTCAGGTCTCCCTACCTTCCTAGGGGTTCTTCACCCTCTCCCCTCTTTGTCCCCCGTCTCTGCTCTCTCCCTCTCGTTCTCTTTGTTTTAAAAGTTAAAAGTTACGTTTTTACAGTGGGCGGGGTCACCAGTGTTGTCAGTTGTTGGCTCCATGTGTATGTTTTTTCTGTGTGCTGCACTGCTCACAAACCCCACAAAACTTGGGTTAGTAGTGCAGGCACCCGGCCTGCTTTATTGTCGAGGAAGCACGGTAATAGCACCTGGCAGACTCTATGAGGATACTAAGACATGTAGCCTGTGACAATAGATGCAGCTCAGAGGGCGGCGGGACTTTTCACTGTCCCCTAGGCCGGCCAAAGACATTGCCTGTGAGACCCCTCGTTATTCACCAACACAAACGAGTTATGTATTGCCTGACATAGCTAGTTACTGCCTCTTTGACGTGGTTAGTTACCACCCTTTACCTTGTACATGGTGGGTGGATCAAAACATTTGTATTCATTATGCTTCCATCCTGCCCTTATCGCTAAGAGGGGGTCTGTGTACTCTTGGATGAGTTTCAGAGTAGCAGCCGTGTTAGTCTGTATCCGCAAAAAAAAAAAAAAAAAACAGGAGTACTTGTGGCACCTTAAAGACTAACAAATTTATTGTAGCATGAGCTTTCGTGAGCTAAAGCTCACTTCTTCGGATGCATAGAATGGAACACACAGACAGGAGATATTTATACATACAGAGAACATGAAAAGGTGGAAGTATGCATACCAACAGGCAGAGTCTAATCAATTGAGATGAGCTATCGTTAGCAGGAGGAAAAAAAACTTTTTGAAGTGATAATTAAGATGGCCCATAGAAGGTGTGAGGAGAACTTAACATAGGGAAATAGAATCAATTGCTGTAATGACCCAACCATTCCCAGTCTTTATTTAGACCACAGTTAATGGTATCTAGTTTGCATATTAATTCAAGTTCAGCAGTCTCTCTTTGGAGTCTGTTTTTGAAGTTTTTTTGTTGCAAAATTGCCACCTTCAAGTCTGTCACTGAGTGGTTAGGAAGGTTGAAGTGTTCTCCCACTGGTTTTTGAATGTTATGATTCCTGATGTCAGATTTGTGTCCATTTATTCTTTTGCGTAGAGACTGTCCGGTTTGGCCAATGTACATGGCAGAGGGGCATTGCTGGCACATGATGGCATATATCACGTTGGTAGATGTGCAGGTGTACGAGCCCCTGATGGTGTGTCTGATGTGATTAGGTTAGGGCCATCTTAATTATCACTTCTAAAAGTTTTTTTTTTTTTTCCTCCTGCTAACGATAGCTCATCTCAATTGATTAGACTCTGCCTGTTGGTATGCATACTTCCACCTTTTCATGTTCTCTGTATGTATAAATATCTCCTGTCTGTGTGTTCCATTCTATGCATCCGAAGAAGTGAGCTTTAGCTCACGAAAGCTCATGCTACAATAAATTTGTTAGTCTTTAAGGTGCCACAAGTACTCCTGTTTTTTTTTTTCTTGGATGAGTGTTTGTACCCATACTTGGTACCAGGGTGTTCTGCTATCACTCTTCTGACTGCGCTTGCATGAGTGTCCTGTGCCTAGCACTTCTCAGGAATGTGTGTGTTTCTGCAATACCAGCCTTGCTCTTGCCAGGTCCTGTGAGCCTGTGTAACCCACACACCTCCTGAGTGCGGTGTTCTGTCCCATCTAGTGGCACTGAGTCCACTTAGAGAGAGAGAAAACGAGTCTGCTCTCCAGAACCGGCTCTAGGCATCAGCAAAGCAAGCACGTGCTAGGGGCAGCACAATTCCAGGAGCAGCATTCCGGCCATTCTTTTTTTTGGCTTGGGCAATTGCGCTCCCGGAGCTTGGGGCGGCAAAAAACCTAGAGCCGGCCCCGCTGCTCTCCAGCCTTAGCTAACAACCAGGTGGCTTTTAGCTCATGCACTAAGGTCCCAGGTTCAACCCCTGACTTCTGCTCTCAGCCTATCTCTTGCTGACTTTGCTTTATATTAGCAGGGTTTGACCCACTACTTTAGTTCAGGCCTCATGTTTCAGGCTTGCTTTCTGCTACACCTGGGATGCTTGATTCCCACCCCCCACGGGCGGCTCTACGAATTCCACCGCCCCAAGCAGGGCAGCGCGCTGCGCCGCTCACGCTGCCGGGCGCCGGTGCCGCGCCTCCGCGGGACCTCCCACAGACGTGCTGCTGGTCCCGCGCCTTCGGCGGACCTTCCGCAGGCATGCCTGCGGGAGGTCCACATGAGCGCGGGACCAGCGCACCCGCCGCAGTCATGCCTGCGGGAGGTCCGGGCGTCCCGCGGCGCCGTGGGACCTCCCGCAGGCATGACTGTGGAAGGTCCACCGGACCCGCCTGCTGCCCTCCAGTTAAAATGCCGCCCCACACGCGCACTTGGCGCGCTGGGGTCTGGAGCCGGCCCTGCCACCCCCTCTACTCTAACCTACGAAATCCCATTCCCCTCCCACAGCTATGGGGAGAACCCAAGAGTCCTGGTTCTTATTCCCGGCCCCCCTCCCCTGCTCTAACCCACTAGCATCTAGTGATTAGAGCAGGGGGTCTGGGAGCCAGGACTCCTGGGTTCTCTCTCGGCTCTGGGAGGGGAGGTATGACAAGGACCCTCACTCCTCCTCAAGGATTCAGTGGCCCTGGAAGAGCTGTACCGGGATGGAGACTGAGGATGGAATAACACCGGCCATGAGCCCTGGGCTGCCCCCACCCACAGCTCTGCTGGTGCCCCTCAGTCCTGACTGGCAGCCCCAGCTGCTCCGGCCTGGCAGCTGGTGTGAAACTGGCTCCATGGACACATTGTGTAACCAGCTGGGACAGGAGCCCGCTGGGTGGCTGCAGTGTCCAGACCCCGGGTCTGTTCTGGTGCAGCAGAGAGCTGGGGGTTACCGGACTAGCCGCGGTGAGTGGGCTGGATGACCCAGGGGTTAGATGGACAGTGGGGGGAGGAGGCCTGATTGACCTCAGGGTGCGATGCGGGGGCAGGGAATACCGGGTTAGAGGGGCTGATGAGCCAGCCTGGTACGTACCTTCCTAGAGCAGGAAATCGCTCTGAGCTACGAGCTTGCAATCCTCAGCCCATCTACTGCAGGAATGGCCTTCTTGTCACCTGGCACCTGCCTCATTGTCTCCCTCCAGAGCTCGTCTGCCGTCCTGTCCTGATGAGAGCTTTGGGCAGCAAGCGCCTCCCTGCCCCTCTCCCACCAACAGCCCGGCCCCCGCTCTGTGCCCAGTGAAAGGCACAACCCAGCTGGGGTGCGCTGGGATTGGCAGATATTGCAGAGCCGTCTCCCGGGGAATCGTCCTTTGTCGCCGTGGGCCAGCCCAGGGGGACCAATTTGCCTCGTACAACCGGCATCCTTGGCCAAGGAGGAGAGACACAGGATCAACGCCCGTTTGAAACCAAACCAGAGCCAAGCCAGAGAGAACCGCAGGGTTTCACTCTCAGGTCCTCAGTTTACCGGTGTTGTGTCTCAGGAACCTCTGGGCCAAGTGACTCCAAATTTGCCCCCCTTACCCTAGCACAGACATCAAGGAGACATGGCACATTTCAAAACAACGTGATAGAGCGTGTGGATTTTAGAGCTCCTAGAAAACGCAGCCTAACAGACTACATCTACATTAGCACTTTTGTTGGCAACACTTTTGTTGGTTTGGGGTGTGAAAAACACACACACACACACCCCTGACCAACATAAGTTTCACGGACTAAAGCGTCAGTGTGGACAGCACTATGTGGGTGGGAGAATTCTCTGGAGCGATGGGCAAACATCTCCGATCTGGCAGGAGACCGATTGGTCACCTTTGCTGGATGTGAACTATCGGGACATATTTCCAGTACGCGGAGAGAATGCCTTAACCAGCAGAGGCTGTACGTGGTACGACACCGTTCACACCTGGTGTGGCACTGGCTTGCCTTGCAGATCATTGCTCGCAGAACCAGGGCACGGGATGATTTTTGTGGCTAGTGATTTGGGGCACTGCAGTTGCTGGGTGTCCACACTGAGCCATGTTAAAGAGGTCTGGTTTTGCAGGTGCGGGGGCTCGGCCCTTTATGTAAGCCAGAGCTCTTAAAGGGGCGCATGCCGGGCTCCCAAAATCCCCCGTCCCTTTTGAAAATGGCAGGCCTTTCTGGGTTCTACACTCTGTTGGATTGGCTTCAAAACCCGCCCCAGGCTTTCCCAGCACTCAGCAGCACCGGGTCTCGGCCGCATCCTCAAAACCCACTCAGCGGGGGATGCTTGGTGCTTGGACATTGTCCTGCTGAAAGGGGCCCGAAGGAACCACAAGCAAAGACGCACACAAAACACACATGCTTTATTTCAGCGGCAACATCCATTGAAGGAACGGGCTCAAAGAACAGACATCCATGAGCTGGGCGCTCAGAGGGCCACCAAGCTGCAGTCCGACCTCCTGTCTAGCCCAGGCTGCTAAATTCCACCCAGCTCCCCCAGGAATGGGCATTTGGCTAAAGCATCTTCCCGAAAGGCCCCGGGGAGTTTGTTCCATGGGTCAATCGCAGCCTTGCCAGCCTCAGCCCTGGAGGAAGGGGTGAGCTGAGGGGCTGGTGCAGCACTGCCCATGGGCTGTAGCCCTGGAGAGCAGGAGGGAGTTCAGCTCTGTAACACCACGCCGCAGGATGGGTAACCGGCAGCGGGGAATTAAACCCACCACCCCTGATGCGAAGACCATGAGCCTGTACTGGCTGCGCTAAAGGCCCCCGAGAGGGGAAAGGCCCCGTGTCCCCAGACCTCCGAGGCAGCCAGTCCCCACCCTGGGGCCGGATGAGAGCCAGCACCCGCTAGAGAGGAAAGGTCCCGTCTGTCTCCAGCCCCATGAGCCAGCCAGTCCCCATCCTGGGGCCGGATGGGAGCCAGCGCCCCCTAGAAGTGAAAGCCCCATGTCCCCAGCCCTCCGAGACAGCCAGTCCCCGCCCTAGATGGGAAAGGCCCCATGTCCTATTCCCCACCCCACTGATCCAGCCAGTCCCTACCCTGGGGCCGGATGAGAGCCAGTACCCGCTAGAGAGGAAAGGTCCCGTCTGTCTCCAGCCCCATGAGCCAGCCAGTCCCCATCCTGGGGCTGGATGGGAGCCAGCGCCCCCTAGAAGTGAAAGTCCCATGTCCCCAGCCCTCCGAGACAGCCAGTCCCCGCCCTAGATGGGAAAGGCCCCATGTCCTATTCCCCACCCCCCTGATCCAGCCAGTCCCTGCCCTGGGGCCGGATGGGAGCTGATGCCCCCTAGAGGGGACAGGCCGTTTGGGGTCAGTCTCTACAGGGCATGGCCCCTGGAGCCCCCACTCAGCCCTGCCTCCCTCTCAGGCCCAGACAGCAATGGTGGCCATGACGGTGAAGCCCAGGGCGATGAAGGAGAACTTGGCCAAGGGCGGCTCGTTGGAGCTCAGCTCGTGGGGCAGGATCTCCAAGAAGGTGATGTACAGGAAGGTGCCGGCCGCCACCCCCTCCACCAGGGCCATGGCCAGCCCGCCGGCCTCCCCGCCTGAGAGCGAGAGCCCGATGCCAATGGCCATGCCACAGGGGGACATGAGGGCGAAGATGCCCAGGTAGAGCAGCCTCCAGCGGGGCCGGGTGCCACTCTGCACCAGCTGCAGCCCCAGGCTGAAGGCGATCACACCCTTGTGGGCCAGCACGGCCAGACAGAGCTGGAGGGCCCCCGCCTCGCCCTGCTGCACTCCCACCGCCAGCCCCTCGAAGAGTGAGTGCAGCGAAAGCGTGATGAAGAGCACCAGGGCCCGGAAAGAGCCAGGTGAGGGGCCGCCAGGCTCCGGGACCCCGTGGGAGTGCGGGATGGAGGGGACGCTGGGCGCCGTGGCCCCGTGGGAGTGCGGGACGGTGGGGACACTGGGGGCTGAGCAAGCAGGGTCCTTGCCCGGGGCCCCGTGGGATGGTGGAGCCACGTGGCAGCAGTGCAGCACCAGGCTCTCGGTGAGGAAGACGAGGAAGAAGCCGAGGGAGATGACGAGCTCCGCAAAGGGGTAATCCAGCTGTAGGGAGAGGGATGGGGAGGTGGAGAGAGAGACATGGTTTGTTTCAGAGGGACTCGCACGCAGCCACCCAGCCCGACCTTCCCCACCTCCACCTGCAGTCTAAGGAGCGGGTCCCAAAGGGAGGGCTATTTAGGAGGACGGAGTCTAGTGGTTAGTGTGCGGGGGGAGGGCTGGGAGCCAGGACTCCTGGGTTCTCTCCCCAACTCTGGGAGGGGAGTGGGGTCTAGTGTGTGAGAGCGGGGGTGGGCCTGGGAGTCAGGAGTCCTGACTTCTCTTGCCATTACTGGGAGTGGAGATTTGACAAGAGCCAGTCGCTCCCCCGGCCCTTGGCTCTGCTCTCACAGCTCTTTCCCCACA